>NW_022589718.1:23401870-23417759 GCF_004348235.1 Phoca vitulina
TCTTCTTCTCCTTCTTCTTCTTCTCCTTCTTCTTCTTCTTCTTCTTCCCCTCCTCTTAGCTGTTAAAATTGTACCAAAAGAACTCACTCTTAAATTATGCTAAATTCCTTCCCCAGGCAATTCTTGGGCTTCATCATTCTGAATGTCTGTCTCCTTTGATTTCATGATTCCAGTAATTTATTGTGCTTTGCAGGGATATTTTACCAGAGAATGTGGCTTCTCCTATTAGTTTATCCATCAGCTGCTTGTGTATACCGACCTGTAAGTGGGCAGAAGACTAGGTGTCAGGACCCAGGCTGGATCATTTCCTCCTAAGGATTGGCTGCTGAACACTGTGCAGAGAGAAATACCATGTCTAGTTCGCACAGGCAAGCTTGCCGAGAGCCCAACCAGACCCACAGATCCCTGATCGCCTTCCCCTGGAACCTTTTCAGAAGCTTTGAGTGAGACTTTCATCAAGCCCCAGGCCTGTGCCTGGCCCTCTCTATATGCCTTCCCCGGAATTATGGGAGTAAAATGTCCAGAAGCAAATGTACCATGTGGAATGTCTAGAAGAGAGTATAGGAATTTTATAAGGAGAGAAAAAAACCCAGAATAGGTTCCACCACTGGGTTAGTTTTCTACTGCTGCTGTAACAAATTGCCACAAAATTAGTAGCTTAAAACAATGTAAATACATTATCTTATAGTTTCTCAAATCAAGTCCAAAATCAGTCTCACTGGACTGAAGGCAAAGGGTCAGCAGTGTTGGTTCTTTCTAGAAGCTCTAGGGGTAAATCCATTTCCTTGCCTTTTCCCACTTCTATTTTTTTTTTTTTTTTTTGCCTTTTCCCACTTCTAAAAGCCACCTACATTCCTTGGCAGGTGGCCCCTCCCCCATCTTCAAAGGCAGTAGCTAGCATCTTGCTTCTGTCAATCATTGTACCTTCTTCTGCAATCAAATCCCCCTCTCCCTCTCTCTTGTAAAGACCCTGTGATTACATTTAGGACCCACTGGGATCATCTCTCCATATGGAGATCCTTAACTTTATTGTATTGGCAAAGTCCCTTTTGCCATATGACATCGTTCACAGGTTTCTGGGATTAAAATGTGGACATTTCTGGAGGGGTTATCATTTAGTCCAGCACAGGCAGCAAATAAGGATGTTTATGGTTGTGTTAGGCAGGTTTCTTCAAGAAACATAACCAATAGGATATATGTAAAATATATTATACACTAATTAATACCACATTAAATACCTGAAAATGTTATATTAAATCTCTTTCTAGACATATATCATAATATATAAATATTATTATAATTATATGTTAGACATATAATTACATCTCTTACATGAATTCTCTTTCTAGATATATAATTTAGAAGTATAGTTATATATTATTATAATATATATGTAGAAAGAGATTTAATGTAGGGTATTGGCTCACCTGATGATGGAGGCTGAGAGATCTCACAATCTACCACCTCTGAGCTGCAGACCCAAGAGAGCCAGCGGTGTAGTTTGGGAGCTCGAAAGCTGGAGAGCTGATTGTGGATCATGTAGACTCTAGTTCTAGTGGAAAGCCTGAGAACAAGGAGTGCTGCAGGCAGAAGATCTATGTCTCAGTTCCGTCCATCAGGCAGAGAGCAAATCCAACTTTCCTCTCCCTTGTTCTAGTCCACCTTCAATGAACTGGATGACACCCATTCACACTGCAGGTGGGGGCGGGGGCGTGATGGTGGTGATGGTGGATGTCTGCTCTACTCAGTCCACGTATTCAAATGCCAACTTCTCCCGGAAAGACCCCCAAAAAATGTTTAACCAGCTCTTTGGGCTTCCCTTGGCCCAGTCAAGTTGACATATAAAATTAACCATCATAATAGTGCAAGGTATTTTATATTCTAATAGACATTTTATATTCCATAGATATACAGCATATGATTCTTGGGCTGCAAAAGAGCCTATATTTTACTGTTAATGGAAAGAAAATAGACAAATCCTTGTCATCTGCACATAATTTTTCCTTGGACTTCCAGTGCAGACACTGATTAATGCAATTGGTAGACTCTAATTTCAGACTTTATTTAAAATATTCCTGAGTTAACCCAATTAATTGTTTGTCTACCTTTTTCTTATTTTGCCTTGTAA
This sequence comes from Phoca vitulina, assembly GCF_004348235.1. Lineage (NCBI taxonomy): Eukaryota > Metazoa > Chordata > Mammalia > Carnivora > Phocidae > Phoca > Phoca vitulina. The sequence goes on from NW_022589718.1 coordinate 23,403,999, forward strand.
GGTGGATCTGTCCCACTCTAATTGTACTAAATTAGTTCTGAATTATTAAAATCCGAATGGACTTGTGGCCATTGACTTCTGTTATGCAAAGATCTATAATTCATAAGGCATCTGCTTCTGTAGTTGGAGGGTGGTGGCAGTCGTTGGATACATAGCACAAACCCCAAAGAATTATCAAATACATAGATGAATTTGTAGCACATCACATATTTCAGGTTTGTTAATGAAAATTGGATGTGAAAAAAGGGAATGAGAATGCATTAATACATTTTTCTCAATGGACACTGCTATTCAATATTATAAAACCAACGAATCAACATTTATGTAATTGAGAATTTTTATTACATCCTGAAAGGCATAGGCTTTTAGTCTATTAAAAATTTATAAAGGCCTTTAAAACATCTTCTTTTAAAGCCAGACTAACTATAACTGTTATTTGAAGTCAATACTAAAAACTTAAAAAAAAAAAAAAGCTGCAAACTCATAAGATAGTGGAATGTGGTAGAAAGAATATTAGATGTATAGAAAAACATCATAGAATTTTAGCTCTAATTATGTGATTTCTAAGCTGTGCTCATTAAGATAAATAGTTTGATTTCTCTGAGCCTCAGTTTCCTTATTTATAAAATATGAATTATATTGTCTGCTTCAAAAGATTATTGCAATAAGTAAATGAAATATCGTAGGCAGTCTTGTGAAATGCTAGAGAAAAACTAAAATGTTATTGTGAAGGGCCCACCATGAAATATAGTTTAAAAATAAATACATTGTTAATTATACACACACACACACACACACACACACACACATATATATATTTGGTAGTTTAAAACATTTTAGCTGTTCTTAAAAGTTATAATAGCAAAACTTATTTGTATCCTGAGGCCATCTCTAAACTCACTATGTTTGTCAAGTTACACTTTATCATCTAAAGAAATACCAACTTCTAGAAACTGTGCCAAAGTAGCTAAGATGAATGACATCCACGTTGGCCATTTTATTCGGGGTACAAGTGGTCTGAAGAGTAGTTACAAAGATAATTACATGACTGGGAGTTAGAGTGGCAGAGACCCTGAGGAGAAAACCACAATTTAAGCCACTGAACGCTACAAGTGTTCTCATTTAATACATACGTAGTGTCTTAATTTAACACGTATTTCATGAGCAGACTATCCAATGCCAATTCCCAGAATATGAAAAGATAATAACAGTAAGCATTATAAACCCTGAACAATAGGAGTGTTATAAGTATTTAGCCCCATGGCTCACTGAGCATCCCCCAGACCTGTGCCTTTCAATCACCTAGCTTACCTCTATCCAGCAACCAAAAGGTTAATGCTGCCACAGATGGGCTTCCTGGGCTCTAGCCCCGTGCCACAGCCTGGGTCCCTTCTGATTGGTCCACACCTGTGCTGCCCCAAGTGTTCCATGTTCAAAATATCTGCTCACTTGTAGACCAACGACTGTCCCTCGGCTGTGTCCAGAGGTCTGCCCTCCTGACACCTAACTGCACACACCTTTTCCGATTTTCCATGAATCTGGGATTTCTGTTCATTACTATCCCATTAGGGGCATCATGCATAGTAGTCAGTCACTAAATAATTATTGTGAAAACATTCCCATGTGTCCTACTTTTAAATAAATAATCTCAGCTCCTTTGCTTTTTCACCCAGATATTATGTTTTACGTGTTGTGAATAATTGAGCCGTAGTGTTCCCTACCCCTGAAATCCTTACAATTATTCACAATTCTCTTCAAATGAGCAAATTAAATCTGTAAATACTTTTTACTAGTCACAAACCCCAATCTGAACATACTGTAGATCGTTGTGTTCTAACCAAGAGAGTATAAGCTCGAGTTGTTTACTTATTCATAACAAAACTAATAAGGGTTGTAAAAAATGTGCATGCTCTGTTTATCAACTTCCTCAGAGATAAACACTATTACTACTTTCATCATATGCTTTCTAACAATTTTCAACATAAAAAATTCAATCTTATTATATATGTTTTTCTACAACTTGCATTTTTCTGTGACAACTTTTTGTGGACCAATTTTCACGTCAGTACAACTAAAGCCCTGTTGATGGTCATTTAGGTAATCCAATTACAAAAACATTTTAAAAATATCCTTTAATAGTCACCTTTAGAGTGATTGACAGGGGGCGCCTGGGTGGCTCAGTCGGTTAAGCGTCTGCCTTTGGCTCAGGTCATGATCCCGGGGTCCTGGGATCGAGTCCCCACATGGGGCTCCCTGCTCAGTGAGGAGTCTGCTTCTCCCTCTCCCTCTGTTCCTCCCCGTCCCCTGCTCCTGCTCTCTCTCTCACTCTCTCTCTAATAAATAAATTTTTTTTTTTAAGATTTTATTTATTCATTTGAGACACAGAGATACAGAGAGAGAGAGAGAGTGAAAGCATGAGCAGGGAGAGAGGCAGAGGGAGAGGGAGAAGCAGGCTCCTCGCTGAGCCAGGAGCCCGATGCGGGGCTTGATCCCAGGACCCTGGGATCATGACCTGAGCCGAAGGCAGACACTTAACCATCTGAGCCACCCAGGAGCCCCAATAAATAAATATTTTTTAAAATTTTAAAAAATAAAGTGATTGACAAGAATGATAAAATATTAATATACATATATTTACATTTTTCTCTAGCCATGTTTTATTAGACTAGGTAATGTTTCTTCTTATGCCCTGCTAAAGGCTCTTGTTCTACAACAACACAGTACAGAAAACATGCTAAATTTATTTAAGCTTATTGGAAATCTAGTGATAGGCTACACAGATTTCAAGAACTATTCTTGAACTAAATTACATATATTCTTGAGTGCTAGATTAAAAACCCTAATCGACATGGTGACTTAAAAAAAAAATTACATAATGCACAAGGAACTCAGCAAACATTCATGCAGAGCCTAGTTTGTGCTCAGTACTTTTCTATGATACTCAGATAAGATTCTGTGTCCTTGCATATTTCACCACCTAACAAAGACCATAATCAATTGGACAGGTATTTAATTTTGGATAGATGGGGAGGTCACTATATTAGAGCTGCCACCCAGTGTTTAGGAACCCAGAAAAGAGGTATCTAGTCCACCCCAGGGAGGACAGAGAAGATGCCTCAGACAATGAGTAGGATGAAATGGGGTCAAGAAGGGGGCATGGGAAAATGGGCCATGAGAATGGGGAATTACTCAAAAGCCCAGAGATAACAAAAATCATGATATATTCAGGCCCCTGAAAACAGAGGATATTAAAGGAGTAGAGGATATTAAAAAGAAGAGTCAAAGGATGAGACTAGAAAGGGAAAAAGGAACTACCACAATTCCCTATAAATTATAAATACAAATACTTCTTTGGGCAAGTAAAACTTACTAAAGTAAGATTTATGCATTATAATATCATTAACAATATTTTTCTCTCATGCAAATACAAGGGTTTTAAATGATATATTACTAAAACCCATAGAATTGATTAAACATAAACAGACTCTCCTAAACTGATAATGTGATCCAAAAAATTGGATCAAATATGGAGAACAATCTGACCCTATATGGCAAGAGTATTTAACAGTTCTCCCACCCTTTTATCCAAATGAATGTTTCATTGGATAAAATTTGACACAGGGTACAATCATATTCTGGTATGCTTAAATTTTATATAATTAAAAAGGAACTAATAAGATTTAAATACACAAATGTTCATCAAAGAATTATTAATAATAACAATCCCCCCAAAAAAGGAAACTATATAAATGCCCAAATATAGAGAGTTAAAAAAATTATGTTGTTTAATATAATTAATACTTCCATTAAATGCATTCTATTTAAAGGTATTAAATTTTACTATAGCATGTACTGTTTAATTTTAATTTGATAGTCATAAATATAAAAATTTTAAATAAAATTAAATATAAAAGCCAATATAAAATATAAAACATAAATATGTATCTGTATATTTTATCTAAAAGGATTTATATGAAAATAAGTAGTGGTTATTTTTCAGAGCTGAGTTAATTTTTTATTATTTCTCCCTTTTTTCTGTATTTTCCTAATTTTTTACAATGAACATGTATTAATTTCATAATTAGAAAAAAAATTCCTCTACAATTGAAATAAAGAGCACACAAATAAATAAATATCCAATGTACCAAAAATGAATTCCATCTCACTGTAATAAATTCTCTGTTAGTCAATCCCTTTATTGTGTATCAGCTCTGTGGATTGAACAAGGTCATTACCTACATGCCATTCATCAAAATGAACGTTTAAAACATCCTTCTATTTAATACTGTTTCAAAGGGATTTGGCAAAATGCCTGCTTGAATGCATTATTAAATATGTCCATGAGGATGCTGGTTTGATTTTATAAGTCTACTTCAGAAGACAATGAATGCAGGCACCACAACATTCTCAAGTGAATTATAACCAATTTGCTTCCAGTCAATGGTACCTTGATGGCCCTCATATAAACTATGTCAATACAATCACTCTAGTGGATCTCCATCATTGGAATTTGACTCATGGGGAAAATACTGCCTAAATATTTTCAATTCCTGTGGCCATTTTGTTTGTTTAAATAGAGATTTTTCAACCCCTGAGAAAAGAGCTCTTATCATCTAGGGCTCTCAATGACCACCAGTGCTTTTATCACCACTTTAAATGTTTCAGTTAATTAGATAAAATTAGGGTGCTAGCTTCAACCAAATTGGCCCTGTAATGTAACCTTTGTCAAAGAAGATGCCTTGAGAAAAATAAACATAATAACTATGTGTTGGGTGGCACTGAGTTCCAAGGACTTAGTAGACACGATCCCTCCTCAAGATGAACTCACACATGAATGTTTATGTCAGATCCAGTGGGAACTCAAATACAAGAGATGGCTCTTAGGAAGGGCAAGGAATTGGAAATTCACTGGGGAGCCATGAAGATCCAAGGCTGGTATAACATGATACAAGGAAAACGAGACATTCAGTTGAGTTGGAAACGAACTTGAACATCCTGATCGAATTTTCCGAAACTTAAATGTTATTGCATTTATCCATGAAAACATAAAGAACATTTTCTTATCTTTGATCCCCTCCTTTTTACCTATTCAAGATATTCATTCAGCCTTCAACTAATTTTATCAGTGCTCTAAGAATCCCACTATTTTAGGAGCGGCTTTATCTACCTAATCTTATTTTATTATGAAATATTCCCTTACTGTGAAAGAATTTTGTGGAATTCTTTACTAAAATGTGAATTATTTTTGAGGACTTTCAATAATTTCATGGATAAAGTCTAAAATGCACCTGGGGTTGTTATAAATCAAGGATGGGAGTTACCAATTCATACACCAGTGCAATGGCTAAAGGGAATAGAAATGTGATGCTCAAATCAAGTGTCTCTGCAAGGAATAGTGCCTTATTCGATTGTATGTTTTCATTTTATAGAAGAATATTGCAAGCTTCCAAATTGGGTATAAAATGACAAATTGTCACATGACTACTTTTATCTATAAGACAAGGGAGTTGAACAAAATTATTTCTAAGTTCCCTTCCATTTTTAAAATACCATGATTCTACCTTTTTACTCAAAACAAGACATTAAGTAATAGCTCCCAACGCTATGGCAACCCTCCCAAGAATGCTTTTTAATGGCCACAGACTGTCAACTATCATTTTCCATGTCAATGGCCCAGAAAACGTCTTGAGGTCCATTTGGAACTTATAAAAGTGGGGCAGTAGAAGCACAGACTAAATACAGCTTTCCTTTTGGAGGTTGCTTTAGAGATGATTTTTCTTTGAATAACTAGAGAAAGCATATCTTAATGGAGTCTCAGTCTTTTGGCCAAACCACAAAGATGTTCATCATCCTTACAAAGAGAAGTGAATCATTAAAGTAATGATGACCCATCCTTTGCGCCAGTTTTCAGAAAGTGAAATGTATCTCAAGATATTCCTAAGAAGTTGCCTTGGCCGGGATGAAACTGGAACATGAATGTCTTCTCAGAGTTGGTAGAGAAACAACATTCTCCTCCTCTGCAAGTATTCAGTTGCCTTCTAATATCTTCTGGAAAATGGAGAAGCTATTCAAGGCTAGAAGGGAGTGAGAGGACAAAGGAGAAAATGGGAAGTATTAGATGGAATCGGAATCCTGCATCTGAAGGATCCAGCAAAAGTGTCCTGAAGATGTTGTGAGGCTCTGAGCACAAGTACTGCACTGGAAAAAAAAAAAAATGTACTGCACTGAGACCCAAGTAACCTCACAGGGACCAGCCACACAGAATCTCCCTACTTCTGCAGAAACATGGCAGCAGTATCTTAAAGCAGCGGCTTAGGACCTAGGGACAGCAAACCTCCAAGAAGCATCTGGAAGAAAAGAACACTAAGAGCTGTGTTCCTGAGTAAATCATTGCCTCTCTGGGGATTCTTTTTTTTTTTTTTTAAGATTTTATTTATTTGAGAGAGAGACAGAGATAGCAACAGAGATAGTGAGAGAGAGCATGAGCAGGGAAGAGAGGGAGAAGCAGGCTCCCCGCTGAGCAAGGAGCCCGACGCAGGGCTCTGCGGGGCTCCATGGCAGGACCCTGGGATCATGACCTGAGCCGAAGGCAGACGCTTAACTGACTGAGCCACCCAGGTGCCCCCTCTCTGGGGATTCTTGATATCACTTGAGAAGGGATTGGCTCTGAGGGTTCTGGCTGGGCAGGTGGCCATTTGCAGCTACCTAGTGTTAATAGGATCGCATTTTACTTGCAAGATAATGAAGGTCAGAATATTGATACTAAGTAGTAAATGAATTTCAAAAGCAATTTAAAGTAAGTTTTACTATCCATGAGGAGGCAGATACCCTTTGTATTGGTAAACAAAGAGATTAAATTTGAGACCAAACTAAAATTCTTTTTGCAGAGTGAGTTAAGCTGAAATTTTAAAGTAGAGACATAGATTATTATTTATGTGCAAATATCATTGTTATATGTTAAGGAATTGCTATCCCTGGCCATTAAGTATGGAAACTGGACAAACCAATTCAATTCTCTGTCCTCAGCTTTTTATTACAAAGATAGAGAGATAAATATTGTGATAATGTGATCCTCAAAAATTCCTGTTAAGTTCTATATTTCAAATATTCCATGATTCTGCCAACTGCTTCTAAGAATGAATATGCTTAAGATTCTCTCTCTCTCTCTCGCTCTGGCCCTACCCACCCCTGCTCCTATGCTCGATCTCTCTTTTTCTCTCTCTCTTAAAAAAAAAAATGGGGGGTGGTAATTGGGAGTTTAGTCCTTTGATTATTTGGTTACTTTTGATGTTTTGCATCAACAGTTATATTTATCAGTATTCCTGGAGAACTAGTAAATTCCTATTACAGTTTGTCTGACCCTTAATATCCTCAAAAAGGATATTAATCAACATGCCTCACTGCAGACATCTTAAAAATCAATACCTTAATGTTCTGATGTTAGTCTTTATTTTTAAATATTACCTCCAGATAGACCTGTAGAAGTATGAGAGCTTTCCTATTTCTAGCCTGTCTGAATTTTGCAGTCTCATCTTCTGTACCACCATCGCACATTAAGACTGAAGAGAGCCTTGGCCTCCTCTATATAGTCCTCCAGCTGAAGGAGAAAAGGAACCCAAACACTGTGCTCCTCCAGGAGGGGCGGGCTCCTGAATGGAGTCGGAAGATCTTTTGTTTGTTTGTTTATTCACACATTCAGCACAAATCACCTCGATAAAATTATCGTTTCTGGTCTATGCTAGTTTATTCATGCAGCATTGAAGCATATTGAGTCTCACTGAAAATGAAATCTTAATTTGCTTCCCTAATGGAACTCATTTTATTTCTTTTAAGCTCTGCCTTTGATTATTACCTTGTGACACAGGAAAAGCAGATAAAACACTTTAATTGATGATACCTCCATGATATTTGTTACACCTGCTATAGAGTAGTTATTCAACTATAATAACTGCTTATTAAAATGAAATGCAATAAATACTAGAAAGTCTGTAAGACAATTTAGCTACTTAGGAAAGCGATGATCCGTTAAGCTACCAAGAGCAAAGATCTATCTGTCTCTGTATGAGATCTGCGATGCAGTCCCATGTTATTTTGTAATGCCCTGTGTTGTCCTACCCTCAGTTCAGTTATTAGCAAACAGGTGTCCTCATTATACAAAAAGTCTAAATGGCCATAAACTACTCCCCGGATGGCAGAGAAATCAAAGACTCGGTTCTCATGGAGAATCACTCTGTCATGGAGATGACCATTCAACCCCAGCCTGTGTGGGAAAGGTCTGCTTTCCCGTACGTCATGCCTGCCTGGGGAATAGACTTTCCTTTGGAGACTTCCATAGCATTAACAATAAATTCTGTATACAGTGAATAATTCCAAGGCTCACCCCAGCCACAGCCCTGCGTTGTCTCTGCTGACGTTCCTCAGCTAGATACAGGCAGGGAGGACATGCTGGCTTCACGGGAGAAGAGGATGCTACCCTTAGTGACAAGGAGCCTACCTACAAGGGAAGGGGAAACAATCAATTTTAATAAGCAAACAAGGCAGCAAACTTTTTGACTCTGTGTTTCCAAGGAAATTGGCTTCTACAGGGGGAAAGGAGACTCTACTTTTGAACTTTTTTTTTTTTTTTGGCACCATCTAGAAAGTACTATATGCTGACTAACTGAACATAATTAAAAAATATCTTATCAAGTAAAAAAAAAAGAAATTACATAATCAAAACAAGAGAAAGTGCAGAAAGGGTTCAAGAAAACTGAGGTTTGTTTTCCCTCTGTCTCCATTTTCTGAAGTCATGTCTCCTGCCCAGCTCACTTACTCTCTGGATCCCATACTTCCTAGTTTCTTTATGTTTGCAATTTTAATGATAATAATTGCCTCAGAAGTGCTGCTGTAAGTTCTGTTAGGAGAGCCTGATGGCTTTGAAGAAAAGTTTTCACACACACACACACACACACACACACGCACACACACCACTGATTATTCATCTTCTTAGCCCAAAGGTCAATTACTGATATTTTAACAAAATCTATACAATGTTTGTGCATTGCTGGTCATTCAGATATGTAATAGGCTGGTTATATGTTAACTTAGATATTCAACAGCAGGCCATCTGTGCTCTGTAAACATTCTCAGGTTGATTTTTAGTAGAACTTCCTGAGATTCTTTATGAAAAGACTCCTGTGGGAGAAGTGTTGGGTCAGGTGTATGTGAGCCCACTGATAACCCATATGTAAGTGCTGGTGTTTTATTTCTTTCACAAAAAAACCTCTTCAGTACATACTACAGAAGAATTTATGAAGGACCCTTTTTGACTAACTTTGTTCAGTGAACAGAGATTTGCCCTCTTGCTCAGCTCAAAAATAACAAGAACTAGGTCTAAAGTACATAATTGGGATTAAAAGTATACACTTCCTAAACAAATTTGGCTTTCTAGAATTGATACGTATAAGCTCAAGTCTTATCACCTTACATTAATGCACTGAGAAAATTGAAACTTTCTGACCCCTAATTTTTTTTAGCAATTAACTGGATTAGAGCAGGCATCCTTACCCAGCCCTCCCTGCTACACTCCCATTCCCACAGCTCCCCAAAACCATCAACACCAGTAGACTGAAAGAGGGAGGCAGAATCCATGGATAGGCTTAGGAGGCTCATTAAAACACTGAAATTATAGGCTGATTGTTTTTTTCTTACCTTTATGTATATTAGGGCTCTTGTTTGCAAACAATAGAAACCAGTTCTGGTGAGCTTGCGTAGAAAAGGAATTTACTGGAAGGATATTGGATAGTTCACTGAATTTTCTAGAATGATGTAGAGTCTAAAAGTCATTCATAAAAACAAGTGAAACTAAGCATCCAAAACAATAGTGAAAAAATCACACCCCAGGAAGGCACTGATTAGGACCCCACTGCTAGTACACACACTTCCCCACTGGTCTGGAACATTAAATGCTGCCCGCACTTGTGCCTCCAGAATAAATGAGAAGTCATCCCTGTCTCTTTGTATCACTAGCTCTCAATACAAAGTCCCAGAGCTAGGCAAGATGATTCAACTGGCAGAGCTTAGGGTGAAAGCCAGCTTTCTGTCTATGGGGGCTCAGAGAATGCAAGGGGACTTTGCAGAATCTGAGTTCCATTCTGTGATGGGGTTTGACTTACCCAGCAGAAGACACTGAGCATCTTGAAAGAGAGGAAGGAAGGAAGGAAGGAAGGAAGGAAGGAAGGAAGGAAGGAAGGAAGGGAGGAAGGAAGGAAAGGAGGGAAGGAGGGAGGAACCTATTGAGAAGACAAGTCATAGCTTTTATCAGATTCTTATAGATACTGATTATCCAAACAGGCTAAGAATCGTTATATTGTATAGAGTCATAGAAGGAATGATTTACCTCCAGAAGGAACTAGAGACCCAAAGATATTAAGAGATCACACATGCCCCCCATTAGCAAGATCAGCACAAAGGCTAGAGTGTAGGGACTCAAAAAAGTGAAGCTGGTTTTGCTCAAACAAATTGAGTCGTATTTATAGATTTTCAATTTGAAATTTATATCTCCCAATTACTTTTCAGTTTATGAAAACTGTCAAGTTTCTTCACTGGTCACCAAATAAAGAAAACTTGTTGGCAGACACAGAAAAGGTCTTCATCTTGGGGGGGTGGGAAATAAGGTTTTTAAAAACTGGATATTGCCTATAAGTTACTCTTTCTTTCAAGACCATATTAGAACAGACAGATGCCACAGCACAGCAGTCCCCCCTTATCTGTGGGGGATACATTCCAAGATGCCCAGTGGTTGCTTGAAACTACCAAGAGTTCAGAACCATATGTAGGCTATGCATTTTCCTATACATACATACCTATGGTAAAGTTCAACTTACAAATTAGGCATAGTAAGAGATTAAGGATAACAACTAATAATAAAATGCAACTATTATAACAAACTGTAACAAAAGTTATGTGAATATGGAGTCTCTCTCCCTTAAGATATCTTACTGTACTGTACTCAGCCTTCTCGCAATAAGGCAAGGTGGTGAAATGGCTACATGAGATGAGGTGAGGTGAATGGCGTAGGTGCTGTGACGTAGCGTTAGGCAACTATTGACCTTCTGTTGATTCATCAGAAGGGTCATCTGCCTCTGGGCTCTGACGGACCTCTTGAAAACAGAAACTGTGGAAAGCAAGACCATAGATAAAGAGGGATTTTTGTATCCACTTGCTTCCAGTAGTGAAGATGCAATTTGTTTTCTGGATCCTATGCGGTTCTATTATAAAATAGTCTATCTTTAAATCAAAGTTTAAGTAAATGAGCTCAACAAAAACTTAGTAGCAGATTCCTAGTCATTTGCCTTATAGAATTTCTTCTTTTTTTCTTTCCTTTTCTTGTTTTCTTTATTTTTCCCTTCTTCCTTTCCTTCTTTCCTTCCTTCCTTCCTTCCTTTCTTCTTTAGTATATTTAAGAAATGCACATAAACATATATGTGTGTTTCTGTTTTGCTCCCTCTATACCCACAATGGCAACTGGTCACAGTTTGACCTTTCATTTATGAACTGATGTTTAAAACCTGGGAAAAAATAAATTTCTCAAAAACAGTTTGATATAAATACTAGTAATAAACAGAGGAACAAAACTGACAGGCAAATATAAAAATATAGATCTTTATTAATTTTTCTTCAAGTTTTTCAGAATGCTTTAATTAACCTATAAAATCCCATAAAGATCTATGAAGAGAAAAATAAATGTTCCTCATTTTATGTATCAGAAAACCAAGGCAAAGGAAATAAAGTCTTTCTTTGGTATAAATTGTCAAGCAGGGGACTACAAAATAATAATCATAGTAATAATGTAATTCAGGCCTCTAGACAAAGAACAAGGCAAAATCCTAGTGTGATTGTTTCAAATAGGTATTAAATGAAATTAATAGGTTGATATATGGGAAATCATGGTCAGCTGGGGCTTGAGTAATAGATTGGAGTAAGCAAGGCAAAGAGAAGGAGAGTGGTATGTAATTGGGCAGTTTTCATAGTCCTCTAATGGGTTCAGAAGGTAGCAGATCTGCTAGAATTTAAAGGAAACGTGAAGATCTGAAAACACATCTTTGAGTAAGTATAAGGTAGTTCTTAGGCATCACACCAAGGAGCTTGACTCTGGGAAAGTAGTTTATCAAAGCTGTGTTTTGCAATGCTATGTCTGGGATTTCCATGAATAGATGACCTAGACACTGACAGGGAGAATAAAAAGGAAGAGGAAAAACTTACAAAAATATTATAACACATGTAATACTAGTAATGCCAGTCACATTTCAAATTTATCACCTAAATTTACAAGAAGTTGAACCAGGTCCCAAACTCAAATGTTCCAACTGCAAATTATGGGCTCCTGTACCTATATGTTATGTCATATACATTGTTTTAAAATGGGAGTTTGTGTTTGTAGTGACATGAGTTTTGAGTTTGAATTTGTACATGAGTTTGAGTTTGAAGTGACAACAGAGCATCATTGATTCAGTAGCAGGGATAAAACTCAGAATAAAGGTAAGACCTAGCGATATATATTTCAGGGAAAATTAGGAAAAGTAGAGTTTCCAGAGATGACATCCGTCTTTGCAGTGAAATAGGATTACAAATTACTTATGGAGGGAGGAAGACAGAGCTGCTGGATCCAATCAATCTACATAGGTCTGGAAATCTCTCAAGCTTTTAAGCTTGGTGCAAGAACAAAGAGGATTGATGGGGGGTGGGGGAGGGGTGTGAAGTGGATATTCCAGGATTGGCTCAATGATCACAATTAAAGGTTAAGAGAAAAAGAAGTCTGTGGGTGTTGGTGTGAGGCCTTCCATGAATTGCTCACCAAATGATGAAAAGGTTGAAATGGACCACGTGCTCCTAGAGCTGTGTCTCCAGTGTAACCTTGGCCGGGGATGAGGAATTCTTAGCACCATCACTGAGCTTCAGGAAATATTGTTAGAGTCTCAGCCACCTAATGCACCCTGTGGGGCCAGCAGCTGGTGACTGGCATCAATTCTGAAAGCTGCACTTCCAGCTCTGAGTCACCTAAAACCTTAGATGGGTCTATATGCACTAGGGTATCCAGAGTTCAAAGCATCAGATAATTTTCAATCACAAGTTTAGCCTCAGGGAGCATAAGGTTAACTGAAAGTCAGCTTTGCAAAATCCATAAAATAGAATGAATAAAATAAAATGAGAAGCATGAACATAGCAGTCACTGGAAAGGGAATTTATGTTCTCTATGATACATGATCCAGACACTTAAAAAGGAAAGATAATGTAAGACTTGACCAAAAAAAAATATTTTTGAAGAAAAAGTTTCAAGAGATTATTTTAAGTGCATATTACACTTTATCTATAAAGGACATTATCAGATATGCTATGAGAAATGGCTATTAATTTGGTCAGAATTATCTACTTTTATTTTATTGGTGACTGATCCACTAATAAAAGATACTAAGAAAATATAAGCCTGCTTTGAAGCAAATACATGAGAAGACTTGGAATTTACTAGCCATCATCCTTAGTCCTGGTTCCAAGCATTGCAACCTTGCAAAAAAACAAACTTTTATCAGTGAGGCCATAGGAAAAATTATGGGGAGGCTCAAAAGAGCATTTTTAATGTAATTGCTGAGGCCCAGTGGAGCAGTGAACTGAAAGAAAGAAAGAGAGAAGGAAAGAAAGGAAGGAAGAAAGAAAGGAAGAAAGAATGGAAAGAAAGAAAAAAGAAAGAAAGAAAGAAAGAAAGAAAGAAAGAAAGAAAGAAAG
>NW_022589718.1:23417769-23710697 GCF_004348235.1 Phoca vitulina
AGAAAGAAAGAAAGAAAGAAAGAAAGAAAGAAAGAAAGAAAGAAAAAGAAAGAGGAAAAGAAAGAAAGAAAGAAATAGGAACCGTATTTGTCAAGAATGTATTTGGGAGTTCCCTCAGCAATAGTCATCTGAAATACAATCTGAGAGTGAAAACGATGCACTCAGTTCCTGCTGAGACCTTACCTCGGTGTCTGTCCAATTAACTTAATATTTCCTTTAATTATGCCCACACCATTAAAAGGTATTCATTTTATGTGCTGCGGGATGATAAAAAGGATGATTATTTTGCCCATATCTATAATGGCCATGGAAGAAGCGCAGCGCTTCGGTGTCTCACACGCACAGTTCATAAATTGAAGAACAAACTCTGTGTCCCCAGCCCCGCCTTCCAACCCGGAGGCAGGCAGGAAGGCAGTATTTCGACCAGAAGAAAAAAGCAACTCGCCAGCTAGCAGGGCAGCAGGTGCACTAGGATGCTCTGCGTAAGGAGAGAGCTACAGAAGGCGCGAGGACCGCCCTCCCCGCGCCTCTGTTTCCAAGAATCACATGTCAATTGCTTCTGCGGCTGTTGGGGGCTGTGCGTGAACTCAGTGTGATCAAGGGAGGAGAGTTTCTCCTTTCTGATAAACTGTGTGTATACACACCACACACACACACACACACCCTTCCTTTTTATTCACTAGGAAATGAGAAATATATTGAAGGGAAAGTGAACCTGTCCCTGGGGAAAGGCTTACAAGCTTGAATGAAATAACAAGTCGGCAAACGGCTAAGAGCTGGGTTTTTCCGTGGGAAATTTGATGGATTTTAGATCACGAAGCAAGATACATGGTAAAGGTTTGTGGGTTTTTGTTTCTTCTTAATTTAGTTAACAAATATTCGCTGATCCTTAATGGACGTACAATTGTCTGGGGCTACAATCACAAGGAAGACATAGTTTCTCTCCCTCAGCTTACACTGTAGAAAAGAACTATAGTCAAGTTACATTGCCGGTTCTCACAAACCCAGGAAAAGTTATTTTATTCTATTTTCTCTGCAAATAAGTGAGAGGCAGAAGAGTGTTGAATAGCTTAGCATTCATGCTTACTCCTGACTCTCTAAGGACTTTGCTGATCATCAAAGACAAGGTTCAGTCCCACAAAGAACACAGTATGGTCCAGAAACAGACATATAAAAAAAACACGGTATGATACGTGCCAAAAGAGAAATACGGAGCACATACAGAGGCGAGGCAGCAAATGACAAATTCTGTGTGCAAGGACATCAGGTTGGGTTTGCTAGACTGAGATACGGGAGCTGGTAGAAGGGGAAAGAGAATTCCAGGCAAGGGAAGAATAGTCTCACGGCCAGTGCAGTAGTGGGTCTAGGTATAATACTTACTGAAGAGTGGACATTGACAAGATACACATATTCTCTGTTTCCATACCACAGAAGAAAAAAACAAGAATGTGTACAGTTCCGGACACCAGAGAAATCATTACCACTTACTTTAGTTCTAGACAACATCAGCCCTCATTTTGATATACAGTAGAAGAAAAATATTTTGTTTCCATGACAGTCCCAATTTCAGTAGAAAAATGCAGCTCTAAAAAGGAGGGCATGAGAAAGTAAATTTGCATTTGCTGAGAAGCAACAGTGCTATGAACAGAGAGCAGTGTGAACTTTTTTTCTACAATAAAAATATGATGAAAACTAGACTAAAACCATGTTCCTATTCAAAATAAGAAATACGTACAGGGGCGCCTGGGTGGCTCAGTCGTTAAACGTCTGCCTTCAGCTCAGGTCATAATCCCAGGGTCCTGGGATCAAGCCCTGCATTGGGCTCCCTGCTCTGTGGGAAGCCTGCTTCTCCCTCTCCCACCCCCCTGCTTGTGTTCCTGCTCTCGCTGTCTTTCTCTCTGTCAAATAAATAAATAAAATCTTTAAAAAAAAAAAGAAATACGTACATATGTGATACGTAAATCTATATTTCAGTGTCATAGAATTAAACGGGCATTGAGTGAAAATTTAAGATTTTCAGTTGAGTAGTGTCAGAAAGTCTTTCTTGTATCGAACATAACAAACCTAATTACCTTGGATGTAATATCACATCAGACCAACAGAGTGTATAATATTTTCTAGGTTCTTAGCAAACTCTAAAATTCTATAAATGTGTCTGGAATGCCTAAGTGTGTCCTACTTTCCAAAGTCTTTTCCAAACCAATGGCTACATGAAGAATATCCCCATAATCATTTTGTGTGGAATTACTTTGACCATGTGTTCAATATCTCCAGATCAAAATTATATAGTGTAGATATACTGCAAATGTTTGTATTTGGAGAAAGAGATTAATTTCCCTTTCTTCACAACTACCCACAGCTTCTTTGATTCAAGTCATTTTCTCATACAAGTATTTGCTTTTCCTGAATTCAACCGAACCATGAAATATAGGTGTATTCAAAGTGCTTTTAAAATTGGAAATAAATAGTACGTGAGACCATATGACTATGGCTTTTATCAAAAATCTTAATTTAGTTTTAAAAACCATGTCAGAATTACACTCTTTTGAACAATAAATGTTTGTTTTTCTTCCCCAATCCCACAGTGGGGACACATTTTCTAATTATCTTGCAAATAAGTAGTGCACCAACACCTGAAGGTCAATGGATCCATGACAAACTCACTGGCCACGTGGTTTGAGTTTTGTGGTTGAAGATTGTATCAGATAGTGGTGGAGGCAAGAAATTTGCCAAAAGTATAATAAAGGGACTATTTATAAGGTGAAGGCAGGTTTATAGGACACTGTAAGAGAGCACTATTCTGGAGAGAGGAATGGTGAAGTACAGTTACCACTCTAGGCCTTGAGGGAGAACAAGAAGGAGCAGAACCCTGAGAGAGAGGGAAAGAGAGAGAGACAGGGAGACAGAGAGAGTGAGCGAGCACTCTTGCATGCAAGAGAGCTTTGTAGAAGAAATGCAGTCGGCTTACTACATTCCTTCCCATGTCTCTGTAGGTTGCACCCAACACATAGCCTGAAGATGAGAAAGACCCATTGATGTGAAGCCTAGAGGTCAACCTCCAGAGCCCAGAGCAGGGTGGAGAAGGGTGGTGAGTGAAGGGACAAAAAGAAGGTACACTACACAGCAATGGACTTACTTTTTAGGACTTAAGTTTCAACTCCTACCCCTAAATATGCCAAAAATAGATGTTGAACTCAAATTTTCCAAACTTTTTTTTTTTTATCCTAAGGACTTAGACATTTCCCACCATAACCAGGGGTTTCTTAATATTCTTAGTTTTTATTCCCAGGTCCACAGATGCATTTATAAACATAGCTTTTAGGGGCACCTGGGTGGCTCAGCCGTTAAGCGTCTGCCTTCGGCTCAGGTCATGATTCCAGGGTCCTGGGATCGAGCCCCGCATCGGGCTCCCTGCTCTGCGGGAAGCCTGCTTCTCCCTCTCCCACTCCCCCTGCTTGTGTTCCCTCTCTCGCTGTGTCTCTCTCTGTCAAATAAATAAAATCTTTAAAAAAAAAAAAATAATAAATAAATAAATAAATAAACATAGCTTTTAAATTTCATGGAAATAGACAAGGTGGTAGATTTTCAGAATAAAACAGTTTTCTACGTACTGCAGCTCTCAGAAACTTTGTTGAATCTTAACAAATATCTCCATGGGAATTTCTATCATGTCTTTTATGATTCAATGGCCTCTCATTTGCATGTATCATAAGTTAATTTGTAACATCATTAGCTACCTTTATTCGTCCCTAGATTATCTGCTTTTGCCAGCGGGTGCATTTTTATATACTCCAATGGTCTAGCTCTGCCCTGTACCTAACAGGAACTCATTACACTTTTGTCAACTGAGTCAGCATCTTTAGTGTGAATGATCTGGCCAGTTTCTCATCTTATGAAATATCCATAACCTTCAAAAACTATTCCTATAAAAAAGTATTTTTCTCCATTGAAAAAGTCAGGTCTCTCCTCTGAGATAAAATCTAAATTGATATTGTTGAAAATTTTCAGACACATCAGGTCGTACAACCTAGATACTATATTCCTAATGCTCCTGCATCACTTTTGAAACTTGGGTCATAAACACTATTCTCACCCCCTTGAGTATATCTTTCTCTGAAATCTTATCCCATTTAGAGTAAAAAGGTTGGAATAATATAAAGATTGCTGATTCTAAATTATATGGTGTTTTAATGTTTAATAATTATTTTATGTATGTAACTATTTTCTTGGCAGTGAAAACTACCTACAAGGTCGGTAGTATGCCAGATTCTTGGCAGAAGCATATCCATATCAAGGCCAGTTCAGAGCAAAAAGATGTGACTTTTTTTTCCAACAACTTCTTTGTCATATCTTGGCCTGAGCTGTGGAATAATGTCAGCAGAAACAGTTTTGGTCCATTGTTTGCCTACATCTCAGTTTAGATGGTGGTACTGGGCATTTGTCATTTTACCCTTTGAAGTCTCTGCTGTATCTCTTACATGAAGGATATGTTGCTTTCTTGCTTTTTTTTTATTGCTCCACTTTAAATTTTTCATTGAAATATATTTAAGATATAACATTGTACAAATTTAAGATGTACAACATGTTAACCTGATGTATTATATATTATAATATGATTGTCATGTAGTAATAATTAGCACCACTGTCTATCACATTACACAATGATCCTTTCTTTTTAATGGTTAGAAGCAGTGAGTTCTAGTCTCTTAGCAGGTGTGATGATTATAACACAATATTGTTGTCTATATTCCCTATACTGTGCATTCGATCTCTAGTGCTTATTTATTACTCATTGCAAGTTTTTACTCTTAAACACCTGTCCTATCCCCCCATCCCTCACCTTTGGTAACCACCATTTTGCTTTCTGTTTTAAGAGTTTGGCTGTTTTAGATTCCACATATAATATCATACAGTACTTGTCTTTCTCTGTCTGACTTATCTCACTTAGCATAATATGTTCAAGGTCCATTGAATGAGTCAAGGTGACTATTTAACATATCTTTAAAAGACAAGACAAAGTGAGTTTCCTCAACTCCAAAGTTTAAAGGCTTTAAAAGATGAAATGCACATAATTTTCTAAAGCTACCTTTTGGTTTTCTGAGTTTTTGGTGTTTTTTTATTCCTTCCTATCATGAGCTTGATACATCAAGAAAACTTGGAGTGTTGGAGGCATCATAGAATGGAATAATTCCACACTCTTGGAATTCTCATTTCAGAATTATAATAAGTTCAGTGTTACAGAACATCTCATCTTAGATTCAGTTAGAGCAATGGCCAAAAAGATGCTCTGTTGAATCATAGAATATTTACTTTACTTCTCCTTCCAAAGTATGAAATACATTCAGAACTTAACAAGGCATTATATGCATGTATAATTAACATTTAAAATCTTATATATTTCAAAATAGTCTCACAACCCCACAACTGAGAAGAACATGTGTCATTTTAACCACAACTGCTCTATTAGAGGCAGGAAGGATTGAAACTTGAAAATGCCTAAGCAGTTTGTTACTATAACACCACCATAATAGTAAAAATAACCCTTTGTACTTTCATCTGAGGGTGCCAAAGAATTTGAAAACATCAATTCAGTAATCGTCACAAAAGCCCTTCAGTTTAAGTTAAGATAAAGTGAGCGCCAAAGTGAAACTCCTTTCCACGTTATACATTTTTTCTCATAAGAGAAAAGAGGCTGACATTTGCCTCCAAATTGAAAATAATGACAGCCCAGACCTTTCAGTTCTTATTGGGGTAACAAGCCAAAAGTCTTAAGAAAAGGTGTTTGTGATTTTTAGATTCAGGAGATGCACCAGAGGATAGGAAAAAAAAAATGACATTAAGTAGTTTTTTTTAAAACCATCATTTGTTTTATTCCTTAAGAAAACACTGTCTCTGATGCTCTGATAAGAGTTGCTGATGATACACACGCACACACACACACACACACACACACACAATGGCCATATCTCTCAGCCCCAGCAAGTTTCCCTTCTGAACTAACAGTATTCCTGAGAAATGGGAGTTTTGCTTTCGTAGGCAAGCATGTAATTTCGGAGGACAGGCTGTTACTGACATTGGGGTGCCTATTTTCTCACTTGTTTGTGCATAGCAGATTTCCCAGTAAAATCTACAGTTGATCCAACAGCAGAGGATTAAACCCAGATGCTAATGAATCAGAGGTGTTCATTAACTTAAGGATACTCTGATGTCAGTGCCATAAAAACAAGTTCAAGAGAATATGGCAGCTCAGCTGTGTGTACTCTGTGGGGCTAGGATTCACAAAGGCCAACACCAAAGGGATCATTCTATTCTCAACCATATGCTCTTCACTTGGTCTTCCCAAAATGATAGCCTGGTTCAGATTAACCATTTCTCAAACTTGTGACTTTAACAAAAACAAGTTGACCTAATTTCAAACTATATTACAAAGCCATGACAATCAAAACAGTATGGTACTGGCATAAAAATAGGCACATAGACCAAAGGAACAGAATCAAGAACCCAGAAATAAATCCATACATATAGGGTCAACTAATGCATGATGGGGGGGCCAAGAACACACAATGGGGAAAGGACAGTTTCTTCAGTAAATGATCAGGGAAAACTGGGTATCTATATGCAAAATATGAAACCAGACCCCTACCTCACATCATTTACAAAATTTAACTCCAAATGGATAAAGGACTTAAACAGAAGAACTTCTGAAACCATAGAACTTCTAGAAGAAAACAGAGGAAAAAATCCCTTTGACATCAATCTTGGCAATGATTTTGTGTATATACCAAAAGCACAAATAACAAAAGCAAAAATCAACAAGTGGCCCTGAGGATAATGGAACAGGACCTTAGAATTGCTACAGCCTTGGACATTGGCAGACACTGGATTGGGCCCTAGGATTCTGCACCAGAAGCCTGAATGCTTTGCTACCAGGTCCTACTGGCTCCTGGAAGGCTATGGACTTGTGCCTGCTCATGAGTATTTCCCTCCTTGTTCTGGATTCTAGAAGTCCCTCCCTATGTAACCTTTAGGCCAGAGCTCATTCTTCCACACCCAGCCTGGCCTCTGGGGCAAGATGGCTGAGGCAGAGAAGAGGTGAGGCATCCATGAGCGTTGGTGTTTTCATGATAGGTGGTGGGAGTCATGCTTCTATGGATGAGTCTGGGATAAGTGCCCTCTAGCTCCCAGGGCATCTGGGTATTTGTAATCCCAGGACCCCCCTGCCACCTGTAGGACTCCCAAGAGATCAGGCTTCCTCTAGGAAAAGTGATCACAGCTGCAGGACCTGGGGGCCTGATTCAGCAACTCTCTGAGTCTGGCCCTTAATGCTTAGGGCATCCCAGCCTGTCCTCTCCCTGCCCTTCCATTAGGACTGGCACTGATTAAGGCACTACCTCCCAAAGGCCTCATCTCCTAGTAACAATACATTGGCAGTTAGAATTTCAACATATGAATTTTGGAGGAACACAGACATTCAACCCATAACATGTACCCGGTATCATTTCATGGGAGAAAGAGCTTTCACATGGACTCTTCCATCTTAATCTTCCAGAGCAACACAGACAAGGGGGCTGTCATGTGTAAGGGGATCTGCTGAAGTTTCCACAATAACAGGGGAAAGTAACTCGAAGGATGACTCAGGAAGACTGCACAGGCCCAGCCCGCCACTCATTCCCTCTCTGCACAGCTTCTAGACTATCAACAAGTACCTTAGCTAGACAGATAACCCCCACACAGCCCTTCCAAGAAAGAGCAATAGTGAAAATACATATGACTGCCTAAACCTAGATTTTGAAAACAGTTCTCAGAAGGAAGCAAAAGCTATAGAGATGACCTTTAACAAAAGAATTCAGAGCAGTTTAGTTTTCTGTGGCCATAACTTCAGACCTCTCCATTCCAGACCAGAATCTTCTCTAGTTATAACTGTAAAATGGTTTTCTAGGGTAAGAAGAAAATATCCCTCAGAGATAGATTCCTCCTTGTGATGATTAATTTTATGTGTCAATTTGGTTGGGATACAGTGCCCTGATAGTGGGTCAAACATTATTCTGAATGTGTCTGTGAGGGGGATTTCAAAGGAGATTTTCATTTAAATCAGCAGACTTTGGGTAAAGTAGATGGCCATCCATAATGCAGGTGGGTGTCATCAAATCAGTTGAAGGCCTGGATAAAACAAAAGTTTGACTTCCTCTGAGCAAGAGAGAATTCGCCAACAGACTGCCTTTGGACACAAATTGAAACTCTTTTCTAGGCCTCCAGCCTGCCAGTCACCCCCACCAGATTTTGGACTTGGCGAAACTTTCACAATCACAGGAGCCAATTCCTTAAAATAAATTATATATGTACATACACACACACACACACACACACACAGCCTATTGGTTCTGTTTTTCTAGAAGAACCCTGAATAATACTCCTCTTAGAAAGCAAAACCATTTTTTATAATTTAATAAGCAGTTTTCCAGTCTCTCCTCAGCTCAGGTTCAAAATAATTTTTGAGTCCAGACCAAACCAAGGTCACCTCGTTCATTAATATAAACAGCTACTAACTAAATCTGATGTTCCAATAAGCATTCATGTTCTGAGGCCACAGACATGAAGAAACAAGTTTATTTATAAAAGGGTCTGAGGATAAGGAAGGAGGATGGGGAAAGAAAAGTAATCAGAGGGATTTTTGTAAATGGCTTTAAGTCACCCACTTCGAACGAGGCAAGGGGATTAGTTTGTCTTCTCTAGCGAAAACTCTCACATTGATCGTGTTAACAAAAATACGATGTACTGAGGGAAGGAATGCCAAACAAGTAATATTATGGAACATATGTGATAAATGTATGTCTCTTAGCAATTTCGCATAGTGAAATGAGATTGAAATACCCAAGAAATGGGATTATTAATAGCTCTGCTTGAAATGTGGCATTTTGAAAAATGGCTGATGACCATATCAAGTGTGACTGCAATTCTTAATAAGCTGCTTTCTTTGGAAAACACTTGTAATTTGTTATTAGCAATGGTTATTAAGTGGCCCTGGGCCCTTTTATTGTTGTTGTTGCTGTTGTCATTTACATTTCATTACCAAACATTATAGATTGGAAGAAGCACTTAGGATTCTCATATGGGAGACGTTCTGTGACTCGACAAGTAGCTACAAAATGTTTATGAGCCCACTCTTTCTCAAAGATACCTGGGTAATACACTAAAGTAAGTGTCTTACTGACTGATACAAATTGTTTCCTTTTAACTTCAAGTCTTTTAAGAGGCTCTGTTTCTTTGGCTGTAAAAAGAAAGATGCAGGTATGTCGCAGAATTATAGTAAAAATTAAACCTTATAATGTATGTGAGGCACCTAGTATCATGCCTGGCTCTGGATGTGCATTCAACAAGCAGTAATTATTATTTCAACTGCCCACATATAAGCCCTTCTGTGGGGGCGAAAGGACCATGTGAGCCTTCTCTAATACTGCAGTCATCACTTGGGTCGGACCTTCACATTAGAGCCAAACTGAATTCTGTGAATGGCTGTGTTCTATGTTAGTTATGAATCTGTGTTTGCTTATTTCACTTTATCCCAGCTTATTCTTCTCATTTTATTTATTTTTTAATATTTTTCTTATTTATTTGAGGGAGACAGAGATAGTGAGAGAGAGCACAAGCAGGAAGGAGGAGGAGAAGCAGACTCCCCCCTGAGCAGGGAGCCTGATGCGGGGCTCGATCCCAGGACCCTGGGACCCTGAGCAGAAGGCAGATGCTTAACCAACTGAGCCACCCAAGCGTCCCTATTCTTCTCATTTTCAACCTCCTTGTTCCGCTCTATTCCAATAAACCTGGACTTGTCACTAACCACCAAATGCACGCCAAGCTTTCCCAGTGGTGTTACTGTTTGTGTCCCTGTCACAGATACCCACTAAATAAATGCCCTACATTCTCCTTCATTTTCTGCCAAAAGCCCACTCTTTCTTCACAGCCCACATCAGATGCTATCTTCTCCATGAAGCCACCTGATTCATCCATGTGCTCCTTTCTTATTTTATATCCTCACAACACAACTTTGCCCTCATCATGCTGTCCTTCTCTGCTACAGTTTACTATGGTTGCAGATCATAAGCTCCTAGAAGACAGGAATTGTGTCCCACACATTTTGAATTCCCCATTGTCATTTGGCAAATATTTTATTTGTATACAATACTCAAATATTGGCTGAATTGAAAGACAAATTCCAGAAATAAGATAATATTTTAGGATATTCTGTAACAATGATGATATTGGTTATATCATTGAACTTCGACTTGAATTCAAGTGCACAGATGGGGATTCTTAGTGTTAAACAAGAATAACAACTGCCTCTGAGCAGAGAGTCTCACTCATCAGGGGCTAGTATGTGTACTTGAAATATTTTATTTATGACCTACCAGTGTGTATAATTTTTCCTAGAAAAAATTTAAAAAATTTTTAAATGATATTTTTTAAAATCCCAAATTTCTATCACTGCTATCTGTGAGCTCCAAGTATTATACATCACATTCAATTCCCAGTTTTCCTATATTTATTTCCTGACCTCTGGGACTGTCATAAAGGAAAGTCAATTGATTTTATCACTGGAAAAATTCACCACGGGTGACAAGAGAAAAAGAAGAATAATTTAAACAGTATATTTTCCTATTTTACTTAGCTTCAGGTAGAGAATCCAATGTAATTATAACTCAACAACTTGGAAAATCTGACTGCTAGGTGTCTTCATGCCTATTTTCAGTCTGTGAATCCCTAAACCCACAGAATATCTCTTCAAGTTTAACATCTGACAGAAGTTATGGAAACATTATTAACAATGCTTCCTCCAGCGTCCCAGCAGATAAGCACAGTGTCTTCCTTTCAGAAGGAAATGTGTAAACAAAGCCACCTGATCCTAAGACTGTGGCCATAGAGTTACTCTCTTCCCATTCTTTTTAACTCTTCTCACTACTTCTGAATTCTTCAAGGAGGAAGTCTCCACTTGGGGACAGTACATTTTTACCAAACTCTTTAACTTTGTGCTAAGTTTCCATTTTAAAAAGAGAAGAGCAAGACTCAGGGGCAGAAGCTTCAAGAAGGCAACAGTACACAGAACTAAATAGCATCTTATTTTCATTGGAACTATTTTAATAATGCCATCCGTATGTAATGATTTGGGTTTCTCTACAAACTACTAAAGTTCATTTGCTTAAGTAAAAATAGTAAATGAATTAAAGGAAAAACCTTCACTACATAGAAGACTACATAGGAAAACATTACATACATGGTGGAAAAAAAGTTGAAAGACAAAAATCATCGATGTACTTCAATATGACCAAAATATGACCCAAATCTGAGAAAGACAGCCCTAGAGGTTGTCACACATTTTATCTGCAGAAAGCTTAGAGAAGAAAAACAAAAGTTTAGAATGGATTCTGAGAATAGTGGTATGCTCTTTAAAAAAAATAAAAATAAAAATAAATAAAATACAGGGTTTGGGGTCACCTGGGTAGCTGTTAGTTAAGCGTCTGACTCTTGGTTTCAGCTCAGATTGTGATCTCCGGGTCATGAGACTGAGACTTGTGTCACCCCATGTCACTCCATGTCACCCCGTGTCAGCCCATGTCAGCCCCATGTAGGCTCCCTGCTTGGCGCGGAGTCTGCTTGAGATTCTTGCCTTCTCTGCCCCTCCCTCTGTGTGCTCTCTCTCACGCTCAAATAAATTATTTTTTTAAAAAATAATAAAATAAAATACAGGGTTTCCTTATTCCTTTTCATGTGGGTTTCTATTTTTCTAGCTTCTGCTGTTCCCTTCTTCATCACTACATATACTTATTTCAAGTTTCAACTAAATCTAGATTCCCAGCAAAGTCATTATAAAGGATTGTCCATCTCACCCCAAGTTTCCTTGTGTCTGTTACATCATTTTTTACATATTTCTGTTTTCTACCCTAGATTACAAGTTCCTTCAGAGTGGAAACCATGTATTATACTTAGAAAAATGTCTGAGTATTCAGACATTTGTAGGTGTATTTGTAGGTGCTGACTAAGTCCAACTACATTTATAGCATTTCAGGTAAAGAAAAAAAATCCAAGTGATGTCATAAGACCACCCAATGGCTTCTCTTAACAAGATTTAATGTAAGACATTGAAAATGGAGTTCAGTTGAAAAGGTACTCACAAATTTAGTCTAGGACCCATGTCATGACACATAGGAGGTAAAAGGGACTTAAGAAATATGCCAGCCCAACACTTTAATTCAGGAAAACTGAAGTCTAAGTAAGTTAAGATTGCAGATCTAAATAGTCACACTTTGTGGTATGTCGTTAAACTTTGAGAACCAGAAAACCATGTGCTTCCCAGTTCATGCTGCTTCTTCACAATAAGATTATTCATTCAACAAGTATTTGTCAAACACTTACTGTATATATGCCAGCCATTCAAAATCATATGTGAACTCAACCTATAAGCAGCTCCAAGTCCAGGGTCTGACATATGATACTATTAAGTAACATCCTGAAAAGAATGCATGAAAGACCTTTAGAGTTGTTTTAATAATAGAAAACCACATAAAATGTCAGAGTGAGTCAAGACTTCTGATACAAATCCTTTAACTTGAGACAAGCTGGAATGATTCACCCAGAAGTTATTTATAAACTTTTTCTTCTGAAAGGTTTGCTAATAACTCAAACATTATGCCAATTCAAAATGTTTACATTTCTGAAATTTCAAGCAGGCAAATAATGCTTTTTGTATGGTATACTTATTTACTTATTTATTTATTTAAGATTTTATTTATTCATTTATTTGAGAGAGTGAGAGAGAGAGAGCACATGAGAGGGGGAGGGTCAGAGGGAGAAGCAGACTCCCTGCCAAGCAGGGACCCCGATGCGGGACTCGATCACGGGACTCCAGGATCATGGCCTGAACCGAAGGCAGTCGCTTAACCAACTGAGCCACCCAGGAGCCCTACTTATTTAAAGAGGTAGCAAAATTACCAACTTCCTGCCTCTGAAGTTGGTCTGTGCTTATCTATCTCTTTAATGCTGACAGGAACCAGCTAAACATTAATATCATTTCCACTCACTCAAAAACAAATTGATATTCAATTTTGTTATTCTTATGGCTATTCATCATCATCACTCAAAAATTTGAAAGACATTACTTCCTATGTGTCTTTCCAAGCACATTCTCTGATCTACAGTTTCTGGAACTAATATTTATGATGATGACAATGTCAATTCAGGTGTCTAGGAGATAGTGATGTATAAACCATGGCTTAATATTTTCAAATCCAGTTAGTTGTATAACTGAATGGCCAACTATTATATTTATTGCTAATATCTATATATGTGTAAGTTTTTAAAAGTATTTTTTAAAGATTAGCTTGAAAAAATAATGAACCTAGGAAAGAAAATGAAATTGTTAAATTATTTAGAGATATTCTCCTCTTTCTAGTTTAAATGAATTCCCAACTAAGAGTAATTCTGATTATTTGTGTATGGATAAGTGAAATGAAGAATCAAAGTGAGAGTCTTAATACATTATAACACTCATTTTTGAGTTATATTCCTATTTATTTGGGTAATTGCCTTTCAACATATTTTATACATGTAGAGTTTACCTAACTGAAGTTAAGTTTTATCCATATTTTGGATATGGTATAAAAAATCATTTTATCCGGGGTGCCTGGGTGGCTCAGTCGTTAAGCGCCTGCCTTCAGCTCAGGTCACGATCCCAGGGTCCTGGGATCGAGCCCCACATCGGGCTCCCTGCTCTGCGGAAAGCCTGCTTCTCCGTTTCCCACCCCCCCCCCACTTGTGTTCCCTCTCTTGCTGTCTCTCTCTCTGTCAAAATAAATAAATAAAATCTTTAAAAAAAATAAAAACAAAAAAAATAAAAAAATCATTTTATCCCCCTCTTTTTAATTTTTCTGAATATATAATTTTGGAAGTGGTATGGATCCTTATTTTGGCAGACATGTTTTGTGTTTATAAATTTTTTATTGCCAAATCTAAACATTTCCATCTAAATTTTGATACCTTAGGTTTAATTTTCAATATTTACCCATTTTTAAAAGTAAAATTCTAAAGATGTCTTCACTGGTGAATGCTACCAAATATTTAAAGAAGAACTAGCACATTTTTCTCAAATTCTTCCAAAAAGTAGAAGAGGAAGGAACACATCCTAAATCAGTCTATGAGGTCAACATTACCCTGATACCAAAGCCAGACAAAGGTATCCCAAAGAAAGAAAACAACAGACCAATATGCCTCATAAATATAAGTGCAAAATCCACAACAGAATACTAGCAAACTGAATTCAGCAGCATATTTAAAAGGATTATATATCATGACCTAGTAGAATATATCCCATTGATATGAGGGTAGTTCAATATACAAAGAGCAATCAAAGTAATACACCACATTAATTGAATGTGGGGGGAAATCACATGATCATTTCAATTGATGCAGAAAGAGCACTTGAAAAAATCCAATACCCCATTTGTGATAAAACAAATTCAACAAACAAAGAATAGAAGGAAGCTTCCTTGACTTGATAAAGGGCGTTTATGAAGAACTCACAGCTAACATCATACTCAGTGGTGAAAGACTGAAAACTTTCCCCTAAGATCAGTAACAAGATGCTGCTTTTACCAGTTCTATTCAGCATTGTACTCAAAGTTCTAGCCAGGGCAATTAGATAAGAAAAGGAAATAAAAGGGATCCAAATGGTAAAGGAAGAAGTAAAACTATTTCTACTTACGAATGACATGATCTCATATGTAGACAATCTTAAAGAATTCTCCTAAAAAATCTATTAGAGCTAGTAAATTTGGCAAAGTTACAGGATATAAGATAAACTCACACAAAAAAAACAGTTGTGTTTCTATAGACTAGCAATGAACAAAGTAAAATGAAATTTTAAAAAAGTTCAATTTACAATAGCATAAAAAATAATAAAATACTTAGGAATAAATTTAACCAAGAAGGTACAAGATTTGTACACTGAAAACTACAAAACTATGTTGAAAGAAATTAGAAGAATACTTAAATCAATGGAAAGACATCCTGTGCTCAAGGACTGAAGGATGTAATATTATTAAGATGGCAACACTCCCAAAATAATCTATAGATTCAATGCAATTCCTGTCAAAATCCCAATGATCTTTTTTTACAGAAATAGAAGAATGGATCCTAAAATTCATATGGATTGCAAGGGACCCCGAATGGCCAAAATAATCTTGCTGAAGCAGAGCAAATTAGTAGGACTCACATATTTGGGTTTCAAAACTTACTACGAAGTTATAGGGCAATCAAAACAGTGTGGTACTGATGTAAGAATAGACTAGAAACCAATGGAATAAAATAGAGAGCCCAGAAATAAACCCTTGCATATACAGTCAAATGATTTTTGACAAGGGTATGAAGACCATTCAATGGGGAAAGAATAATCTTTTCAACAAAGAGTGCTGAGTCAACTGGATATCTATATGCGAAAGTATGAACCTGGACACTTACATTACACTATACGCATAAGTTAACTCAAATAGATCAAAGACCAAAATATAAGACCTAAAACTCTAAGACTCTTAGAAGAAAACATAAGGATATTGATGATCTTAAATTTGGTAATGGATTCTTATTTGTGATGCCAAAAGCAAAAGCAACTACAGAAAAAAATAGATAAACTGGACTTCATCAAAATTAAAACTTTTATGCATTAAAAGACACTATCAAGAAAGTAAAAAAGACAATGTATAGAATAGAAGGAAATATTTGCAAGTCAGCTATCTGACAAAGATCTAATATTAAAAATATATATTTAAAAAGAAAAAAATAATCTCTTACAACTGAACAATAAAAAAAGACTATCCAATTTAAAAATGGAAAAGGGACTTGAATTGGCATTTCTCCAAAGAAGATAACAAAATGGCCAACAACACATGAAAAGATGGTCAAAATCATTAGTCATCAGGGAAATACAAATCAAAACCACAATAAGATACCACTTTATATCCACACTCTATAATTAAAAAAAAAAACTGAAATACCAAGTATTGGTGGGAATGTTGAAAAATTGGAGCCCTCGTACAATATTGGTATGTAAGATGGTGCAGCTGCTGTAAAAAATAGCTTGACTTTTCCTTCAAAAATTAAACATAGATTAATTAAACCAGATTACTGGAAACTCCATTCCTAGGTATGTATCCAAGAGACTTGAAAACAGACATCCAAACAAGTATTTGTACATGAATCTTCATAGCATCACTATTCACAGTAACTAAAAGGAGGGGAAAACCCAAATGTTATCAATGGCAAATGGATAAACAAAATATGGTTTATCCATACAAGGGAATATTATTCAGCCATAAAAACGAAAGAAGTACTGATACCTGCTACTCCATTGATGAACCTTGAAAACATTATGCTAAGTGAAAGTAGCCAGACACAAAAGGTCACCCAATGTATGATTCTAATTATATGAAATGTCTGGACTAGGTAAATGCATAGAGACAGACAACAGATCAGTCGTTGTCAGGCTGCGAGAAGTGTAGCGTCCAGAGGGACTGCTTAGTGAGTATGGGGTCTCCCTTGGGGCTGGTATAAATGTTTTAAAACTGGATAGAAGGGTTGGTGGCACAACATTGTGAATGAACTAAATGCCACCAAATTGTATACATTAAAATGGTTAATTTTATGTTATGTGAATTTCACCTCAATTTTTTAAAAAACCTACCCACTGAGATTACTTTTTAAATATATTTTTTAAATTAAGTTAAATTTAATTACATGTCCAGAAACTCTCAATTTTAAAAAAATGTTCCACGATTACTTGAATACTTTGTTTTTTATTGTTATTGTTGTTGTGCGGTTTTTGGGTGTTTTTTTTTTTTAACAGTTGGTGGCAGATTTGTCCTCTTTGGGTCTTTTAGAGGTTTTTTGTTTTATTTATTTTTGCTTAATTTTTAAGTCAAGTCAAAGATTCAACAGGGTAGTAAATTGACCAAACATAAAATCTGCGTTTCCTAGAGGATATACAACAAAATAGAATATCTGACATTTATTCTTTAAAATTTAACTACCACTAGACTATTTATGCATTTATTTTTCTAATGGTTTTGTATACTGATCTAATTTTACCAATTAAATTGCAAGTTAAAGGGAAATCACCTGACCTTTTACTTCTATTCAATTCACTTACATCATGTTGGAAATAGAGTTGGTGTTTTATTTATTTATTTATTATTTATTTATTTATTTATTTATTTGAGAGAGAGAGCACACACGAGTGGGGAGAGGAGCAGAGGGAGAGGGAGAGAGAGAATCTCAAGCAGAATCCCTGCTGAGTGCAAAGCCCAACATGGGGCTCCATCTCACAACCCTGAGATCATGACCTGAGCTGAAACCAAGTCAGACGCTCAACCAACTGAGCCACCCAGGTGTTCTTGGTGTTTATTTGTTTAAAGATTTTATTTTTAAGTAATCTCTACACCCAACGTGAGGCTCGAACTCACAACCCCCAAATCAAAAGTCACATGCTCCACCAACTTTGCCAGTCAGGCGCCCCTAGCGGTGTTTTAAACACTACCTTTGGCTGATAGCCTAATTTTCTTCTATTTTGAATGTAACTAAATTTAAGCTGGAACCTCTTACATCAATGGAAACATTTCTGGAATGTTTTTAAACTTCTGTTCAGAGACTTAAAGTATAGGGATTGAACTACAGTACCATGTCCTGAATTGAGCAGAATTCTTACTGAGGCAAAGGAACATTTTAAGTTCACTTTGTATATGCATTATAACCAAAGGAAAATCATTGACTTAGAGGTTTACTTTAAAACCATACCCCTTCAGATGCTCTAAAATCACTTGAGCAAAACTAGAAACAGTTTTTTCGCAATCAGCACATTTATTTACACACCCACTGTCTTAATTCTCCAACATGTCTTTGAAACATTGAACTTGACGGTTTTGAAAAGGTGCCTTGTTTCAGCATAAAACTATGAGAACACCCATAAGGCGGCTGTTTCTTTTCAAAAAGAAAGAATGCAGGGGATTTTTTTTTTCTGTTTAAACAAATGCTATTGTTTTATTGCCAATTTTTCTTTAAAAGAACCCATTAATGATTCCAGCACCTTATTAGGTATTTTTAATCAGTTAACAAAGCTGTTAGAACTTGTTATGAATTCTCATACACTATATGCAAGTTTCTCAGTCTTTAGTCATCCTTTGAACCTGTAACTTACATACCTGACAATTTATTTCCAAAATGCTGCTTTAATGTTGCATTTTTATGTTATGATTGGATTTCCTTAAAACAGAACAAAAGCTAGTTTCTTCAGTTTCCCATTTCATGAAATTGATGACAACTTCGTATTGCAGTAAGTATTTTTCCAACCTCTTAATCTGTGTATGTTAAGTGGCACATTAAATTTTAATCCCACTTAGTTGGAAACTCTTAGAAGTGCCAGTAAATGTCCCTTCCAACTATGGAAAAGGGTCTTCTCCCCCAAAACAAATCAATCTGAAATTTGCTGAAAAATCAACAAATAATATTTCATTCCTTCATGTCAAGCTTATGCAAATTCTGGTTTATTTGTGCTGTTTTGCTTTAAAAAATCTAAGCTGGATTATTTGAAGTGCTGTTATTATCCAAAAATGTTTGATGTTTTTTAATGCTCGATTAATTTGTTCTTGTAAGAAACATAAAAATAAAACATGACCTGAAAATAAATTATAAAGAAATTCAAAGTGGTAGATTAGCAAACTAGAGCCCATTGAAGCTGTTATTCACAACATTTATCCCATCAAAAGATGTGTATCACTTCAACCTACATACATATATTTTCTCCTTTTCCCTACTTTGATTCACAGTCATCTCTCTGTCATCTATCGTATAACCATGGTATAACCAAAAACAAACAATTTATAAAGCTCAATCCAGAGTCCAAAAATCATATTTTAACAAGATGTTTGATGCCCCTTTTTTTATTTTCTCAAAATAGAAAGGTAAAGTGCAAATGACAAAGTAGAATTTAGGTCATTCATTGTCTGTCATTCACTGAGCCACAAACATGTAGGCATTGTGCTCTCTACCACATACCCATATTGTATTAAATAGTCTGAGGAGTAAGGTGAAACCAAAGGCATGCCCTGTGCCACCATAGTGCCAGCAATACAAATTTATCTCCTGTGCAAACACTGATTAGGTGTTATGTCCAACAATATTGGCAAAATAGGGAAAGCAAAGGAGTGATCTGGTTCCTAACCACAAGTTTTGTATAGGTATTTTCAGCAAGTAGACCATTAATGACCAATCATCCAAATTTCCCTTCTAAAGAAATTGAGGGCAATTAAAAGATGAAAATCTGCTAACTCAATCATCAAAAGAATACCCCACAAGTAGATCTTGGCTTCAGAAGACATGAAACATTCCCAGCACAGACAGATCTTTCCCCTTTTGATAGGCCATTAACCTGCCCCAGTGGAAGGAAATGTCTGCATTGCATACTGCTTTGAACATTTTACCTTGAATGTTATAAACTAGTAGCCCTTCAATGTCTGGTAAATAACGTATCATCAATCAACACTAGTGATGAAAGTCAAGTATGAAAAGGCACTAAAACATTCTGCATTTATAAGAAGCTGAGCAACCATCCATCATTTGTCTCCGACACTTAGGTAGCAACTACACCAGACTGGGGTTGGGGGCAGGTGGGGGGAAAAAGAAACTTTAAAATAAGCAATATCCAAACTAATCAGCTGTGGGGGGGATGGGAGGGGGGAGGGGGGAGATGTCCTTAAAAAAAACAAAGTAGAAAATATCAACCAATCTTTACATAGTAAGTTTTATTTTTCACTAGGGATTAGGAAAGACAAAGGAATGCACACTATGCACTATGCAGAAGACAGAGTCTTTGCCTCAAATGTCATTAGCTAATCATCGCTATGAAACATCCTTCATTTCTAATACAGCTTATTAATGATGCCCATAATGACACACTGTTTGAGCTACAAAAGCTTTCCTAATGTCAGAAATCTCGTGCTAACTCTAGCAAACACCTGTAATTGATATATTACTACACAAACCATAGTTAGAAGTGTGGCCATAATAGGTAAAATTTGTATCACAAATGACATTTTAAATAATACAGGAAATGTAATGGTCTGTAATCCAGTTTTAAACCATTTCTGAGTTGTGAACTAGAAGAGTGCTACAAAAACCCATTATATTTATAGATTAAAGGAGGAAATATTAGATTGTCAACATTTCAAGCTGCAAATCTGTGTTTAAAAAAAGAGACATTTCAAAGCAATGAAATAGACCATGACTCCATTTGTATTTATTGTGTTCACTTCTCAAACTCACCGAAAGGACATGACTGAGAAATTTCTTGTGATTTCTGCAGGAGAAAAAAAATATACCCGCCATTCAATTCTCAGAGTATATTTCCCTTCAAAATGCCTGGAACATGTTCATGCTTCATCCATTGCCTAAACCCTTGCAATATGTAACCCACAAGCCAGGGAAGCTGAAGATGAGCTTCTTTAAGGACAGAATCAAAGGAATTTACGGGGCCAGTTCTACTTATGGTAAGAATATTTGGCTTAAGACCAGACACCTAGAGTTCTTACCTGCAAAGACAGGACACATCACAGAAGTAGATGTTAAAGGAGATGCTTGAACTTGGGCCAGGAGAGATAATAGAGCAAGAGAACAAAAGACAAGCTGTTGAGCCAGAAGGCCTATTGCCAATTAATCTTTTATTGTAAAAGGGAGACATTTCATATATAAGCACATTCATGAACTAGAAAACCAAAATGAATTTTTGTTCCAAGATTTAGGGATAGAATGGAGTGAAGACAAATAATTAGAACTTTGGGTGCCTGGGTGGCTCAGTCAGTTAAGCATCTTGCTTTGGCTCAGGTCATGATCCCAGGATTCTGG
This sequence comes from Phoca vitulina, assembly GCF_004348235.1. Classification (NCBI taxonomy): domain Eukaryota; kingdom Metazoa; phylum Chordata; class Mammalia; order Carnivora; family Phocidae; genus Phoca; species Phoca vitulina. Next base: position 23,438,704 of record NW_022589718.1, read on the forward strand.
GATCGAGTCCTGCATGGGGCTCCCTGCTCAGCGGGGTGTCTGCTTCTCCCTCTGCCCCACCCCCTGCTGGTGCACGCTGGCGCCCTCTCTCTCTCTCTCTGTCTCAAGTGTTGGCGTGCACAAAAATAAATTAATTAATTTATTAAAATCTTAGGGAAAAAAAGAAGTAGAAGAACTTTTATAAGAGAAAAGAAAAAAGAAACTTCTTCAAAAAAGAATTTGAAAATGCCTTGAAGTCAAAGGGGGATAACATGTAGCAGAACTATCACTACAAGAACAACTCAAGAAAAAACATCTAGACCCAACCAGTAGCCCTACTAACACTTATAAGAAATGAAAAGTCCCTGATTTCCATGATGAATACATGGCACTCAGTACGAGCCATTCAAGGTCAAAGGCAAAAGCTAATTAATTAACTGATTTATACTAATGCTTTATTCTTTGAAAATTAAGTGTATCATAACACTTCAAACTATTAGTTTTCATTTGAACCAGAACGGAAAGGTCTCTAATGCAATTATCTTATGAACTACTCATAAACACAATGGCTTTGTGTTAAAAGGTGCAAATATACTCAGTGCTGAGAGCAGCTCCGTAAAATTCGGGGAGTAAAAACTTTTGCCTGTTCAACATTTTCTCCAGGGCTGTGATGTAAATAAAAACATGGGATATGGTAGGAGAACCTGTTTAAAGTTTTTGGTCTGATCATTTCAGTCAAATTAATTTGACATAAACCAGGACTCTGAGATTAACAAATAGAATTTCTCCCTTCATTACTTTTGTTAATTTCTGGGGGAAATCAATGAAATTGATTATTTTCTCCCATGACTTCCTATAAGCTATGCCAAGAAGAAATAAACAGACATAATCATATCTTCTCCTAAGGAGGATAAATATAAAGTAAATCTCTACTTCTGCAATTTGAGTCACACAAATATCTTTTAGGAGAGGACATACTCCATTAATGAACACTATATTAGAAAATTTTTTACTTTTAATAAGGTTCTTCAGCTTCAACACTGTTGACATTGTGGGCCAGGTGATTCTTTGTTTTGGGGGGCTGTTCTGTGCATTGTAGGATATTTACCAGAATCCCTACTCCTACCCCATAAAGGCAGCAGTACCCTCCCCAATTTGTGACAACTAAAAATTGCCAGATGTCTCCTGTGGGACAAAAGCATCCCAGTTGAAAACCATTGTTTTTCACCAATATTTATACTAATGATGCAAAAGCAATGATGGGTAAAATTGCTGACACCTTAACACAGATCAAACAGTGGCACTTTACTTTCATAACAAATCCCTTATGCTTATCATCTGAACAACAAAGGAAATTTAGGTTATAAAATTATCGTTGTAATTAAGGAGAAAAAAATGAAGGAACAGTGGTGTGCTGGGCATGTCCTCCCTTCATTGTTCCCAACTCACGTAACCAAAATGCCTCATCTGCTCTCCCTACTCCCTCATCTTGAAGAACAAATGGGATTCTGTCTAAGGTGGGATGTCTAAGAAAAGGATTCTTTCTCAGACCCTGATGGATTATTACGGAGGGATTGCTCCCAAGAGAAACCTGAGAGAAAGTGGGCAACCTGAATAGGGAAGGAGAGAGAGTCAAATAGGCAGTGGTTTTATTTATTTATTTATTTACTTACTTACTTACTTACTTACTTATTTACTTGAGAGGGCGGGGAGGAGGGGCAGAGGGAAAAGGAGAGAATCTTAAGCTGAGCGTGGAGCCCAACGCAGGGTTTAATCTCACGACCCTGAGATCATGACCCGAGCCGAAATCAAGAGTCTGACACTTAACCAACTGAGCCACCCAGGCACCCCAGGAAGTGGTTTTCGTTGTGATCTAGCTTCAGCCTGATCCTAGGAAAGCTCTGGAACATAAAAATTGCACCACAGAGAAGGTTCTGCCTGGAGGCCAGAGACTGGGCTTTCATACCACGTCATTCAGCCATTGGCTACAGGCCGCCAAGCATGGCACAGAACCTCCTGCGTAAAGCAGATCCTTCAAAAAGGCTGAAGCTATGGACCCTTAGCAGTCAAGGGCCACGGCAGCTGGAGGATGGCAGCTCCAGGACAGCAAAGGGAACTGAGGCACCAATAGTGTCCAGTACAGATGACTTTCTCCAACCGTAGACAAACAGATGAGAAGCTACCTCCTCCTACACAGTGGAGTTCTCAGTAGGTCTTCTCACTGGTCAGGGCTGGGAGGGAGATCCTTTCTGTGCTGTTTACAGCTGAGCACCTCGTTGGAAATGGAAAGCAACAGCATACCATGTAAGAGGCTATGTGATAATATGGCATGCATTTATAAAAGAGAAATGATAGACACTACACGTGGAGTGAGAAATTTTAAGAGAAGACAATTTGATTAGTCTTCTGATTATGGTAATATTTTTCTCATTACAATTTCCATAATTACATATTATCCTTCACAACAATAATTATAGGAATCTTTTGGAACTAAACAGGAAAGTGTATATCTTCATTTTTGTGACAAATAACTTATAAAATTTTGTTTATGAAAAAACAATGAACATGCCACAATATTATTTTTTGCTATTTCATTAGATTTGATAACCTTGTTGAATACCAAAATGAGACATTTTTTCCCTTGAATTTCTTCAGAATGTTTTCCATAAGTATTTGAATAAGGCAACAATTCTTAAATTTTGAAATCTCAGGAGCTTCCCTTTACATTTTTAAAAAGTACTGAGGACCACAAAAGCTTTTGTTTATGTGGATTATTATGTAACAGTATTTCTGTGTTAGAAATTAATACTGAGAAAATTTTAAATATTTATTGTTATTTATTTAGAGATAATGGTAGCAACCTAGCACATGTTAACATATATAATACATTCTTCTGCAAAATACCCATATTTTCCCAAAAAAGTTAGTGAGAAGAATGGCAATGGTTGACATTTTGCAAATTTCTTTAAGTGTCTGACCTCATAGAAGAGCTAAAAAGTTGGTTTGGTTAAAGCATATCAACAAAGTCATCCTCATGCATATGTGCATTAGGAAAGGAAAAGAGTATTTTAATTGCCTTTCCAGATAATAGTGAGTAGTCTTCTTTACTGATATTCTAAAAATGACAACTAATTTTTAAAGAACAGTTACAGTGTGGAATCTGGAACCATTCTCAATGAATTTTGCATACTCATATTAAAATCCCTTGCTCTATTTAACAAGTTGAATGGATCTTTCTTTTATCTTAGGCCTGATTTTGTAATATTATGCATTTCTATGTGGAAAATACTGGTTTATTAAGAGATGTAGATCATCCAAATATTGACACATTCCAGTAGTCAAAAAAAAATCACCTGTTCAATATTATAAGTGATCTATTTTTTTAAGAGTTTGGCTTGCATTTTATTCATTTATTTATTTTAGTTCCAGTATAATTAATGTACAGTGTTGTATTAATTTCAGGTGTACAATATAATCATTCACCACTTTTATGAATTACTCAGTGCTCATCACAGTAAGTGCACCCTTAATCCCCTTCACCTATTCACCCATCCCCCCACCCACCTCCCCTCTGGTAACCATCAGTTTGTTCTCTATAGTTAAGAGTCTCTTTTTGCTTGTTTCTTTTTTTCTTTGTTCATTCGTTTGTTTCTTAAATTCCATGTATAAGTGAAATCATATAGTATTTGTCTTTCTCTGACTTTCTCTGACTGACTTATATCACTTATATCACAGCATTATACCCTCTAGATTTATTCATCTTGTTGCAAATGGCAAGCAATATATATATATATATATCACTTATTTATCCATTCATCTATCAATGGACACCTGGGCTGCTTCCATAATATGGCTATTGTAAATAAAGCTGCAATAAATAGAGGGGTGCATATATCTTTTCAAATTAGTGTTTTTGTGTTCTTTAGGTAAATACTCAATAGCAGGATTACTAAATCATATGGTAATTCTATTTTAATTTTTTGAGGAAATTCCATACCATTTTCCACAGAGCCTGCAGTAGTTTGCATTCCTACCAAGTGTAAGAGGGTTCCTTTTTCTCCACATTTTCACCAACACTTGATGTTTCTTGTGTTTTTTATTTTAATCATTCTGACAGGTGGAAAGTGATATCACATTGTAGTTTTGATTTGCATTTCCCTGATCATTGGTGATGTTGAGCATCTTTTTATATGACTGTTGACCCTCTGCATGTCTTCTTTGGAGAAATGCCTGTTCATGTCTTCTGCCCATTTTTAATTAGATTATTTCTTTTTTTGATGTTGAGTTGTATAAGTTCTTTATATATTTTGGGTACTAAATCCTTATCAGATATGTCATTTGCAAATATCTTTTCCCATTCAGTACATTGTCTTTTTGTTTTGTTAATTGTTTCTTTTGCTGTGCAGAAGATTTTTATTTTCATGAAATCCCAATAGTTTATTTTTGCTTTTGTTTCCCCTGCCTCCGGAGACATACCTAGAAAGAAGTTGCTATAGTCCATGTCAAAAAGGTTACTGCCTTTGTTCTCCTCCAGGAGATGGTTTCATGACTCACATTTAGGAATTTAATCCATTTTGAGTTTATCTTGGTGTATTAGGTATATAAGAAAGTGGTCTAGTTTTATTCTTTTCCATTTAGCTATCCAGTTTTCCCAACACCATTGGTCAAAGAGACTCTTTTTTCCCATTGTATAATCTTGCCTTCTTTGTAACAAATTAATTGACCATATAATCATATATTTATTTCTGGGCTCTGTATTCTATTCCATTGTTATATGGGTCTATTTTTGTGCCAGTACCATACTATTTTGATTGCTACAGCTTTGTAGTATATCTTGAAATCTGGGGTTGTGATACCTCCAGTTTTTTTCTTTTTTAGATATACTTAATTTTACTGCTTTTGTGCTTCCTACTTTTCTTACTTCTGCTTATGGTTTTTCCTTTCCACTCAAATAATCCCCTTTAACATTTCTTGTAAGGCTGGTTTCATGGTGATAAGCTCCTTTAACTTTTGTTTGGGAAACTGCTTATCTCTCCTTCAATTTTGAATAATAACCTTGTTGGATAGAGTATTCTTGGTTGTATATTTTTTCTTTCAGCACTTTGAATATCTTATACCACTTTCTTCTGGCCTGCAAAGTTTCTGCTGAAAAAAACACTGACAGTCTTATGGGGTTTCCCTTGTACATAACTGTTTTCTTTTCTCTTGTGCTTTTAAAATTCTCTCTTTATCACTTTTTACCATCTTTATTACTATGTGTCTTGCTATGCACATCCTTGGGTTGATTTTGTTGGGGGCTCTCTGTGCCTCCTGGATCTGGATTTCTGTTCCTTCCCCAGATTCAGGAAGTTTTCAGCTATTATTTCTTCAAATAAATTTTCTGCCCCCTTGTCTCTTTCTTCTCCTTCTGGGATCCCTATAATGTGAATGTTTTTATGCTTGAGGGTGTCACTGAGTTCCCTTAATCTAATCTTATTTTTATTATTCTTTTCTTTCTTTCTCCTGTTCAGCTTTATTACTTTCCATTACTCTGTCCTCCAGGTCACTAATCCATTTTTCTGCTTCCTCTAGTCTACTATTTATTCCCTCTAATATATTTTTAATTTCAGTTATTGAGTTCTTTTTTTATTGGTTCTTTCTTATGTTTTCTATCTCTTTGTTGAGGGTCTCACTAAGGTCCTCCATCCTTTTGTCAAGTCCAGTGAGTGTCATTATGCTCATTACTTTAAATTCTCTATCAGGCATATTACTTATCTCCATTTTATTTAGCTCTCTTGCTGTGATTTTGTTTTATTCTTTTATGTGGAACCTAGTCCTCTGTCTCCTCACTTTGTCTAAATCTCTGTGTTTGTTTCTATGTGTTTAGAAAGTCAGCTATGTCTCCTACTCTTGAAAGTAATGGCCTTATAAGATGTAATGCCCTGCAGTGCAGTCTCCCCTGTTCACCAGGAAGTGGAACTCCAGGGGTGTCTCCTCTGCATGTTGCATGTGCCCTACTGTTGTGGCTGAGCCGTGTTTGCTTTCAGTCTAGTTGTCTGCAACCGCTCTCTTTGCCTATCGTGGGTAAGGTTTGGTCCCTGTGCTATTAATGGACCACGCTGGGGCTGCCTTGGGCTTGTTTGGGTCAGACTAGGCATTTTCCAGAGCTGCAACTTCAAGGAACTGTGTCATCCCCTGAGAAGTTTTGTTAGTGGATAGGTCCTGCGTTCAGACCAAATGTCTGCCCCCAACCCAATGGGACTACTGTGTGTGGTTATCTTCCTCTCTCCCCAGTGAAGGAGTTACTTTGGAGGCCTTGTTGGGGCTGCTTGCATACTGCCACACTTGTAGTGCTGTTTTGGATGTACTCCTACAAAGGTTGTGTTGGATGGGAACAGGGCATAGTGTCAACAAGGTTTGCAAGGGTCTGCTGTAGGAGGTGACTTGTAGCTGTTTTGGAAAACTGAGGAGAGTGAGTTAGAGAGGTGGGCCCACAGGATTGTGCAGGGGCAGGGTGTGCTATTAGCAAGCCAGATAGAGAGTAAACACTCTCCATGCGCTTAGCGGGTTCCCACAGATGTTAGTGTATCTAGGCAGGGGATGGGGAAGGGAAATGGCACTTGCCAGCTCTTTTTTTCTTGGAAGAGTCTCCTAAAGATCCCTGCCCCTCCATCACATGCTCTGAGATTAGTAAATAAATCTTCCCATTTACCCCAGGCATTTTTCAAACTGCTGCTTCTATGCTGTATTTCAGTGGGACAATTTGTTATGCTCTCTCTTTAAGGGCAAGGACTCAGTTTCCTATTGCCCTCTGGTTCTCCCAGAGCCCAGTCTCTGATTTTTAAAGTTCCAGGTTTAAGCCCCACAGATTGTAAAGTTAAACCCCTCTGGCTTTCAAAGCCAACTGTTGTGGAGATTTGTCTCTCCAAGTGTGGGTCTTTGTGCCTGGGGTGCCTGGCAAGGGATCTGCTCCTTCTGCTTTCCCTGCTTGCAGTTTCCCTCCCTCCTGTGGACAGTCTCATGGGTCAGCTTGATTCCTGACTATGTCTCCGCCCTTCTTACCCTTTTCAATGTGGCCTCTTCTCTACATTTAGCTGTGGAGAGTCTGGTCTGCCAGTCTTTGGGACATTTTCTGCATTATTTACATTAATATGGGTGTTATCCAGGTGTATCCATGGGATGATGTGAACTTAGGATCCCCTACTCCACCATCTTCCCACAGAAGTCCTTTAATGAGTATCATCACTGATCTTAGAAAATCTGTAAGTACAGGAAGCAGTCAGGCACACGGGCAGACACAAATTTTCCAAAATTCTAATTTTCAGTGGTAACAAACATTATTATTTTTCTTGCTTGAAGTGACACACTCACTCCATTCATTTTCAAGAAACATCTACCAAGGAGCACCTGGGTGGCTCAGCCAGTTAAGCGTCTGCCTTCGGCTCAGGTCATGATCCCAGGGTCCTGGGATCAAGCCCCGCATCGGGCTCCCTGCTCAGCGGGAAGCCTGCTTCTCACTCTGCCCCTCCCCCCACTGTGCTCTCTCTCTCTCTCTCTCTCTCTCTCTCTCTCTCTCTCTCTCTCAAAAAATAAATAAATAAATAAGTAAAATCTTTAAACAAAAAAAGAAGGACATATCTACCTAATACACGAGGCTGATTCGCTATAGTTTGTCAGTCATTCTTTCAAGTAGAAGTGGTGTTCCATGAAACAAGAGGCTAGTTCATACTGCACCTCAAACAACTGCTTGAGGACTTTTCCTCAGGACAGCCATTATGATTCAGTAAGCAGTGGCAGTGCATGTTCATGTGGACTTCCCATTTCTTCCCACAAAAATGTTTAAAAAGACATGTATTCAGAGATTGAAATTAATAAAATTAGTAATTTTCATTCTTCATCAAGAGTATTCTTAAGCCAAGCTAGTGTGTGTGGGGGTATGTGGGGGGGGGGGGGGGTGTTCAGTGCGAGTGTATTAACCACAACAGTTTGGCACCACTACCTTCATCTGTGCTAAGGTCTCAGCAGTTTCACCCACCACTGTTTGTGTCACTAGTATAAATATTAGTGAAAGAGCCAAATAATATATGGTATTACCATGAAAATAGTTTTGACTCACAGATCCCCTGAAAGCTACTCACAGAAACCCTCAAAGGGACCATAGGTCACACTTTCACAACCACTATAAGAGATACACAAACTGGGGCGCCTGGGTGGCTCAGTCGGTTAAGTGACTGCCTTCGGCTCGGGTCATGACCCCGGAGTCCTGGGATCGAGTCCCGCATCGGGCTCCCTGTTCAGCGGAGTCTGCTTCTCCCTCTCCCTCTGCCCCTCTCTCTCCCCACTTGTGTTCTCTGTCTCAAATAAATAAATAAAATCTTTTAAAAAAGGATAAACTAAATTTTCAGTGATATTTTTCTATGATTCCCTTGCATTTCCATGTATTGGCTTTCTGCCTAAGGGCCACTCCAACAAGGAGTTGGACAACAGAGTTGAGGAAAACTCAACTGGTAACAGTTTTATCTCAAACCATCAGGACCACAATCTCAGGAACCCCTTCTTTCTTATCTTTTCCTCTTAATCTCAGATGTGTTTATGGAGAACTGATTTCAAGTGGTCCAAATCCAAACCCTGGACAGCAAGAGAGATGAGAAACAAAATATCTAGAAGGGATTTATCAGGGGTTTAGAGGTGGTGAAGTTAGGAGTTATTGGACAAAGCTTTTTAACAAATATCTCAAATAACTTGATTAAGTAAAAATTGATTAATCAATGAAATTACTTCTGTGGTCACTTCTTCTTCTACGATGCCCTGATTGTAAGGAGTGGAAACATGTACTGCAGTCCAGTTCATAGACAATCACCTTTCTCATCACTGGAGTTCATTATTGGCAAAAATTTGAGTAGTGACTACAAAACAGTTGAACATGGAAAAGTCATTTTGTATCCTTTTAATCAAGCACAGCACATATTACGGCTATAAAAAACAGAAGGAGCTTTAAGGAAATTTCTTCATATCACATTTAGGGACAATTAATCCCCAAAAGACTGGTCGATATTCTATGAACTGCCAGTACAACCATTCCAGAGATTTTCATTAAACTTTTACTATAGATGGGGGTGGGGTGCTGTCTGTGTGGAATTTATTTTTTTGGAATATTGTGAATTCCTACTTGACCTAGTCTGATGTCTTGCTATACCCTAGTAGGTCTTTCAGTTGATCTTCATGCCAAATCCATCCACTGTGTAGTATTTTAGTTATCTTTGCCTCATTGCATGCTGGAAAAATGTGTGCAGAATCTTGGGCAAACTACTATACCAGGATTTGTAACATTTGTGTTGTGGATTACATCTTAAAGTGGTTTTGCAGGCAAAGCATCATATTGGGGAATTATGTGAAGCCAAATAATGAGAAGAACTCATGAATCTACAATTAATAAATTCTATATAAAATTAAATTGAAGAATGCTAAATTGCAATGATAATGTGTTAAATGGTTTTCTACTTGTATAAAGACAGTATTACAGTATTGGTGAAGAAGAATATTTTGCATATCCAAGGTTAAGCAGAAGTCTTGAGATTTAAGAGTTATGCTTTCTGATATTAAACAACCTCTTTTGATCCAGACATCAAGTTATTGAAGAACTTAAGAGAAAATTTCCTTAATAAATACAATTAAATAATCCTTAACTTTTAATCTCCAGAATTACTCATTTATCTAACTGATTGATGCAGGGAAAGCTTGCTTTAGTTTAAGGGATTTTTTGCTCTTTGTTTTTTTTTTTTTTTTTTTTAGGGTTTGTGTGTGTGTGTGTGTGCTCAAACCTTTTTACATATATTAAGTGGGAGAACAGTGTCACTTTTCAATTGATTCAAATAAAGATTAGTTTTTCTTAAAGGAGTTATCTATTTCAGGAAAAGAAATTTGATACTAGAATTATTCATAAATGTCTTTTTTCTACCTTAAAATATAATTTGAGAATGAAAACTAACTTATAGAACTTCATATATGTCTAGCATTAAAGATATATATATTTAACATACTAAGTAGAACTGTAAATAAATAAATATATAAAGCATATTAAGCTCTGTTGCATTTTTTTCTTTATACTTGACACTGTTATTCCAATTCTGTTAGATACGAACTGTCTAACTTGAATCTTTCAATATTGTGGGTCTTTATGATCTCTCTTTGTGGAATTAAATCTTTATCCTAACAGAACAATTCTTCAGCTATTCTCTGAAGATCTCACTGAAATTGATTCAACAAGGACTATCACAAGTTTGTAGACAGCTGGTCACAATAGCCTCTAGAGTATTCTTCTAAAGGAACCTACAGATAGTTCCCCAAAGCCTCTCATTTTCCTAAGAGGGTGAAATCTATCTTAATGGTTCTCTATGAACATAATTTAGAGGGAAAAACCTCAACTGAGTTAACCATTATGTTACTAAAATAACTGAGTTAGCAGTTCAAGAAATGTAAATCCCTTTAGTAAGGGATATTAATGATTTTTATTATATTTCTTGACTCTGTATAGCTTAGTAAAGTTGATAAAATAGTAGTATTTACCCTAGTAGATCAATATTTCCATAGTTATATCTTGTCACAAGCAGAAAACACAGAAGACAATGATTGCCCATCTCTGTTCCTCTATGCTACCAAATCCAGTAAGTGAAATCATATCAACAATTATAAATCACGATATTCCAACATTCAACTGGTTTTGACTTATAAATCAGCAATTTCAACTTAATAATTTCTAAATGAAATGTGATCTAATCCCAATATTTTTTTGCCTTACTAAGATCATATCATGCTATCATCAAAAAGAGCTTGCCTTAAAAAACAGTGGATTAAGGATGCATGTCCCTGCCCCAAGGCTCCCTAAAGTAAGCTCCCAAAAGTAAATGAATGATCTGTGGTCCAAGTACAAAACCTTTCACTGCTGCTCCAAAGCTGAGAGACCTGATTCAATCAGAGATATTAAATGGATTGATATAAATATCATGTGACAATATTCTGGAGGACATTAACAGAATAATCAACTTGACCCTAATTACATAATACAATTAAAATATCATTTAATAAACTAAAATTAAAATATTGTCCCAAGAAAATTACAAGGGAAGGAAAGAAGAAGATCATAACCATGGATCGCTGAACAATGAATAGTTTACACAGGATACAACTTCATCTTAAAAGTCAAAAGGATGAGCCCTTCACCTTAGTGATACGCTCGTAGCAACATGAAAATCACATCATTTCATTTTTATCTACCAAAAACATCCAAACAAGCAGAAATTGGTGTACTTAGTTAAGTTCATATCTATTCTTTCCGGATTTTTAAAATGTATTATTTAATTTAAACTAATGTGGTTTGTCCTGGCACTCTTGACTTGTATTCTCATTACATATTTGTCTATTCATTGTCTTTTCCTGGACTAGGCTGTTCATGCCCAATGACTAATACATTTCATTGCCACATATTTTTGGAAGAAGAGTCTATGTTTAAAATTCCTTTAGCAGTGTTGTCAGCATAATGAATAATTAGAGATTATCAAGCAGTGTCTTTTGGCATGCATTATTATTTTATTATTATTTATGGCTATTTTTAGATATGAATAAAGCACATTATGTTCTTATATTCAAAATTTGACAAACAGTCATATCTTTGTTTTCAATTTTGTCTTATAGGCTCCAATTAGTACTAAAGTGGCCTACATTTTCACTCTCCTTGTACTTTTGTTCTTTTTTTTTAATGTAAGTCTATTTTGTTCTCAGTCTGCCAAGTCCAATTTTGTATGAGACCATGCAACACATACACTCACCCCCCCCACACACACACAAACACATCATCATCATCATCAATGTATTCTGTAGGAACAGAATAAGGAGTAGGGTATAAACAGTATAAAAGAGATAATATTTTCATTATTTGTAGATATTATTTTACTATTTGTATTATTTCATTATTTGTTTAGATAATCCAAGAAAGTAAATTTTTATAAAAAAGTACAAGCATTCTTTAAAGTGGCCAGATTCAGTGTCATCATATAAAAATCAGTAGTTTTCCAACAATCTACTAATTATCAACTAGAAAATATAACAAAGGAAAAAATCCTATTCACAAAGCAATAAAAAACAGAAAACGAGAAATAATCCTAATGAGAAAAGGAGTCCAATACACAAAAGGTTATAAAATTTTGTTGTATACATCTAAAAAAGATATGAGAAACAGAAATGGGTACAAATATTATGGTCGAGAAAACTAAATATTAGACAAAACTCAGTTCTCCCAATTTAATTCATAAGTTTTATGCAATCTTAAATGCCAAACAGAATTTTTCTAAGCTGCTTGACAAATTATTCTCAAGTTTATCTGTAATAGAAAAACAAATATATATAGTAAAAAAATGTTGAGGTATAAGTACAGTGAGGGAGGACATGACCTACCCCTTAGATATGGAGCATATCTAAATAAAGCTCCAAGAATTAAACAATAAATACATGAATTGATAGACAGATGAACAATAAACCCAGGTGAATATATGGACTTAGTTGATGATAAAGGTAGAAAGTGAGTAGAAAAAAGTCTGGACTAACTTAACAAATTGTAATGAGATAATTAACATTTCATTTGAGAAACAAAAATACCTTCAATTCACACCATACTCATATGAAAGTCCAGTTGTTTTAAAAGTTAAATATTATATAGCAAAACTATAATAGTATAAGAAAAAGACACAGAAAAGTATATTTATAATCTTGAGATAAAGAAGGTTTTTTAAAGTTACAACCAAAACCTAGAAATCACAATGAAAAACAAAAATCACTAATAAATTGTACAGTAAAAAATTAAAAGTTATATAAGAAAAATGGCACCATTCAAAAATGTTAAATCATAAGTGAGAGATCAGCAAAAACTCTTTGGAATGTGTATATCAGACAAATAATAAATGTCAAAATATAAAAACTGCAAATCACTAAGCAACAAAATAAACAACCCAATGGAAAAGGGTAATGTACATGCAACAATTAGGTTTTGCTCCAGCTTCAGAAAGATTATCTCAAGTCTAATGGATTTCAATTATGTATGTAACAGATATATATAAATATGCTAAAATCAATTATATATAATTATATATTATATATGTTAGAACCAATCCTAGGCTTAACAGCTGCTCAAGATAACTCCAGATTCCATAGTCAATTAAATTCATACCAAATTCTACTTAAGACTTTGCAACCCCGGGGCACCTGGGTGGCTCAGGCGGTTAAGCGTCCAACTCTTGATTTCGGCTCAGGCCATGGTCTCAGGGTTGTGAAATCGAGCCCGGCATTGGGTTCCGTGCTCAGTGCAGAGTCTGTTTGTCCCTCTTTCTGTCCTGCTCCTCTCCCAGCTCACTTTCTCTCTCTCACACACACAAATAAATAAATAAAACTTAAAAAAAAATTAAAAAAGGACTTTGCAGCCAAGACTGTCAGATCAGTCAACAATAAACAATATCCAAAAATACATATTTTTGGAAAGTCTGTTGAACATAAACCTTAGTCCTTTCCAAGGACTTACAGTGGACAGTCACAAGTCAGACATAGAATCTTGGAACTGAGTCAAGGCTAGCAAGAGCATTTAGGAGTCAAGAAATGAAACAGCGTTAACTAAAATGTTTACCCCTCTGCCTTCTACTATCGGTGGCTATCTTCAGGGTGAAATTTCTGAATATAATTCATTTGCTTCCGTGTTCCTATTAGCCCACCAATCAACAAATAATGAAGGACTTGCCGTGTGCCAGCACATATTTACTAGGTGACAGAAACACAGAAGCAACAAAGTAGACCCAATTCCTGTCCTCTGAAACTTATAAATTAGTGGAGAGGACAAACAATAAAGAAATTATAACTGTTATAAGCACAGTGAAGGAGCACCCACAGAAACATCTATCAACAGTACCTGATCTTGTCATTTGGGAAAAGAAAGAATCCTGGTTTTCGTCAAACAAAATTCCCCAAAATATTTAGCAGTATTAACACAAATAAGGATCACACCACAGTTAGTTTGTTGTGTATATTCTCAGAATCTGGCTGTTTCTAATTTCCCTCTAAAGTTCATCATTTTGCATAAAAATGCTCGAGGGTGAGCATTTCTTTGAACTGACTTTTAGGCTCTCCTATTCAAGAATGGAGTCTGAAAATTCTTGGGATGCCATTTTGACCACCCAGTTCTGCAAATATCTCTCCTTGACTGATTAGAATTCAGATCTGACACCAAAAACCTTCCAGGCCATCTGTCTTCTTCAGTTCTACAGAAAGACCTTTAGATCAAATTCTTGGTTTTCTTTCTTTCCAACTCTTAACATTTGTGTATTTGCTTTACACATGAATAATGCAAACGTGGTAAAGCATCTCCTCTGGTAGGAACTTTTGTAACTCTCTAGTACAAACAGGATTAATCCCAGCTGACAATTACAACAGTGAGTTATTACTCAGAATATCATGTGAACTAAGTTAAATGAGGTGATGGAAACTGAAAGAAATAAATCAAAATTTTAAAAAAAGGAAAGGAGAGGTCTTAAGGAAGTAAAGCTAAAAGTACAAGTAATTTGCCAAAGACACTGAATGGTCTAAATGACCAATGCAAAGGTATTGGGTAATCTAAATTGTATTTTTAAAAACATAAGGTCTGGATGCCCAATCACCACAGGATTTTTAAGACTCATCTGATTAAGTTGCCTAAAACAGGATAGAGGAGAAAGCTGAGATACTTATGTATTTACTTTTTCTGTCAGCCCTACACCCAAAACCAAATCACTCCAACATATGCACCAGAGTCTCATTTTAGATTCTTGCTGTATGTGTGTAATACATGAAGGTCTCTGGCAATCTTTGATTATCTCATTTAATTATTCAACAACCTCTCATTTGTCATAATTTTTAAAAATTACTTGTTCGCCCCATTCTTACACCATTCCTATTTAAAATAATCAGTGGGTAAGTTAGAAATCAATCCTTGGGAACCTAGTAAGTACAAAGTTTTGTCCACCTTTCATTTCTTTAAATTTGTATTTAATCTCGTTGCTAAATCCAGACAGACGCTGATACCCACGAACTTGGAGTAAGTGAGCAAAGAAGCTAGGTCAAAGGAGAATTCTAATCCAGAGACAGGAGTAGCACTCTTCTCTTTCCAAGACAAGAGAGGCAGGGGTGGTGACGAGAGCTTGTGTTTGCGGCATGGGGACCAGCACTGACCTCCATTGTCCCTTCACAAGAGAAATATTCCTGCCAGACTGTCCCAGATGGAAGTTTGGCTGTGGTTGTCACCCGCCGTCTCCCTTGGTGCCTGCCCATTCCTCATGTCTGACTCTCCAGCTATTCTGGCAATTCTATGAATTACCCAACATCCTTTTAACAAAATACTTTCTGTTTAAACCAGCCAAAGTTAGTTTCTATTTCTAGCCACAAACTACCCGGCATAAAACAGGGAGATTTATTGGGCTCTTAGACCATTAGTGTACTATTTCCTGGATGGTGCACTAAATTTATAACTTACATATATTTCTTTGGAACCAGAAGAAACTGGTAAAATAGGGCTAGAGTCATTAGATTGAATAGATTGGTCTCATTCTAACACCGGATTTCAGGTTGTCACAGGAATTCCATTTAATAAGCCTGGAATAATCCTTGAAGTTAAATACAGTAATAAACAAGTACCCCTTTTGGGCTATTCTATACCTGGGCTGAGTTTGAAACTTCCTGGAATTGGGTATAGTTCAGTCCAGATTCACTGGATCTTCCACAAGCAAACCAACACCAAAGGAAGACTGAGGTCTTTGGCACTCTGACTAGTTTTTCATAGCTTTATTTTTTTTTAATTTCTGCTAAAACAAAAATGGTACCTGGAATGAACGTTCATGACATTCTCATTTTACCCAGTACATTTTACCCCCAGCTATGAATAGCAGAAAACAGTACCACAGTGGCTTAAACAAGTCAAATATTAGATACACCAACAAAGAGTCTAGACTCGTCCTTCACCTCAACGATGCCATCAGGAACCAGGAACCTTCCAGCTTCCTGCTTCACATTCTTAGCATATGGGTTTTTCTCCCTATGGCCATGGTTGCAAGATGCCCTGCACTTCTAAATATCACTTTTATATTCAAAGCAGGAAGAACGTGCAGGGGGTAAGGCAAAAGCCACTTCCTGGGAAGAATTTGTTTTTTTAATATGAAAAATGAAACTCTCCTGGGGAACTTCTCTCTTTGTGTTATTGTTCAAAACTATGTTCATGATCACTTTAAGCTGTAAGGAAAACTGGAAATTCAATATTTGCTTCCAGTGCCATGGTACAGGAAGACAAGAAATGAAGGGGTTCAAATGAGTGTTAAATGAGTCAATCTACAGCATCTTCCATGTCTCATGACATAGTTTTCTGACATGTGGACCCAATGATTCCAAGGCCTTAATGGAAATATGACCACAGTTTTGGTTTGTTTTTGTTATTTCTTTAGCCCATAAGGACACAAAGTAAACCATAGTTCTCATTTTGAAGCACATCATCATCAACATTCTTCTTTAGCAAATTGTTTATTTTATTTTAGATTAATTGTCTGCCTTAGCTATCTATTGCTACATAGCAAATTACACCAAAGCTAGCAGCTCAAAACAGCAAACACTTATTAGCCCACGGTTTCTGTGAATCAGGAACCCAGGTGTGGCTCAGTTGACTCTCTTCCTCAAGGTCTTCCTCAAGGCCTTCCTCAAGGTCTCTCTCACGAGGGGCGGTCAGCATTTGTCAGCAGTGCCCACAGTCTTGTCTAAAGGTTCAACTCAACTTGGGGAGGTTTGGCTTTCAGGCTCACTCACATGATTGCTGGCAGGATTCTGTTTCTCTCTGGATGTTGCCAAAGGCCTCCCTTGGTTCCTTGCCACATGGGCCTTTCCATCGTGTGACAGTCTAACACCTGGTTCCCCTCAGAGGAAGCCAGCAAGAGGAGGAGAGAGAAGGGAAGCAAGATGAAAACCACAGTTTCTTTGTAACCTCATCTTGGAGTGATATCCCATAATCTTTGCCATATTCTGTGCATTAGAAGACAGGCCCTAGGTCCAGGCCACACCCAACAGGAAAGAATTACGTGAAGGTGTGAATACCAGGAGGCAGGGTCTCCTGGAGAGCCATCCTAGAGGTTGCCTACCGCATTGCCTGGATAACTTGGCGATCAATTGGGTGTTTTATGACACTTCTACTTGGGTGCTACTCTGAATAACTCATCTATTACCTGATTATAATTTGGATGAACTGAGAAGAATCTGGTATTCTCATTGGAAGCTGATTTAGGAAAATATCTTCTTAAATTCTAAGCTCAGTTAAATTTTGCTCAAAAATTTTTTTGAAATGCTACTAACCAGATTCACTCTAGTCCTTGCTCCCATTCCTAAACTATAGGAAAGATGGGGTCCTTTATTATGCTAACTCCTGAAAACTTTTAGAAATGTTGTTACTGTGAATAATATTTTTTATTATATTTCCAAGTTTGGTATTAAAAAATGCTGTTGGTTCAAGATGTCTATTCTGTGTTATAACAATTTTGCTGTTTTATCACTTTTAAATTTCTCTATTACTTTTGCTTCATTTTCTATTTAGAGAGTCCTATCATCTGCAAATAAATGAGAATGTTGTTGCTTTCATTCTGACTCTTACATATCTTATTTGTTTTTCTTATTTCCTTGCATTACCTAACATTACCTACCTCTAATTTTAGGTTAAGCATTTGTAATAGTAGGGAAAATCTTTTTTTCCCTTTTCCATTCTTAAAGGCTATACAACTAAAGCTTTTCCAATAGATATGATCATTGCTGATCATTATTTACTTTAATAGAATGTCTGATATTGAAATATTATAGCCTTGGGGAAAAATATATTCATTTATTATGTATTTTTAATATGTTATTAGATTTAATTGAGTTTGCAAGCTTTTTGTTGTATGAGATAGATATCTGTTCCTTGAGAGTTACTTAACTTCTACTTAGAATGCCCTTTTCAAACTACTTGGTCTCGGAGCTCTTTCCGGGGGGAGAGTTATTTGATTACATTTTAATTTCTTCCCGGATAACTGCCTTATTCAAGTTTTTATTTAATCCTGTAATATTGGTATTATATAGAACTTGAGAAATTCATCCATTTCATCATAGTTTTCAAATCTTTAGACATTCTGTTGTTCATGATCTACTTTTGTCATACTTTGATCTTTATATTACATAAGGTTATCTGTAGGTATTTTAAAGTTATCTTTTGGTTATTGATCCCTAATTTTATGATTTTGATTCTATAGGATTCAAGACTTCATTTATAAATATTCATGTACAGGCAGCAAGAACGTACATTCTCTGGTTTTGGAGTATAAAATTCTGGGAATCTCAGAGTTTTCCCAGCTCTTCTAAATCCTTTCTCCTTTTATTTTTTGTCTTCTCAAAAGTGCATTACCAACTCCAACTGCAATTGTTGATTTAGCTACTTTTCCCTCATAATGTATCTTTCTTCATAATACTCATAGATGTATATATTTTCCCATCAATTTCTTTTTGATCTACTATTTCTTTTTCTAATATAAATAATTTCATCTTTTACTTATAGAGCTTAACAGCTTAAATTGTATTTTGTCCATTACTAAAATTGATGATAGTTCAAACATTTTTAACTAGTTAGTTTCAATCTTTCTGCTTCTTTTTGTTTTAATTATCTCTTATTGACTATGTTTTATGGCATCTCATTTTCCATGTGAGAGTCTCTGAGATTTGATGTGCCCACTCAGTGGGGAGTCTACTTTTCTCCCTCTCCCTCTGACCCTCCCCCAATGTGCACATGCATGCTCGCGAGCTCTTTCTCTCTCTCTAAAATAAAGAAATAAATCTTTTAAAAAAATAGATAATAAAAAAAGTAAAGAGACCCTCTGTAGAATGTTTTCTATAAGGTCTTATGTATCTTTGTATGTGTATGAGTATCTCAGAATGTCTTCATTTTATTCAATCTAGTGTATAAATAATAGTTGAGTCATATATGAAATTCTAGGTTTGAGGTTATTTCCCTTCAATATCTTTAAAATGTTACCTTAATATTCTACAGTGGCCATTGAGAATTTAGATGTCAATTAATTTAGAGCGAAATGTTATTTTTTCTAGATGCTTTTAGAATTTGTCTTTTATATTTTTAAATAATATAACGGGTCAAGATTTAGGGTTTTCCTCATCTGTGTTGTCTGTTGCTTTTTGGGTCCTTTTGATCTGACTCTTCTATCTGTCTTTAATTCTCAGTCATTATTTGAATAACAACAATAAGAATTTTCTGCTCCATTTAGTTTTAACTAATAGGTCAAAATTGACCTTTCTATTTATATCCTCTCTATATATTTTAGATTTTCTTAGATATCTTCCATCTCTCTGTCCTTTTATTGAATGTTCCAGGAAAATTCTGTTACTAGATTCTTGATCTCATGGATTTATTCTTTGGCTATACCCATTTGGCTATTATACGTTTTGTTCTTATCTCCATTTGATCCTTCTTCTTCACTGATTGTTTCTGCTTCATATTTACAGTATCTCCCCCTCCTCTCTGAAGACATTTATCTTACTGATTTTAAATTCTTGTTTCATCTGGGCCATTAATTCAACTCCCTCTGGTAAGGTCCTTCAGTACCAATATTTCTTTTAAAGAGCCAGTACTCCTCCTTAGATATCTTTTGGCTCTCTTCCTATGTGCTCAAATTCTTTTAGGACTAATAGTTACCATAGCTGGTAATAATGGGAGTCCAGATGAAACCTTAGACCTAACGTGTGCTCTCCTCCAGGTACATTTAAGATGTATAGAAATGACAGAGAGAAGAGCCTCTGCCATTGCAAATCTGGAAGCCTTTATTTCCACACAGGACCCAATCCTGTCCATCACTGAACTCCCCATTTCATCTGTATACACACTGGTTTTTTTTCTGGATTCTGCTTACCTCTGTTGCAATTATCTTGTCCATTAAACAAGGAGAAGGAACCAGCCTCTCCATTGGGGATGGAAGCTATAAGTCCTCCTTCCCCACTTTCCTGTTACCTGCCTCATCCATTGGTGCTGGCACGGGGCTTCTGTGTCCCCTCCCTACAGGCATTGGGGAAAACAGTGATATATCCGGGGCAATGTCGAATAAAGAGATAAGGATAATTAGAAAGCTCCTTCTCAGCAGCCCCTAGGTGATGGCGGCTCTTCAGGTTTGGACTGCTATTCCCTTCTCAGAAAAAGACCCTACAACCCTTCGTTACCACTGGAGTTGTACTGATTCTGTTTTCAGTCATTCTTCTGATTGCTTGTGTAGTGTTTCCTGGTTGAGCTTGGGGAAGAGCCAGCTTCCATAACAGTTTGCTGTCTTGTCCAGAAGTCTCAGTATGCTGGTCAAATTTGATACTCCAACCAGATTCCGACATGGCCATAAGGCCAAGTGAACACAGAACAGGTGATGCCTTAATGTGAGAAGTTTCCAGGAAATAAAACATTCCACAACTTGGGAAGAAATTTATATATCCCCCTATTCATTGAAAACTGGGCCAGGGAAGAATTCCACTCAGAAAAAGCCTGGAATGACCTAAAAATTCTTAGTTTCCATTATTCCACATTTTGAAAGCAAAACTATTCATAATTTTTCCCAGATTATCAATACAGAATACTGGTGCAGCCCCTCAAAAAAGAAGTCCATACTTTTACAGTCAAACTGGTAGAAATAAATTATTGGCAGTCAAAGATACAATGAATAATCACTGAATTATCAACATAGTTTTATATTTTTACTAATAAGTTTTAACTGATATTTATGTGTCAGGCATTTCCAAGTATATTATCTCATATATTTTTGACAACCACCTCGAGAAGCATCCTTAGAGACAAAGAAAGTTGAACAAATGTTGTGACTTGTCCAAAGTCACCCAGGTAGTAAATGGAACTGCAGCTAAACTCCAGGTGGAATTCTCTTTTTTACTGCCTTACTTACTGGCATTTATGTTGTGCAAATGACCTTAAGATACATATCATAACAAGGGCAATTTCTCGGGAAATATGTATACCTGTCAAAAAGCCATCTTGGATGCACACCTGGAACCCATGTACTTTGGCTTGATATTTTATTCATTTTTTTCCATAAAGCTTTCTTTTAATCTGCATATTATTTTAAAAACACATTGCTCCCTCTCTTGGGGTGAACATGTGGTAGTTTCAGGATGAAGTCATACAAATGTAGCACCTGGGCTTTGTGGTTTCCCCCATGTGGGTATTATTCAGGGAGCTCTTATTTAAGCAATAAGTAAGAGTCTTTTCTCAGTTTAGGGATGGGAACAGGGTCTAGGATGAATCTAAAGTAGTAGCTTTTCAAAAAATTATTTAAGTAAAATTTGAATTTAGAATTTAAATATATATATATATATTTAAAGATTTATTTATTTATTTGAGAGAGTGAGAGAGGAGGGGGGGAGAGGGGCAAAGGAAGAGAGAATCCTCAGGCAGACTCCCCACTGAGTATGGAGCCCGATGCAGGACTTGATCCCAGGACCCTGAGATCAGGACATGAGCTGAAATCAAGAGTTGGATGCTCAACTGACTGAGCCACCCAGGCACCCCTAAAAATATATACTTAAAAACATGTGAAATATGTAAAAATTATAAAATATACATTTAAAATTATGTATGTATATTCTTAAGCCAGTTTCCAACTATAATACTAGATTCTCCTCAGGGTTATAGCAAGGTACAAGCCAAGTATAAGTCTCTAAATAACGCCTAATGAACCAAATTAGATAAATACACAGTTACATACTTTGTATACCCAAACATTAAAGTCAGAGATTTTTCCCTAAAAAAAATTATACCCAGAAAAGAGAAATTCGCTTAACTTAGAGGATGCTATCTCAATTACTTTATTGTGAACAACAAAATAAGGTTTATGGCAGACAAATTCTACTGAAATGACCTCTATCACTGCTAGTTTTTGAGTTTATGGAAGTCAACTTGCAGAATTTGCTAAAGAGATCTTTTTGAATGGATACAATCCTTATTCCTGGAAATATATGACCAATTACAAGTGAACACTGTAAATATACACTTTAAAAGATGAATGAAGGGACACCTGGGTGGCTCAGTTGGTTAGGCGACTGCCTTTGGCCCAGGTCATGATCCTGGAGTCCCAGGATCAAATCTTACATCGGGCTCCCTGCTCAGCAGGGTGTCTGCTTCTCCCTCTGCCCCTCCCCCTCTCGTGCTCTCTCTCTCTCTCTCCTTTTCATTCTCTCTCTCTCAAATAAATAAATAAATCTTAAAAAAAGAAGATGAATTAAAAAAAAACAATTCTTTTTTTTAAATACCAATACAGTTAACATACAGTGTTATATTAGTTTCAGGTGTTCAATTTAGTGATTCAACACTTCTATACATCACCCTGTGCTCATCACAATAAGTGTATTCTTAATCCCCTTCACCTGTTCCACCCATTCCCCTCACCCACCTGCCCTCTGGTAACCACCAGTTTGTTCTCTATAGTTAAAAGTCTGGTTTTTTGTGTCTCTTTTTTTTCTTTGTTTTGTTTCTTAAATTCCACATATGAGTGAAATCATATGGTATTTGTCTTTCTCTGACTCATTTCACTTAGCATTATCCCTTCTAGATCTATCAATGTTGTGGCAAATGGCAAGAGGAAATGAAACCACTAATTCAAAAAGATATATGCACCCCTATGTTTATTGCAGCATTATTTACAGTAGCCAAGATATGGAAGCCACTAAAATGTTCATTGTTAGATGAATAGATAAAGAAGATGTGGTGTGTACATATATATACATACATATACAATGGAAAAAATAAAATTCTTAATGGTATGTGAATGGGCACCTATAGCATGGAATAAAGCTTCCAATGATAACATCATATCTAATTCAAAAATACCACCTCTCAAAAATGGAAGGAATATGACACAGAAAATGTGAGAGGAGAAAGTTCAAAAGGTAGCTTTAGTGATGATGAAAATCTACCATTTAAAGATCCATGTGACAAGCTGAACAAAATTATTTTACAGAATTTAGAAGTGGAAAAGTACTGCTCAATTATTATATTAGGTAATAATGGGATTTTAAATGTGTGGTGAGAACTAAATTTCTTAAATATTTTTAGTTAGATAGTTGATTTTTTTTTACCTACATCCTCAAATGTTCATTTGTTCAGGGTAAAAAAAAATTCAAGAATTTTTTCATTAAGAATGCTTTGTATTCGGGGCGCCTGGGTGGCTCAGTCATTAAGCGCCTGCCTTTGGCTCAGGTCATGATCCCAGGGTCCTGGGATGGAGCCCCGCATCAGGCTCCCTGCTGGGTGGGAAGCCTGCTTCTCCCTCTCCCACTCCCCCTGCTTGTGTTCCCTCTCTCGCTGTGTCTCTCTCTGTCAAATAAATAAATAAAATCTTTAAAAAAAAAAAAGAATGCTTTGTATTCAAGAGCAACAAATATTTGGGCATCTGCAGTACGTCTCCAAATCTCTGCCATATACCAAGTTATGGAGTTCAGCCCAGCAAAACGAGCTCTCAGGCCATCTGCCCTAGAAGCAACAGTTACCCTGAGTGATCACGAAGGAAGAGTAAACACAGTCAGGTGTACAACCTTTCTGCAGGCTTCCCAGGAAAATCTTTAGTTCGATTCACTTTACTGGACAAATATATTTACAATATTAATAATGGAGCTATAAATAAACATTATCTCAATTAAATTTCAATAAAATAAAAGAGAGTAAATATTCAAGCAATGGCCGTCCAAAATATGATGTTGATTCTTACTGAGTATATAATTTCCTCAGGAGCAAAAAAAAAAAAAAAAGATCATTGACAGGGAGATTCTTCCCACTTACCTAAAACAAGAGAAATCTAGATTCGAAGAATAGGTAGGAAATCTCACTTCTCCATCAAAGTCAGCAGTCAACAGAACCGAGATGAAATTCACAGTGTGATCTGCAACATTTCTCAAAAAGATTAATGGTTGAGGCTAGAAGAAGAATCTTGTGACAAAAACATCATGAAAACTGCCTGTTAATACATCATGGCCAATAAAATAAAGCCTAAGATCAACCCCATAAAATTAGGTCAGCCAGCACCACTTCATCCAACCACACTCAACATTTCCAAGAATTTTTCAGCAAAAAATCATCTTAACCTAGCCCGGGTTTCTCAACCTTGGTGCTATTGACATTTGGGGCCCAGTAATCCTTGATTGTGGGGGCCTGTCCTGTGCATTGTAGGCTATTTAGCTTCATCACTGGCCTCCACTTACTACATGCCAGTAGCATGCTCTTCCCAGCTATGACAACCCAAAACATCTCTAGATACTGTCAGATGTCCCCATGGTGGGGGTGGGGGTGGGGGTGTATCACTCCTAGTTGAGGACAGCCACTCCAAACCTTGTAAGTTCAATATTAGAATGTCTATAATGACTGCACCTATATTTTCTGGCTAATGATTTCCGAATAAGAAAAATATGGCGGGCGCCTGGGGAGCTCAGTGGGTTAAGCGTCCCAGGATCAAGCCCCATGTGGGGGAATCTGCGCTCAGCAGAGAGCATGCTTCTCCCTCTCCCTCTGCCCCTCCCCCCACTCATATACTCTCTCTCTCTCTTTCTCAAATAAATAAATAAAATCTTTTAAAAAAAGAAAGAAAAATATGGATGATGAGGAGAAGGTTGGCATTAATAAGATTTAGGGTGGGAATGAAGATGGCAGAGATTACTGGAGACTGTGCCTCCTTCTCTTTTCCCCCCTGGGCTCTTATAAAGCCTTCAGCAGAAAGAGATCCCAAGTCAGCTTAAGTTCTAAGCAAAAAACTAGTTCACCCCCACCTGTGTACACCTAGACTCCCGCAACCTTCCTGCATCTGGCCTCACCATCTTTCTGAATGGCTGCATTCTAAATTGTACCCAAGAGTGCTGGAGTCAATTTCTGAAGCAGGGCTGGAGCTGCCCTTTGGTCCATCTGTTCTACTAACCATGAAACCATGAAACCGTGTTCCCTCCCTCAAAGGTGTTCTGTCAAACATCCCTAAATAGCAAATATCACGGCTATGTCCATCTTTCTTCAGATACGTGCCAACAATGATTAAAGCCTCCATCTCTGATCCTCTGCTTCTCAGAGCCTTCATACTTAGTCCCAGTAATGTGAACACTACCCTCCTTAGAAAAGGGGACTGCAACAGTTAGCACTTTGCTCTTGTTTTTTATCGAAGTGTTAAAGAAATAGAGTCAGGTGACATGGATTTTATCAGTTCTGCTTGCCTTTTCTTTTCCAAGTTCACAAAATTGAAAGCTGTTTAATTAAAATCAAGTGGTCTGAGCTAACCTCCCACTTCTCGCTCCATCTGTGGAGTGTTTGCTTCCAGATATACTCAGGCTGTTCCAATTTTTCTGGGTTGACATTAGTCCAGTTCACCCCACTGGAGTGTCAAGCACACAGAAGCAAGCAACAATTTTCCAAAGATAGTTATCTCTTTGATAGGAGAGTCCTTACTTCTCCCCAGCTGTCCATTTTCAGAGAGGACTTCTGTTCTACCCTTTTCCTTCTTTCACTGGTAAAACACATCTAAGAAAGCTCCAGTTCCTTTATTTACGCAGCCCTGCTTTTTCTGAATATCACTGATGTGAAGTTTGTAAATTATCATTTTGCCAGCAAGGTAGGGTGAAGGCTTATTTTAGTTTGATCACAAATGTGACTTCCTTGTCTTCTTGCCTCTCTTCTCTCTTTAAGGGAAGAACATGTCTGATTGCAAGCTCCTTGAAGCAGATGCCCTGTCTTCTTCTGCCCTGTCTCCCCTGCCATGCCCAATTCACTGCTGTGAACATAATAGAAATGCAATATGAATTTCTTGGATTGAACTGAATTTTATTTTTAACGGAAGGCTGGCTGCTTCTGTTCTCCCTCTCCCAGGGATGCCTCCCTGCAATCGACTCGGATGCTGACTAGTCAGCCGCTGATTGCCTTTGTCATGAGGGCTGCTGAGTGGGTTGGTGGTTTTCTAAAGTGGACACCTGTCTCTCAAAGACAGAGCTGAGTCACCACATCATTTCACAGACTGTTGCCGGGCACTGAGATGTTAACTCAGAGTGGTGATCAGCCTGAGCAGGACTCATTCTGGAACTTTAATGGTGAAGCGAGTAAATTCCACATTTTTCTTCCTGGTGATCCAATGGCCCTTGGACTTTGTGAGTTCTTTGTATCCTTCTACAATTCCTTGAAGGCTTATTAGCCTTCCTGCAGAACAACGTTGCATCATTTTTCAGATGCTGAGAAAGTGACAGGAACAGCAAGAGCTGCTTTTCCCAGTGACCTTAATTTGCTACCACTGTAGACATTGGCTGAGGACCCAGCACCTGCTAAGCTAGGCAGACACAGCTGTTCTGCAGCCCTGGCTCACCCTAAATAATTACATATCTGAAATTTTACTGTACTTAAAGGCATTCGAAGATTCTGTGTGTGTGTTATGTCTTCTCTCGTTAACTTGGCCTCTGAGCATCCCTCCCCTTTTGTTTTGATGTACCAACCTCATTATTTATATAAATGTTACATATGCTTTTTAGCCATTAAGCCCATTTTTATAAACCCACACAAAAATTCTACATGATAGATTGGAATTATGCCTATTTCAGAGCAGATAGAATGTATACAAGCCTTTTAAGGATTTTTAATCTAACAAACCAGATAGAAAGGCAATTCAGGGGTAGAATTTTACAACCAAGTAAATATGAATTTGTTAAACCTGTAAGTGCCAGAACTCTGCATCGCATTTGGATACAAAAAAAAAAAAAGACGAACTAAGCTCTTTCCCGAAGATCTCTAATGCTAATTCTGGGTAGGTTTCATAACGTTGCATTTATTCAACTCTCTTATCCCTTCGCAAATTGACTAGTGAGGGATCGATTCATTCATCACAAGCCAGAAGGAGCAGGTGTTGCAAGAATGTACAGCAGCCTGCAGGTATCATACGCTGCTGTGGGAGTGTAAACTAGCACAGATTCTTTGCAAGACACTTCAGCATCATCTAATAAACTTGAAGATGCACATACACTGTGCCCCAAATCTTCCAGTCCGGGGTATATTTCCTTGAGAAAGTTCGCCTTGTGCGCCAGGCCACATGTCTGAAATGTTCACAGCAGCATTATTTTTCATGGAAAACAAACAAGCAAACCTGAGAACAACACAAACACCCACTGACAAGGGAATGGATAATCTAATCTCCTGTTAAAGGAAATCTCTGCCCAGGTTTGCACATGCACTAACATACTTGACTGCTGCCTGACGCTAAGCCTACATGAGTCTTCTATGACTCATCCTAGACCCTGCGGAGAACGGGACCAGATCTAGTGCCTGCCCCAAAGCCATCAGGCCATGATAATGAGCCATGCCAAAAAAGGCTTCTCAATTCCCTTCCGTATTCAATCAAAAAGTGCCTTTCAGAATCCTACCTTATTTGGAAGGAGCTTTTAGAAAGAGTCAGTGAACTCATGTTGAGAATAATGCTGCTCTAAAAAATTAAATTCATGCTCAACACATTACTCTTAGTCTTTAGTTATTCTTCATGTATTGTATTCATTCAATTGAGTATTATGTAGCAGTGTAAATGAATGAACTCTGGAACATATACCAATAGGAATCTACCTTACAAACATAACACTGTATTGCTTAGGAATACATACATATATGTATATATGTGTATGCGTGTACAAACGTGTGTGTGTGTGTGTGTGTAAAGGAATGACTGACACAAAATAAAGACTAATAGAGAGCATCTCCAGTCATCTGGAGGTGTGAGTGAAGGAACTATGTGGAATATCCCAGTTCAGTCTCAACATAAAGCCAGGGCACTAATACTGTAGCATAGGATTATTATCAAGATAAAATAGCATAATGTGTGTAAGAACCTAGCATAATGCCTTGACCATCATTGGCTACTCAGTAAACTATAGCCAACTAGCAACCCCATGAATCAGTGAAGGCTCCGGTGGGTGCAGTGCATTTCATACACAGGGTCTTATTTTTCAAACTGTGGCCACTCCGATTACCAGGCCAAAACCCCTGGGGTGCTTTTTAACAAGGCAATTGTGGGCCTCATTGCAAACCTACAGAATTAGAACCTCCATGGGTGGGGTTGGGGAACCTGCATTTTATCAAATTTCCCCAGTGATCTGCAGGAGTAAAAGATTAAAATCCACAAGGTGAGGGATTCAAATTCAGTTGTCTATGAGGTCACGGGAGAGAGGATGTAAAAAAATTGGGAACTAGGGCCATGCAAACTGCCTCTATCATGATTACCAGGAGTATAAAGTACAGGGGTACCTGAGATTTCAATTAATACTAATTGTACATACTTCTGATTTCTTGAATACTTGTTACATGGTAGATACAATAAGTACATTATATTATTTCTAATAAAATTCCTGAACAGTGTGACCACCCCTATTTGTACAGTGGGCAAAGTGAAGTTCAGAGCTGTTAAGTGACTGCCCGTGGATGTGTATCTAGTATGTACGAGAGCAGGATCTCAAACCAAGGTTGAACTAGTCTCTCTATAAGGATGGACGCCATCGGATCGTAGGGTTGCTGTTAGGGAGGAAACAAGGCTTCGTTTTTATTTATGCATGTCCTGAGGGGCCACAAGGCAGCATTGGTACATGAAAGCCCAGGGGTGTGGGCAGGGAAGTGTCTGCTTGCTACGGCTGCTCTGCTCACGTTGCGAGCTGTCATCGCTGACCGAGGCACGCTCTGATGCTCGATAAGCTACAGCTCCAGGGACCCGGAACAAACTAACAGGTTATTTACATAAAAATCAACGTTAATGTTGACTAATCTCTAGCTCTCCCCAGAATGACTTCAGATGGAGTTTCTGGTTGTCCGATGAGCAGGGCTGGCCGTCTGTCTTCCATTCCTGGGACTCACCGGACGTCGGATTCTGTGGTGACAGGACGAGCCCAGCAACGCTCAGACCTTTCCGTGCCTGGAGCTCAGAGTTCCTGCCGCAGGTCCAGTCCGCTTAGGGCAGGGAAGCCGGGGTAGTGAAGGCCATCCTGACGGACACAAGGCCCGAGGCTGAGGAGGCTCCTCTCACCCACCCCCATCACTGCCCACCGAGCGCTGGGCACCGCTGCCCACCTGTGGCCTGAGGCGGGAGGACAGGGAGGCTGCAGCAAGCAAGCCTGCTCCCGGGTCTGAGTCCCCATCCCTCCCAGCTGCAGGCCTGACCTCGGGCTCTGTGTCTAGAGGGAGCAGGTGCTTCGAGACTCCATAGGAAGGGACCATATCCCTTCAGCAGGGGGAGGCTGCGGAAGCATGACAACAGCCAAATATCCCCGAAGAGCAATGAACCTGGCAATCATTTCCAAGCAGACGCTTCCCGTCGTGGGATAGGTGAGACCCCGGCCAATCCAGGGATTCACGGGAGACAGGCAAAGGAGGAAGGATGGTCCGAGGCCCTTCCGACCGCTCGGGTCGCCCCTAAGACCCACGCCACATGATTTACACTCATCCCCGCCCCGGCTGTTGGGTTTCTGTGTGGCCTCCCTTCACCTCCCTGGGCCAGGCCTCTCTGCCCGGCCGTCCGAGGCTGGTGAGGTCCCTGGCCTGATTTCTCCACGCGTGGCGCCCTGACTTGGCCGGGAGGAGAGCGAACGCTGCCTTCACTGGCACGAACACAGCGGGTAGAGGACATTTCCTCTCCGAGGATTTCGTGCGCAAACATGTTTCGATCATCTGTAAGCATTCCCAAAATAACGCCTCTGGGGAAGGCATGAGAGCCAGTCTGAGGTCCCCGGGCCCGTCCCTAATGTACTTTGAAATTTTCTTATCACAGAAGGCCAATCACAGGGCTCTCGTTTTCCCACGAGAAGCCCGTGGTGTCTTTTTAGTGACGTCACATTCTGTGAGCTATTTTTAGTGGTTAAGTACTCTCCTCTGAAGAGCCATGCTTCCCACCCCCCAACACGTACATCTGTGGTCTGGGAAAAAAAAGTTATCTCAATGTATTGACAAATATCTACTGGCAGCCCTATTCTATGGATCTCCTGTGGCCAGAAACCACCCCAATATTTCATCAGAGCAGGAAATACACCTGGAATCCGAAAATATTGGGGTCACAGAGAGGTTTTTTTAAAGGCATACTAAAAAACGTTCAAAAAATCTTAAAACATTTCCAAACTGGAAATGATCAATGATCATTATTAAAAAAAAAAAAAATCAAAACCTTAACCTTTAGCTATTAATGCCACAAAAGTTCCCAGGGCCAATTAAACTATGGGCAATTTAGATTTTTTTTTTTTTCAGGATGGCAAAGGTGAAAGAACAGATTCTTCCCAGACAGAATCAGTTGTATTACAATGATATCTCAGTGGAACCATATTTTTAAAATTCGCGTATCTTTTTTGCCATAATATATTTTCCTCTGATAGCTCTAATCTCAAATGTAAAATCACCAAACAATAAAATTTGTCTTTCTTTAATTTGATGTTATCAGTTTTCACAACAGGAAAAATGCCAAATTTTGTTTTAAGAAAAGAAAATGTATAGACAGATTATTTGCCAACCAAATTACAAGGCTATCAATCACATCTGAGATTTCCCTTAACAGTTTCTTAAAACACTAGTTTGGACTCCTAACCCTGAAGCAAGAATTTCATAAACATCCCTCATAGTTCTTTGTTCACTGCAAAGCAGCTAATCTCCCTTGAAAAATGGTCACATCCCCGCCTTCATTTATTCCTGTCTCTGACAAAATAGGGACATTTGGGCAATGTTTTCGAGTGAAGTGCCCACTTTGGATTGAATGTGATGCTTCATTCTTTTTATTTAACTTCAGTTTGTCTCTGGGAAAATACAGAAACAAACAGAATGTTTTTTCTGTTAAAGTAGCCATTTATCTGTGATTAAAAATCATGCCCTTTAATGAATGGGGGCCAGCAGGCTGAGTCCTCAGGAACACAGCCAGAAGGAGAGGTGGAGGCAGCTGGAGAGAAGCTGTGGGAAACACACTCGGTTGGTTTAATGCTGAGGTCCCAGAGTGATGCGGGAAACTGGATTAAGTCATGCCCGGTTCAGGTCAATGTCAGGGTCCATGGAGTTCTTATCAGACAGCATAGGAAGGCGGTAGGAGTAAAGGTGGCAAATGCTCTTGAGTCTAGATAGGAAAGGAGAGACAGAAAAACCCAGGATTCACCTGCAGGAGGCTGCAATTCAGAGTGCCCAAGGCTCACCCCACAGCTGAATGAGCCCGGGATCTAGGACTGCAAAGCGCCCCCAGCAGGTCACTTGGGCATAGTCCCATCAGGACTGAATAGAGCTAGACTTGTAGCTCCTGGGATCAGTGACTTCAGCTGGGAGGAGTAGATAAACATGATATAAAATTATTCATTTGCATTTATGACTCTTCCAGATTCTTTAAATTATCTTACTTAGCCCTTAAATTATTTTCGTTAGACAGTAATTGTATTCTCTCATTAGCAAAATGGGAGGTTTGCCCTTTTGCATTTCATAAGCCTGGGAAAAATGCAGTTCTTAAATGCTTTTAGATAGTTAGGTTATTAAAATTCAGAATAAAGGAAGTCTATGGTTAAAAAAAAAAAAAAAACCTCTAGACTTGCAAATTTGTATAGGATTCAACAAATCCTTAACAGCCTTTCCTGGACACCAAGCCTGCATCTGACCGAGGCCTGTGGACCCCTGCTTACCCCTACACGTGAACCTCTGCCCAGCGACTTCCCAAACCAGCCTTTGCCCAGCCCATCAGTTTCTTCCTTTGATCTCAGCATGCCTTATGACGGAATCCACCATGGCCCTTGAAATGTCTATATTCAAGTCTTAAACCCACTGACTTCGCTGCATCCTTTGAGTCTTTCTTTCTTTTTCTTTCTTTCTTTCTTTCTTTCTTTCTTTCTTTCTTTCTTTCTTTCTTTCTTTCTTTCTTTCTTTTTCTTCTTTCTTCCTTCCTTCCTTCCTTCCCTCCTTCCTTTCTTTCTTTTTTTAGTTTTATTTATTTAAATAATCTCTAAACCCAACATGGGACTCAAACTCATGACCCCAAGACCAAGAGTCGCATGCTCTTCCAACTGAGCCGGCCAGGTGCCCCAGTGCTTTTTTTAATTATTATTATCTTTTTTTTTCCCCCTCTGGCCATTGCTCTCCTGGCTTTTCTTCTTCCTCTTATTCATTCCTTCTCAGTCTTTTTCTCAGTTTATTTCTCTGCCTGTGCCTTGAGCACTGCTGTTCTTCTGAGTTCTGTTTTATACCTTTATACTCCTTACTCCACTTACTTCCCATTGTTTCAACTACCATATGTCTGTGGAAGCCCAGAACTTTCCTGGGAGCTCTTACTCCTTGGGAGTGTCCTATGATGCATTCCTCAAAGTCTCTAAAACTAATCTCATTTTTTTTTCACTTGCAAATCTATCTCCTTCTGAAGTCCTTACCATGATTACCAATTTGCTAGTCACACAAGCTAATTCATCACCCATCCTTCTATCCTTTATCCTTGACAACAGTCATTCACTGGGTCCTTTTGTCTGGGCTTTCTAAATACCTCTTAGCTCTATATTATCTTCCTCATGTCCTTTCCTTAGTTCAGGAATTCCTCAGCTCTTGCCCAGATTATTCCCATGGATTCCTGGAATTTTTCTCTCCTTCTGATTTGAATCCTCTCTGAACCACTCTCCATGTTGCAGCCAAGTTATTTTATGACAACAGAATAAATCCTGATTTTGTTACCCCTTGCTTAATACTTTGTATAGGTTCTCCATACCTACAGGATAAACCCAAACTCTTTAGAATAGCATGCATTTTAGGGTTGTTTGTTTGCAAAGAACATAAACTGACTTCCCCCCAAAGGGGTATTTATTAAAAGTTACAGGGGTGGGGCGCCTGGGTGGCTCAGTCGTTAAGCATCTGCCATCAGCTCAGGTCATGATCCCAGGGTCCTGGAATCGAGCCCTGCATCGGGCTCCCTGCTTGGCGGGAAGCCTGCTTCTCCCTCTCCCACTCCCCCTGCTTGTGTTCCCTCTCTCGCTGTGTCTCTCTCTGTCAAATAAATAAATTTTAAAAATCTTTAAAAAAAAAAAAGTTACAGGGGCGTCTCAGGGCACACAGAGGCGGGGAGTCACCTCAAGGACCTCCCCCCTGAGTCCCATGGTGTCACGTCTCTGCTTCTCTCGGTGCCTGTTCTGTTAGCTGGTTTCTCTTGTAGATGTGCGAGCTCGACTTGAGGAGGCACGCCGTGGAGAAGGACTGCTCAGCCCCAGCTCCAGGTACCCTCTGCTCACATATCCATCACAGGCCAATATGACTCTTAGCTCATATTTTGGATGAGAAGTCATTTAATGGGTTCAGTCTACCCAATGGTTTAGTTCCTCTGGAGTCATGTAACCACCTTCAGTCCGATCAGTTGTGGCCAGGGACAGCCAGAGACAAACGTGTTAACTCAATTCATACCTGCAGCCAGGCTGGGAATGATGGGCAGGCCCCATATAAAGGCAGGGTCTGGGCAGGTACCCCCAAGTTAAGGTGCACTGCAACAAGAAAAGCCTTTTCTTATCTGCCCTGCGCCTATCCTTTAAGCCTCCTTCCCGCCCCTAACTCTTCCCACACTACAGTCCTGTGGTGTCCTGAATTCCTCGTTGGTTCTCACCCCTCTTTTTGTTCACATAGGCTCTGTGTCTGCCTAGAGTATCTTTTCCTCTCTCCAAACCCCTGGAACCATGCACCTGGCAAACAATAGTCGTCCTTCCAAATTCTTCAGATATGTCACCTCCTCTTTGAATATTCCCTTACAATTCCTCCCCTCAGATGAGGGAGTCCACTTTCAGGGTCCTGTCCTACTTTGGACTTGCCTCCATTCGCACTTAAATGCCGTGTACTGTTGTCATTTGTCCCCATCTCTCTTCTCAGTGGAGAATGACCCTCTTAATGGTAACGTCCAAGTTTGTAACTGCTCTAGCCGCAAGCATGGCTCCTAAGATGTAATGAGCCTCAAAGATCAGTGGGAAGTAGTGATGAGAAGAAAGATGGAGAGCATTAAGGAGAAGAGTAGTAAAGCTAGACTTTTTCTCCATGTTTTCAGGAGCAAAGCTTCGCTGTGTGTTTGCATCGTGGTGCGCCCTCTTTGGAGAGTGGGGATGTCCATCAGAAGCACATGTCTGACCAGTGGGTAGATTATGACCTGCAAATCAGTTCTGCCCTGGCCATGGGTCCTGTCCTCTCTGCTCTAGCTGACTCAGCCCACTTCCCGGCCCTTCCATGTCCTCCTTGCTCCCTTCTGCAAGACCATGGTTCATTACGTCCATTGACAGATTTCTGCCCCTCTACATATGGAAGAAGATTTCTTGGCTAAAGAAGAAACAGCTTTTTTTTCAAGATCTCCATAGTAAAGCCTCTGCTGTTTATGTTTCTGACATTTTGTTTTGTCTTGTCTAGTGTCTTGAAGCCCTGGGTTCACCGTCAGTGCCAATGAATTCCCTGGTTTCTGGGTAATCTGCATCAGACTCTAAACCTGAGGGCAGAGATTCAATTCACCGCAACTAAGTTCTCCACATCCTAGCACTGAGCCCGGCCCTTAGCAACCAATCGATAAATGGCATCTGTTGTTTATTACTTGCCCAGTTTCATCCAAACCATCAGATTCTGTGCCTTCTTCCTGCGCTCCTAGCCACTGCTTACAACCACATTACGGCGTTCCGTCTCTACCCAGGGGTCCACAGGCACATGTGTTCAAGGGAAGACGATTGCATGACCCAAGCCCCTTTCAACCTGAGAAAAAGGTAACATTAGTGATAACTACTTGGAATAGTTACATCATGACACTAGCAATCAGGAGGTCCTCCTGGTTCAAAAAGCCACGTTTGGTTTTTGGACTTCTGGGAGAGCCTCTCATGACCGCCATTTTCCCCCAATTCACTGTACAGTAGCAATATTTGAATGATGTTTTGTTCTCTCCTAAAGCTTTTCCTCTGCTCATAGTCCTACTATTCCAGCTCCCTCTACTGACACTTCCTGCTCCTCATCCTTGCCTAGCTAGCCCAGCAGAACCATCCCTCCGATGTTTGTCAGTGTGGTTGAATGCCAGGTACTCTTTGTGAGTAATTTCTATGCTTTTTAGAAGACCCTGATAACACTGGGTAAGCAGCCTGAAGTTTTGTAAAGGAGGGTCTTATTTCGCACTTTTAGGTCACCATTGTCATTTGCTTGGGGTGTGACAGTTTAGGTTGGTCAACCAACATCCCTTTCAATGATCGTCCTCTGCAGTTGGTCTGGACAGTGTACTCGATCTTAAAGTTAGCAGGGAGAGCTGAAGACGAGTCCAGATGATAAAGATCCCCATCTGGAAACCAAAATCTCCTAACATGAAGCGTGAGGTTTTCCACAGAACTGACGTTTATTACTTCCCAGGGAACTAATGTTTTTCATAGAACTAATAACTAATGTATTAATTAATTTCTCCAAACCCATTTCCTTATCACTCGAGTAGCAAGGCTTCGATTCTGGAAAAGGTTAAAACTACCCAGTGGTAAAAATAGTATTCAAAAAATATTAAATGAAGGGGAAAAAGGAGAGAGTAAGAAGATAATAGATAGAAAACAAAGGTAGTAAATAATAAGGAAATAAATGTTTAAATAAGTAATATGAAAATAGTAGTATGTCCAGACGGCCAGTATTTAGCAAGGGGTTAATGTGGTCACAGGAGAAAAAGTAAGCATGTTGCGTGCTGGGAAAAAAGTGGATATTAATGTATGTATTCTTTCCAATGATTTCTTTCCTTATCCTTTGTAGCTACATTGACTAATGCAATATTCCAAACCACTTCAGTGTTTCATCAACTTACCAGACACTACTGGAACATTAAGAAGATAAATAATTGATTTAGTGTTGCCTCTTAATATAAAATTGTATTTTCAACTCAACTGAACCAATGAAAAGAAATGCAAACATAAATTTAGGAGAAAATAACAACAGGAAATTTAATTATTATTTGTGTTGCAAGCCTGAAGTAAGAAATTGAACATTTTGAATTCCATTTCATGTCCTGCCTTCCTTGCTAAGTGCCGCTCCTTTCTATGCATAGTTATTTACCTGTGATTCAGAATTCACAGCCCTCCCCCATAATGACCTCTTGAGTAAAACTGAATATGCAGAAGATAAGTATCTGTTTATAGATAAAATAGATTTGGTGTCTTTAAAGCTGTTAGAAAAATATAACTACATAATGATTAACAAATATTGTCCTCAAACTTCCCCAATAAGTGAGAGCATTCCATGGGCACTCTAAACTTCAGAACCTTGCTTTAAAAAGATCTCTGGGGGATGGGGGGGTGGGGTGCCTGGGTGGCTCAGTTGGTTAAATGCCTGCCTTCAGCTTAGGTCATGATCCCAGGGTCCTGGGATCGAGTCCCGCATTGGGCCCCCTGCTCAGCAGGGAGTGTGCTTCTCCCTCTCCCTCTGCCTGCCGCTTCACCTGCTCATGCTCTCTCTCTCTCTCTCAAATTTTAAAATAAAATCTTTAAAAAAAATAATAAAACAAAAGGTCTCTGGTTTCCATGACTCCTGGGACTGCATCACACCGATACCATCCCATGGTAGATTTGAAATGCAAATCCACATCACGTCCCTAGGTGTTCACCGCATACATTGGGCTGGAACAAATCCCTTGGAGCATTTGTAGACCTAGACCGGCCCTAGATCCTAACTGGCTCCAGCTGTTCCATGAGAGGTATAAGGAAACCCCTGAGATGAGCTGGAATCCAGGTAATAAAGCCAGGAATACCTGCAACAGGACCATCTTAGGGAGGGCCATTGGTGACTGATGCCCCATACACCCACCAATACCCTGGTGATTGTGATTTCCCCAAAGACTCTGTCAAGCTGCTAAACACTGAAATCAGTATCCTAAATTGCTAACAACTTCTATTATGACACTCTCGTCCTTATCTTTTATATAAATGTGCATGATGAATTCATTTATTCAGTCTTCAATACCAAACAGCTTCAAATAGTTAAAGATATTTCCATGTTTTCTATTCATGTGTTCTACAGAAAGCCTGCCATAGCGATAATTGATGAACATCTGACGACAGTTTAAAACTTTCATTTAAAAAAGTCCCAATAGATCACCCAGGCTCCAGTATGAATCATAAGAGAGTCTTATATGTACTTTCTCTGACTCCATGATAAATCTGTTGGTATAAAATTTGATATATAAATAAACATGCCATAAATGTAAAATAAAGATTATTGTTAAGTAATAGTTTACTGAGGGTTATTATGATATATTTTTTCATGGTAGAAATTTATTTGCATTTTATTTTGACCATTTCTTGCACAATGAAGTAATATTTCAAAATTAATTGTTGGGGGACAATGCTCCATGTGTCTCCCACATTTCTGCATGTCTTGCAAACAGGGGCCCTCCTTGTCTTTGCTCTGGACTGTCTTTTCAAGGATGCTTTATATAACAAATAGTGTTGGAAGATAGAGATAGTATCTGTCTCCGGAGCAGAGGATAGGCTTACTTACAGCCTCGGAAGAGAAAAACAGTATCTCCCATCATAACAGAGGACAGACATGGTGACTGTACAGTATAATGAAAATGATATTTCCCTCTGAAAAAGAGCAAGCCTGCCTACTGCCAATTATAAAGAATCAGGCTTCCTAAAGTCAGACTTCTCTCCTCTAACACAACCCACTGTGTGTTCACATGTCACCTGGCCTTCCCTTGCGTTGCCCTGTGAGGCTTAGGGCTGAGGGGGGCAGCCAGAGAGCATGCAGATGCTCTGGATACTGCTATTGCTGTGAAGAAGAAAGTCCTTTATCTCTGACACTGGAGGCTCATGTCTTCTGCTAGCATCCATGAAACTGTGGCATGCTAACTCCTAAGCTTGCAATTTCAGTAAAATCTCACACCCTCCACAGTTCTTGCCATTATTTTCACTTAGTATCACATTCTATGTGAAGGTGCAAATGGCATGCATTTCAAAAACACTTGACTCAAAAAAAAAAAAGGGAATTTCTGTTAAAACCAAGGTTTTTTTGGTTTTTTTGGGGGGGGTGGGGTTTTTTTAAAGATTTTATTTATTTGTTTGACAGAGAGAGACACAGTGAGAGAGGGAACACAAGCAGGGGGAGAGGGAGAGGGAGAAGCAGGCTTCCCGCTGAGCAGAGAGCCCGATGCGGGGCTCGATCCCAGGACCCTGAGATCATGAGCTGAGTCAAAGGCAGACGCTTAACGACTGAGCCACCCAGGCACCCCTAAAACCAAGTTTTTGATCATGTGGCCTCCCCTAACATCAGCTTTATTTCGGAAGCCCAGAGTTCATAAGAAATTATATAAGAAAAAAGGAATCACACCCTGACTCATAGAAATGGTTTCGTGATGGCTTCTCCTTTAAGAGAAGAGCTTCCTTCTGTCTACCCTGAACAAAGCCTTTCAACCCGAACTACCTCAGTTTCCCTCCTCACCTCAAAAGGTTCTTTACCTCCACCAAGCCTCTCTCTTTTCTTTTTGTCTTAGAAGCATGAGCGGTCCGCTGATAGAAAATGGCCCGAAGCCGTTGTGGGTCTGTGTTTATGTCCCTGAGCCGTCCTCCCCCACACTGGGCCTCAGCTGCCTGGGACCTCTGGAATCCTTTGCTCTGACCTAAGGAATATGACAGCAGGGATGCCGCGTGAATGTCAGTGCCTGGACCCTCAACGGCTTTACTGCCAACACCCCCTTCCTTGAGCCGCCACGTAGAAAAGTCGGGCTGTCCTGCCACAAAGGCCAAATGCAAGAGAGGCCCTCCTCTGCATCTGCGCATCCAAGCCAAGGGGGAGGCAAAGGGGTCTGATCATTTGGACCCACGTGCCATCTGGGGCCGCTTCCGGTGGGCCCAGCTGAGATGGCTGGAGCGGAGAGGAGCCAGCTCAGGGGGCAAGGCGTAACCGGTGTTGCTTGGTGCCTCGACACCACTTTGAGGAGGTTTGTCACACGACCATGCGTAACTGACACACACATAAACAGCCCTCTTCTTTTCCAGAGCTAACTTCGGGGCAGTGGAGACCTCTCTCCACCTTTCTGAGAAGTCAACACCTTGTCTCTTTACAGACTCCTGTCACCTGTCTTATGATGTACTGCGTCTTACAGTCTTAGCATCCAAAAAAAAAGGAAAAAAAGCCCCTTTTGAAACAATAATACACCCAAGAAACTGTCAGTGTGTATGCGTCCACACACAAGCACTTGTCGAAAAAAATACAATATATGCGCATTTTTGCTTCGTCTTTACCTTCCATTCAGTTCTATCTCCCAGTTTATGCGCTTGTCTTTCCACAGAAAGCAATATCTGAAAAGTTATTTCAAATTCGCTAATCCTGAGTCCTGGTCCCATTCCTCCTGCATTTGGAACCATTTAGCATTTGACTGATAAGCACTGTATTTTTTTTCAAACTCTTCCATTGGCTTCCATGATTGTAAGGATCCCTTGTTTCTTTAAAACACCTCTGGCTGTTCCTTCCTAATAGTTTCACTGACTCACCTTTCCTGCCTGACCTTCTTGTTTGGGCACATCTGCTGTCTGTCCCCCTCCCACTTCTCTTTTTATTCTATATTCTATAATGTTCATGCCTCCCGGTCCCATGACTTTAATTGTGACCTCTATTAAAATGACTCCAAATCGTCCAAAATTCATTTCTTTCCCAGGCTCTAGATTTGTGTTACACCAGCCAGCAGAATTGGCATCTCCTGGGAGCTGAGAGGAAAAACAGAATTTCGGGCTCCATTCAGACCTACTGAATCAGAATCTGCATTTTTACAAGACTCCCAGTGATCAGTATGTGTGTGAAAATCTGAAAATCACTGCTCTAAATATGTATTTCCATCTACCTTACCAAAACAAAAATAATCATCCCCCCCCACACACAACTCTTCCCTACAACTACCACAAAACACACTCTTCCTTTCCAGGAATCCATTATAATTTTACT
This sequence comes from Phoca vitulina, assembly GCF_004348235.1. Classification (NCBI taxonomy): domain Eukaryota; kingdom Metazoa; phylum Chordata; class Mammalia; order Carnivora; family Phocidae; genus Phoca; species Phoca vitulina. Next base: position 23,478,683 of record NW_022589718.1, read on the forward strand.
ATCTACTGGGTCAAAAAAGCCAAAATCCTTGGTATCATCCTCTACTCATACTTCTCCCTTACCTGCCCTCAACTACCAGTCCATCAGTTGCCAAGTCTAGTCCATTTGACTACCAAAACCTGTCCTTCCTCTCCTGCCTTGTCCTCCTGCTTACCGCACTGAGTCTCCTTTTCCCATAGATGGTTAGGATCACATCCAAACTGGACACCCTCCCTGTCTCCTTTCTTGTATGCGTTACCACCCACTCCCAGCTACTTACTGCTTCAACACTGTAGTCAAGAATGAGGCACTTCTCATTCCTCTGAGCCCATTTGAACTGATGCAGCTTATCCCTGGTTTTAACATGGACTGCCTTACATTGTGTTTTCCAGGCATATATGTCTCTAGTCCACAGGACCAGCTCCTCAAGTTGAAAATGACATTTTATTTATCTCTGTAGTCCCCACAACGTCTAACATAAGAAGTACTCAGTATGTTTGTTGAACTGATGATTGAGTGGGCTCAGACTGTTCATTAGTTCACCCCTATTGGTAACTTGCATTTAGGTTTTTCCTTCAATAGGTAGTAGTTTTTATTATATACATTATGATATATATTATTTTATTATACTATTTGTATATTTAGTATTATATATTATAATATATACTATATATTATGCTAATATATATACTATTTATTATAATATATATTATATATTGAGTATAGTTGACGCAAAGTCAGTTTTCAGTGTACAACTTAGTGATTTGACAAGTTTATATATTACGCTGTGCTCACCACAAGGTAGCTACCATCTGTCCCATTACATCACTATTACAATATCATTGACTGTATTCCTTACGCTCTGCTTTTTATCCCCGTGACTAACTCGTTCCATAACTGGAGGCCTGTATCTCCTTTTCCCCTTCAGCCATTTGCCCAACCCCCCACCTCCCTCCACTCTGGCAACCATCAGTTTGTTCTCTGTATTTATAGGTATGATCTTGCTTTTTGTTTATTTTTTTTAGATTCCATTTATGAGTATAATTGTATGGTATTTGTCTTACTCAGTTGGACTTACTTCACTAAGCATAATACCCTCTAGGTCCATCTATGTTGTCTCAAATGGCACGATTTCATCCTTTTTATGGCTGTGTAATATCGATATATATGTATATCACATTCTCCTTATCCATTCATCTATTGATGGACACTGAGGTTGCTGCCATGTGTTGGCTGTTATATATAGAGCTACAATTATGTTACAATAAATATATGGGTAAATCTTTGGGTAAATATCCAGTAATGAAATTATTGGATCATATGATATTTCTATTTTTAATTTTTTGAGGAACCTCCATACTGTTTTCCACAGTGGCTCTACCAATTTGCATTCCCATCAACAGTCATGAGGGTCTCTATTTCTCTACATCCTCACCAACACTTGTTGTTTCTTGTGTTTTTGATTTTAGCTGTTCTGACAGGAGTGAGGTGATGTCTTATTGTAGTTTTGATTTTCATTTCCTTGATGATTAATGATGTTGAACATCTTTTCATGTGTTTGTTGACCATCTGTATGTCTTCTTTAGAAAAATGTCTACTCAGGTCCTCTGCACATTTTTTAATTGGATTCCTTTTTCTTATTTTTTTTTTAGTGTTGACTTCTATAAGTTCTTCGTATATTTTGGATATTTACTTCTTACTGGATATATCATTTGCAAATATCTTCTCCCATTCAGTAAGCTGTCTTTTTGTTTTGTTGATTGTTTCTTTTGTTGTGCAGAAACTTTTGATTTTAATGTAGTCCCAATAGTTTATTTTTGCTTTTGTTTTCATTGTCTTAGTGGTCAATGTCAGAGAAATTGCTGCCTGTGTTCTCTTCTAGAATTTTTACAGTTTCAGGTTTCACCATTTAAGTCTTTTTTTTTTTTTAAGATTTATTTATTTGAAAGAGAGAGAGAGAGCAGGGGGTGGGGAGGGGCAGAGGGAGAGAGAGTCTTAAGCAGACTCCGTGCTGAGCACAGAGCCTGCTGCTGGGCTCAATCCCACTACTCTGAGATCACAACCTGAGCCAAGACCAAGAGTCTGACACTCAACTGACTGCACCACCCAGGGACCCCTATTTATGTCTTTAATCCATTTTGAGTTTACTTTTGTGTGTGATGTAAGAAAGTGGTCCAGTTTCATTCTTTTGCTGTAGCTATCCTGTTTTCCCAACACCATTTATTGAAAAGACTCTTCTCCCCATCGTATAGTCTTGCCTCCTTCGTCATAGATTAATTGTCCATATAATTATGGGTTTATTTCTGGGTTTTCTATTCTGTTCCATTGATCTATGTGTCTGTTTTTGTGCCAGTGCCATACTGTTTTGATTACCATAGGTTTGTAGCATATCTTGAAATCTGGAATTGTGATACTTCCAGCTTTGTTCTTTCTCAGGATTGCTTTGGTTATCCGGGCTTTTCTATGATTCCATACAAATTTTAGCACTATTTGTTCTAGTTCTGTGAAAAATGTTATTGGTATTTTGATAGGAATTGCACTGATCTATAGGTTGCCCTGGGTAATATGGACGTTTTAGCAATAGGTGTTCTTCCAATCCATGAGCATAGAATAACTTTCCATTTCTTTGTGTCATCTTCAGTTCCTTTCATCAGTGTTTTATAGTTTTCAGAGTACAAGTCTTGTACTTCTTTGCTTAAGTTTACGCCTAGATATTTTATTCTTTTTGGAGTAATTATAAATGGTGGGTTGTTTTTTTTTTTAAATTTTTCTTTCTGTGATTACATTGTTAGTGTATAGAAAGACTACCAATTTCTGGGTATTAATTTTGTATCCTGCCACATTATTGAATTTGTTTATTAGTTCTAATTGGTTTTTTTTTTTTTTTTGGTGGTCTTTAGGGTTTGCTATGTATAAGATCATGTCGTCTGTGAATAATGACAGCTTAACTTTTTTTTAGCCATGTGGATGCCATTTCAACTTACACTTATTTTTAAACACTGAATTTAAAATATATCTGAAAAGAATGGAAATTTCCACACAGCTTGTTTCATTTTGTGTTGTGGTGGCTTGATAGATATCCTCCCAGAGAACAGGTTTCTTTGGAAATGCTGATCAATCCAGGCCCACATCATCATCGGTGGACATGATTACAATTGCCATCTCGATGTGCTTTGTACGCCCAGGCAAACTAAAGTCCCTGTTTCTTCTTCGGCTTACTTATAAACAAAACTACTGTTGCTATGGATGTGTCATCCAAACTATGCTACCAGGAAATAGGGGAGCAACTATAAAAAAATGCAACTCAGGGAAAAATTAGCGGCTCTGTTCTCGAAGTATATAATCATGTTTAAAAGAAGATTTCCTGCAGGAATGTGGAATGGATCATAAAGTTAAATTATATGACAGTTAAGACAAGTTAAGTTTATTGAGAGAGGAAAAATAACAGGTTAGGAACTCTCAAGCCCTCACACTGTAGAAGTCTATTGTACAAGAGCATCTGCATCCATGGGAGACCGTACAAATCTGTTCAGCTGGAAAGATCAGACTTACACGGGAAGCTTTTCAGGACATCAAGAAGCAGGAAGGAAGGAAATATAGTGTCAGCTTTTGAAATTCCAATGCAAACCAAACATGGAAAAGCTGTTCAGGAGGCCTTTAGAGGCCATGGCATGTACTATATTTTTCCTGGTTAAAAATCAAGTATGTTGTTTCCTTACTTTAATAGTTAACAAAACATGGAATTTTTATGACTGGTTATACTGAAGGGATTTCTCAGTGATCCTTAAATGTTACAGTCCAGCAATGGAGCAAATAGAACAGGGAAAAACAATTGCCAGGGGGAAATTGACTTGCTTTAACATGAGCTTTAGTTCCAGAAAATTTGAAGTCTCCATCAGAATCAAATGGTAGGTCTTCTCCTTTGCTTCCCACCAAGAAAATCCAGGATGTCCGTCTCCCTGCTTCCTACCAAGAAAATCCAGAATGTCCATGACAACAGCCCCAGTAACACTTGGAGAATCTGGATTCATAGAACTGAAGATTTGGGGGGTGAGGGTTGCCAACTTTAGGAGTCAAACTTATGATGACATTATTACTTCCTTTATTACCTTGAGTACCAAGGGGCTAATTACGTGGTTTTTAGGCTAAAATTTTCCTCAATTTTTTTCTTTCATTTGTTCACCTCTTTGACCAGTTTCTGTTCATTAGCCCGTTTATCAGAGAAGGTTGACCGCTGGAGAAAAGGAGGAGATCTAAAAAATAATAAAATTTGTAGCTCAGAATTATGACATGTTGTTTGGAATTGTCCTGAGTTCCATGAATTCAGTGACTGGCTTTTCCACTGTTATTGCCCTGGCATCTAGAATCGTCCTTGACACTGTTCCACGCAATAGATATTTCTCAAAGTAAGGGAAAAGGTGAGTAAAATTATACCTGAGAAACCTGAAATTTGTAAATTTTCTAAGGTATCCAGTCTTCCACCTCTATAAATAACCGGGAGTTGGCACGGGTAAAAGTCACATAACATGCCTAAGTTTGTGCCAAGCCATGTTCCAGTTTAGCTGCTTGGTATTACAGGGTGGTTATGATTCCTTGATCAACATCCAAACCCTAGCTTGCTTCAGAGTTTCTAAGACAGCAGCTTTCAAACTTTTTAGTGCAACCCAAAGTAAGAAAAATAAATATTACATCAAGACCCAGCACACACGTCACACGTCACACCCACCCACCCATCCCCCACAAAACACACACACACACACACACACACACACAGGCATAATCTTTAAAATGACACAAAAGCTTCATGGAACAATACTTACTCTTCCTATGTAAAATAGACTGCTGTGTTCTATTCTTTCTGGTTTTTAAATTAATTTCATGAGCAATTAATAAGTTATGATTTCTGGTTTCTATAAAAACCCTTAGAACCACCCTACATAAGCATGAGGGTTGTGAAATGGTCAAAGAGAACAACATAGGTCTTAAGTCCCATCTCTTGTGCAGAGGATCTCTGAGGGCACAGTGTGTCAAGATGCTTTCAGCAATTAACTAGAGTCTCGACTTTCCATTTCTAGGTTAAAAAAAAAAAATGCTAGAATATCTCCAGGTGTGTTCAGAATTCACCTAACAGCTCCGAGGGCAGTCGGAGTCCACTGTCCTTCCCAGTAGGGCATCTCTAGGTTTAAAGCCACCCCTTGGTTATATGCATCAATAACTCACAGTTAGTGACTTGCAACTTTCATAGAGCATATATAGTTGGGTTTTGAAGGTTGTATACAAGTTTCTCAGCAAGTTGCACCCTGCTGAGGACATTGTGAAGGTATCATTAGCAACACAGATGGAGAAAGAGGACGTTTTGACAGTGGCATTTGATAGGGCTGATGTTAAACACAGCAAGTCACTCTAAAGACTGGACTATCACACAAAGAAACTGAAGCAACTACCTGAATAAGTACAAAGAGCACTGGAGGTTTTGTCTTAATTATTCAGATACTATTATTCTTCTGCTTTCAGGCATTCATTCAGCAAATACCATATGTATCCTGTATGACAGGCACAGATCAAACAGCAAGGGAAACCTCTGTCATGGTCAGGGTGCTTTGGAATCTGGGCTATTGTATTCAATATCTAATATGGTAAATACAATATGCACTCTTCCTCCATAGAGCACTTTGCATATCTTTCATAGAGAAAGACAATACTCCTCCATGTACGTAGACTACTGCCAAGACACTCAAATTTGCTAGATGTGACCACAAGGAGAATCGAGATACACAGAGTCAAGAGTCTATTATAGTAAAACTGGAGCTGATGAAGCCAAAACTATTTTCAACTCACCTTGCCTTTTTGTTATTTCTCCAGACACATTTCATTCCCTCACCAAGTGTCTATTGAATGTCTAGCATATGCAAGGTGCTATGTTGGGTGCTGCTACCCAAAGATGTAAGATGCAGTTCCTGCCTTCACAGCACATGCAGGGGGGTGTGGAGATAAATGTACAAGTGATTTCCAGCACAATGGGATGAATACTATAATAAAATATGAGTGAGATGCAATAAATACATTAAGGGGGAGAAAGGGGGTGGGCACCTAAATCAGCAAAAAAGAGTTCAAGGCTTTATGAAGGACATGGTGCTTGAGCATTGATGAATGAGCAGAAATTTGCCAGATGGTCAAGGAGTGGAGGCATCAAAGACAGAGAGAGGACCTTGCACCAAGTTTTGGAGTATGAAAAGCACAAACAAGTTGGAGAAAAGGCCTATGATCCAGCAAGAAGAGCTGAAGATTAGGCTGTTAATGGCCTTGTGAGCCTTGCTCTGAGAGAGGCCTAGAGGAAAGACATTGATTTGAGAATCCTTAATAAATAAGTGTCACTAAAAGCCATGGACATGGATGAGAATTTCCTAGGAAGCCTGAAGTACACAAAGAGCTCATAACTCCTAGTGTGTGACTTATACCTGAGTGATATTTTCCTGTTATACTGTTTCCTGGTCCCATGCAACATTATCATCACCATCATCATCACCATCATCCTCATTATCACCATCATCATCACCATAACCATCATCATCATCACCATTACCATCCTCACCATCACCAACACCATTACCATCACCAACAGCATCACCAACACCATCATTATCATCATCACCATCATCATCATCACCATCATCACCATTGTAATCATCACCATCATCCTCATTATCACCATCCTCATCATCACCAACACCATCACCATCACCATCACCATCACCATCACCAACAGCATCACCAACACCATTATCATTATCATCACCATCACCATCATCATCACCATCATCATCACCATCATCATCATCATCAGAGCATCAACATCACAACTTATTGAGCACCTACAAGGTACTTGACCTGTATCATCTTATGGAATCCTCAGAACAGCCTATAGGTCCTATTGTTATCCCCCCTTTCCCAAGGTCACAGTTCCAGTGATAGACAGTGTCAGGTTTTGAACCAGACAGTCTGAATCCTGAGCCCTTGGGCATCTAGCTACTACGCTATCCTGATATATCTGTACGAAGGCAGTCTGGACCGTATCCCAGGCCCCTTAGCCTGGATAATAAAAACAGTCTAAAGAGCACTGAGTCACAGCGCCCCTAAAAAAGAGGCATAGCATTCTGCTGAAGCTCTCTTGACATTAATGTTAATTACTGAAAGTCTCTTATTTCTAGAGTTAAGTCTCACTACCCCTTTCTGAGCTATCTTTGAGACTCCTTTAAAGCTTTTAACCTCGTAGATCAGCTGTTGCTATTTGGCATGTTCATTGCTGTGTAATTTGCAAGTTGCAGAATGAGTACTTAGCAGGATGATTTCAAAGCCTACTGGACAGAATCACTTGAAATGCACTAGGCAGTGGGAACTACCATGGCAGTAGTGTGCTTGTTTGGGCTATAAATTTCCTGGGAAATGGAGGCTAGTTTATACTTACAACTGTTGAGTATAAATCAAGTGAGAACTTCTGAAGCCAGATGCTTCATTTGTTATTTTAATGCACATTGTATTTTCTGAAGGATTGCAGCATCTATGTTATCTTCTTCACTCAGAAACTGAGTGGGTGAAATAATCTCTGTGTCGGGTAGAAGCCTTCATGGTCAATCGACACTCACTTCTCCTGTGAACTTGAACTCTGGTGTGATTTCACTGGTGACCAGATTTGAAAGTTCTAGCTAGCTCCTTTGTGAGAATGACAATTTCAATAGCTCTCACAGAAGTCACGAAGACGTGAGGCCGGTTGGGTAATAAAGTGGTTCCTTTAAAGTTAAATGAGTCATAATTTAGCATGAAGGAGATTGATTAGAGAAACACTTGCAAGTTGGCAGGCAGTTAGGATCCTGGAGTCATCTTGGTAATTAGAACTGTTAAGATGTCTGTTGGCACTATACACACTGCAAAGATGGGTCATGTCACGAGTCCATCCAAACACTTGTGGGTTCAGGGATTCAAACCCAAGTTGAACCTTTTGGTGTTTGAGTTTGTTAACTGTTGGCCAAAGGCCACTTCCTGCTTCTAAGAAAAGAGGCTTGAAAAAGTCTCATAAAAAATGACTTAAAAGGCTTCCTTGACTTCAAAGGCTCTTACAAAACAACATTTTGATGAGTTAAGTGTAAAGGAATCAGAAACATACGGATTAAATTTCCTTAAAGAGTCATGTGTCTAAAAATGGAGGGAGGAAAAAGTAGCAAGTTTATCTCGCTCAACATGTTTCAAAATGTCTAGAGTAGCTATTGATTATGCAAAGTAATTAAATTCTTCCATTCCAAAATAATACTAATAGAACCACATCTAGAAAGACATGCCAAAGGGGCCAACTGAATAACGGCTGATGCATTTGTGTAGGTCAGGTTGTACCAGGCCATCCTCTCTACAGTCCATTACGCCAGTGTCACAGGACAGAGCCCCAAAGAACAAAGAATTCCTAAACGAGACCGCTCACGCAGGTCAGGCAATTGTCATCAGCTCACCACACTGATGCATTACAGCGTCCATGACCGTCTGAACCAAGAATGTACAGACGCTCGTTCGCCATGAAGTCTCGTGCAAAAGGCAGCATTACCTGGTATGCGTATTTAACGGCCACATCCTTAACCATACTTTGGTGGGTTTCTAACCCTTGAAAATAAATAAACTTATGATTATTTCCCAAGTGGAGAAAAAAATGTCTCTGGGCAAGAAGATAATTGCAGAACATTGAAAGAAATAAAAATCATTTGAAGGAGTGATGAACGACTGCAAATTCTGGGCAAGGATGACGTGGTGTAAATCTCATCAGTTTGCCACTAACTTAGCCGGCAAAAAGCTAATAACTGATTTATTCTGTGTTTGAAAATCTTAGAAAGAATGAAGTATTTGGCTTTTGAGGCCAAATAAAGCCAGACGCGTTTAACAATGAAGCATTAGATACTGATGGATAGAAGTTTTGCTAACTATGAGACACTCAGTATAACCCAAGGCAATTTTTTGTATTTGGCCAAATGCAATGGTATGAATTTTTATAGCAATATTTCACTAGATTGTGGTTATGGCAGTTTCAGAGCATAAGAGAAAAATTTCTAGAAGTGGACATTTCTTATTTTAATTTGCTTGTGACATGAACTGCTACAGTAACACATAAATGAGCTGCCTTCTTGAAACAAAATTAGTGTGAGAAAAAGGTCCTAATTAATTGAATCCATAAGTACCTTTTCTAAACAGTAGAGTTTTATTTGTGTCAATATATTTCTTGGAAAAAGAAATGAATAAAACCTTCACATATTGGCTTAAGGAGTCTAGTGAAGTTTGTATGTAATTCCAATGAGTGTAGACTGGTAAATGTATTTACAAAAGTAAATAAATATTACTATTTTTATCATTTTTCTTTCAACATATCTCTGAATTTGATTTAAATAGATATGTACTATTTTAGCAACTACCAAGCGATCAAAAAACCAACTGCAGATTTTTGTTTCTTTATATGCCCCAAATCACCATGTCTCTAAACACGTCCCATGACCCAAAGACCCTAGAGGACAAAGAACCAACCTAGCCATGCTCCCACAACCCAGCAGAGTTTGGGACTTCTGAAGGATGTTACCAATGATCTCATCTAATCTTAGCCTTAGTGACCAAAAGCAGAATTTTCAATGCTCCTTAAGAGAAGAGCTTCAGGAGACCTGAACCAATTGCTAAAGAAAAATAGAATGTTAGGAAGACCAGTAAGTCCTGATATTACAGGAGTGTTCAAAGAAGTGATTTCACTTAATTACTTACTAAATCCCTTGAGGGAAATATTTGCCTTGATGGATTCTGATAATCACTGAATTTACCTTGTCATTCTTGAGGAGAGGTGGTAGGATTAGAGCAATCACACAGCAAACACAACTATCCTTTCAATAAAGATGATTTGCAATTTCCTGTTCCCCATTTTTATCTCTAAGTCTTGAGATTATCTACCCCACTGCCTTCCCAAAGGTCTTGAATATTTTCGAGGTGTCTTTATATGCACTGTGTAGTTCTACTCTAATATTGTATAATTGCAGGTCAAGAAGTCCGCCTCCCCTTCCAGGAATGCAACTCTTGAAATTCCACTACTGGAGAACCACTCACTTGGTTAAATATTGTCCCCTGAGGTTCTCCTTACAAAATTTATATCCTTCCAGATGGCTGGTAATTAAAACCTCTGTGTTAATTAATCCACCAAGAAGAACTTTGTATAGTTTGGGAATACATGGCAGTGAGTAGGACAAGAAGGAGAAAGAGTAGAAGAAGAAGGGGTAAAATAATTCAAAGACAAGTTTTACCAAATTGACTAGTTTGCCTAAAACTAGCTTCATTTCCTATCCTCCAGACTGTGATCTCCATCACCAAAGTTATATTTTTCTTCCATATTTTAGAACAATTTTTTAAAAGTTAATAGCCTGTGACTTTATTTTTTTAATTTAAATGCAATTAGCCAACATATAGTAGTACAACATTAGTTTCAGATGTAGTGTTCAATGATTCATCAGTTGTGTATAACACCCAGTGCTCATCACATCACATGCCCTCCTTAATGCCCATCACCCAGTTACCCCATCCCCCCCCCACCTCCCCTTCTGCAACCCTCAGTTTGTTATGTGTTACCTGGTCATCAAATTCAAATAATGCACATGCACCCTGATATTTATAGCAGCATTATCTACAATAGCCAAATTACGGAAGCACTCCATGTGTCCATCAACTGACCAACGGATAAAGAAGTGATATACATATACAATGGAAAATTACTCAGCCATAAAAAAGAATGAAATCTTGCCATTTCCATGACATGGATGGAGAGTATGATGCCAAGTGAAATAAGTTGGTCAAAGACAGATACCATATGATTTCACTCATATGTGGAATTTAAGAAACAAAACAAACAAGCAAAGGAAAAAAAGAGAGAGGCAAACCAAGAAACAGACTCTGAACTATAGAGAACAAACTGATGGTTAGCAGAGGGAAGGAGACTGGGGGGATGGGTGAAATAGGGGATGGGAATTAAGGAGTGCACCTGTCATGATGAGCATCGGGTGATGTATGGACGTGTTGAATCGCTGTAGAATACACCTAAAACTAATATTACACTGTATGTTAACTAACTGGAATTTAAATAAAAACTTTTTAAAAAATTCAAGTAATGCAATGTCATCTAGAAACACCCCAAAAAATGACAATAACAACTGTGCCTCTCTCCAGGGCTTAGTATCCCTTTCCTAACAGCCCAGACTGTGTTTATCGTTGCTGCATTTTCCTTACTGAAAGACTGTTTCCTAGTCTCTCAAAACCCTGTCTGGAAGGGGAGTACGATGGTGAATAAAACCTCAGGGAGTTGACTTTTAAGGTGAGCTTAAGTAAAGTTTAGGACCAAAGCAGCAGATAAAATTGACAATGTTTGCAATGCATGGAACAAAGGGTTTCCACACTTCTCAAGGATTTTCCTACCAGTGGTGGTGAAATCATCTTTTTCTCACAAAGGCAGTCCAGCTCCATTTACCAAAACAGACATTCTAGGAGCGACAGTACCCACCAGCTTGCGCAGCAGGTGGTGGTGTACTCTTTGGTAAGTTATTTTTGTTTCAGCGTGTTGGGTAGTATCTTAGCCCACTCATTTGGGCTGCTATAACAAAATACCATTGACTGGGTAGCCTGTACATGACAGAGATCCATAACCGACCATTCTAGGGATGGGAAGTCTGAGATCAGAGGGCCACTGTAGTTGGGTGAGGGCTCTCTTGCAGGTCACAGACTTGTCGTTGTTTCCTTAAAGGTGGAAGGGGTTGGGGCTCTCCCTGGAGCCTCCTATATATAAGGGCATTAATCCCATTTATGAGCGTTCCACAGTCATGCCATAAGTGCTTCCTGAAGGCTCTACCTCCTAACGCCGTGTGAATACAACATGTGAATTTTAGGAAGACACAATTATTCAGATCATAAGCAGGTAGTAAAAGACAAGCCTTTACATTCTCTCTATGGACTGAATTTGGCATACTCATTTGGATCTCTGCTACGGTTGGAACTGAGAAAAAATAATTTGTTCATATGGGTACAAATTAAAAAGGAGAATGGAAAAATGAATAAAGTTGATCTATTAAGATAGTGGGACACTGGGAGATATTTTCTAGCTATAATTATTACGATTTTATTTATAGAGTGTTGTTTGCTAAGAAGAATTCTAACAGGGCATTCACTTATTTAAAGCCTTATCTTCACTACGCAGGATTGCTGAAACTTTTGAACTATTCCAGGAGATGACTCAACAAGTTCCACCAGCATCTTTCTTGTATCTGGGTCAAAGTACCCTCAATGTTCAGCCAACAGCCTGTGGTTATCATCTGTCCCTATAAAACAAGTATCGAAAACCCAGACTGGAGATACTGAGGCCCAGCCCATGGCTGCAGAAAGCAAGGTAGGGCTTAGATAGGGAGCAAGAGGTCGCAGACCTGGGAACTGCACTGACACTTACTTACCCCGTAGAAGTCACAAACGACACCCCAGGAAACACAGTAAGGAAATATTGGAACCAGCAGAAAAACAGCCTTGCAACAGCTTTATTGTGGTCAAATTCTAATTAAATGTCCTCCGTTCTGGGAACCAGCGTGGTGCCAGAAGCTGGGTTGAACTCAACCTCCAGGTCCACCTGGGGAAATACTAAATTATTCCAACTTGGGAGTTGGAAAGGATTCAAACAGATAAGCCAGGCTTACACACCTGTTAATCCTACCTCCTCCTCTACCCTCAGAATAGATTCCTAAGAGTATGCTCCCACCTCTGGCCCTTCACTCCGTGTCCCCCTCACTAAAATGTTCTAGCCCTCTTTTCCGATGCTCTTATTTTTTACTCTACTTTAAAGGCCCAGAGCCACTTCCATGTGTTGCACAAAGCAATTCAAAGCCTTCTTTCTCACCATGTCAACTCTCCCCACCCCATATATTCCACTGATAGTGATGCTTGGAAAATATTGGTTATTTATATTAACCACACTAATAATACTAGCACAGATTATAATTGACCTTGAAAACATGAGAATAATAATATAATTGGTTTTTGACAAATTTAAATTTCATTCTCTTTATTAAAAAAAGTGGGGACCATGTTTCATGTGAAATGGGATCCCACGTATTCTCTCACTCCAGGGCCGTTAGTCATCCTGGCAGGGAAACTATTTTGGGGCAAGGCTACCTTCCACACTCACAGATGGCTTTGTCTTGTCCATCTGTTTCTACAACATTTAGACCTTTGACACATTCATGACTTGAGTTCTGAACCACCCTCTTGACTCATTTATTCTTTCTTTCTGTCCTGTTTCAAATCATCCTATCCTCTGACCTCATGAATCATATCTCTCTTTAGTTTTTCCATCAAGCCCTGGTGCTGCTTCAAGCTTTTATTTCCCTTTCCAACCACGATTCTGTTTCTTCTTGCTAACTACACAACAACTAAGTAAAAACATTATCCATCCATATAAGCTCCCAGGACCCCATACCCCAGCACAAGCTCAGATGGTAGAGCCACAGGTAAGTGATATTATTTAGGAGATGTCCTGTTCTGCCAGGTGCAATGTCACTCCTGCAAAATACTACTACTGATAATAATAATAGTATTAGTAATAGTGATAATTTAGGATACATCTGAAGAAAGGAATATGAAAGGTAAACTTAAAACCTGGAATAAGATTTTAAAAATCTCAAGACTTTTGAGGCGCCTGGCTGGCTCAGTCAGTAGAGCATGAAACTCTTGATCACAGGGTTGTGAGTTCAAGTCCCACGTTGGGTGTAGAGATTACCTAAAAATCAAAATTTTAAAAAAAAAATCTCGATACTTTTTATTAAAATACATACTAGAGGGGTGCCTGGGTGGCTCAGATGGTTGGGCGTCTGCCTTCGGCTCAGGTCATGATCCCAGGGTCCTGGGATCGAGTTCCGCATTGGGCTCCCTGCTAGGCGGGGAGCCTGCTTCTCCCTCTGCCTCTGCCTCTCTCTCTCTCTGACTCTCATGAATAAATAAATAAAACATTTAAAAAAAATACTAGAAGATAAGCTTTCTTACTGTCTTCAGATTTTTTTTTTTTTTGAAGATTTTATTTATTTATTTAAGAGAGAGATAGCAAGAGAGAGCATGAGCAGGAAGGAGAGGGAAAAGCAGGCTCCCCATGGAGCCGGGAGCCCAATGAGAGGCTGGATCCCAGGACCCTGGGATCATGACCTGAGCAGAAGGCAGATGCTTTTTTTTTTTTAATGTTCAATTAGCCAGCATATAGTGCATCATTAGTTTTTGATGTAGTGTTCAACGATTCATTAGTTGCATATAACACCCAGCGCTAATCACCACACGTGTCCTCCTTAATACCCATCCCCCCCCTTCTGTAACCCTTAGTTTGGTTCCTGGAGTCCAGAGTCTCTCATGATTTGTCTCCCTCTCTGATTTCTTCCCATTCAGTTTTCCCTCCCTTCCCCCATGGTCCTCCACGCTATTCCTTATGTTCCACATATGAATGAAACAATATGATAATTGTTTTTCTCTGCTTGACTTATTTCACTTAGCATAATCCCCTCCAGTTCCATCCATGTCGATGCAAATGGTAGGTATTCATCCTTTCCGATGGCAGACGCTTAGCCAACTGAGCCACCCAGGCAGCCCCTGTCTTCAGATTTTATTCCTACTTTTCAATTTTTATTTTAATAAAGCTGAATAATAGTCTTTTAACTCAAGAAATTTTTGGTCTTGTTCTGTTTTGTCAGTCTCACTTAATTTCTGGTAACTTTCTCTAAACTCCCCTCTTTGCTCATTCCTTCATCCAATAAATAGGTAAATATCTTCTTGTAGAGAACTGAGAGGGAATTCAATTCTCAAGAGACTGAGAATCCAATCATCATCAGACTTCAGTAACTGAATTACTTGCCTTTAATGAACTAAAATACTATTAAATAAAACCTCTTCTTTGAGCTGCATAGTGTGGAAAGAATTAAGTTTCGAAACTGGTTTTACTATGCCAGACATGGTTTTCTCCTAAAATTAAAACCTTAGTTAGTGTGGTAACTCCTCATAGAGTTGAGAAAGAACAGAGACCTATTTTATGCCTCGAAATAAACATAATTCATAAATGCATGAGTTGGTGTGTGCTATAACAGACTACTGAAGACAAACAGTTAAATCTATTCTTATTCAAAAAACACATGGGATTCTGCTGGCCGTAGTCCCTTTTCAGCCTGAATACTAGATTTGAGTTATATCCAAAAATTCCATCTTCTACAGTTCGTAGTATTTCCTTTCAAAAAACAAATACGAGGATCATATTCCACCTCTATGGATAGGGACTAAATCACTCATTTAGAATAGGGAAAGTGAATTTTCCAGTTCTGGAAGCTTACACACATATAAAATACACACACACACACATACGCAATTTTTTTTCAATAATGGATCAGCCAAGACCAATCTTTTTTTTTCTGTTCAAATGAGACATTGAAAAGAATATGGATGATTCAGTTCAAAGTCTTTTAGAGAGTTAAAAATAACATTCTCAATCATCCCGATAAAAAATTCACACCAAAGTTGATCCCAACTTACCTGTATAGCTTTCTTTTAATAAAAGTTATACTCTTAAAATCAATAATTTGATTAAAAGTTGAAATTCTTTGTAATAATAGCACGGAACTTCTTTTGCCTTTATCAAAAGTTTCATCAAAATGAAACAAGCATTTACAAGAAAAAGGCTTATGGGATGTTTGTAAACTGAAATAAAAGTTGTTCAGGTGGAATCTATTATCTAATCTAGATAACTATCTGCCAAGCCACAAACTCAAAGAAAAGGTAATGTTAAATATAAAGAGAGATCAGCAACTACCAAATGATAGTATTCTACTCATGAAACCATTTTGCTTTTTGCAATTTATGTCAGATAAATTGCACTAACAAGGTTTTTCTCAAATACAGAAGAATTAGCTTATTGCATTTCTCATTGCATTTCATAAGCACAAATTTACAAACATAAACTGTGAATAAACAATTTTAATAAATGTAATAAATCATTTTTGAGAGTGAAACAATTTCAGAGTTTTGGACTGCACACTTAAACTTTTACATATAATTAGAATTAACTAGGTAGAAAACATAGATTTGAGTAAAAAGGTTTATTTGCGGGGTGGCTCAGTCAGTTAAGCGTCTGCCTTCAGCTCAGGTCATGATCCCAGGGTCCCGCATCGGGCTTCCCGCTCAGCAGGGAGCCTGCTTCTCCCTCTCCCTCTGCTCTTTCCCCTGTTCATGCTTGCTCTCTCTTTCTCTCTAAAAATAAATAAATAAATCTTTTTAAAAGGAGGGGGGGTTATTTACCTCAGCAATTTATAAGAAACCAACATTAATTTGAACTCAAACTTATTTAACTTGTTAAATTGATTTACAGTTTTAAGTGGATAATTGAAACAATGATCTAGGAAGTAGAATTTTGCCAAAACCATCCAAATATTGAAGTAAAGGTATGTGAGGACTTGAATTATTTCCATTCTTCATCTTCGTCCTCATCTTTGTCTTCAGCATCGTTGATAAACACAATGGACTTAACACTTCCAACTCAGTAGTGTAAAATACTTATTGTGTCTAGTAACATAATATAAACTATAGTCCTAATGGAACTGAAGGATAATCTTAAGAATGTTCTTCGTTATAGAATATTAGTTGACTGACTATATTTCATACACTTTCCACATATACTTTGGTGTATTTAAGATGGAAAAGAATTACATTGTCTGCACATATTATATGCTAGCGATCCTAAAAATATATAAAAACTGCACAGCCTATAGGATGTTTTTATATAGAACTTTAAAGGTCTATGTTCATAAAACCAATATCTTGCCTCCAAAGAAATTATTTCTTAGATTGCACTTGGAAAGCAAAGTAAAATAAAGAATTGCTAGAGTTTATTACGTGGTACCATCAAGTCTAGAAGTACGGTATAGGGTAAAATATTAAGTAATTGATTCTTTTTTTTTTTTTTAAAGATTTTATTTATTTATTTGAGAGAGAGAGAATGAGAGAGACAGCACATGAGAGGGGGGAGGGTCAGAGGGAGAAGCAGACTCCCTGCCGAGCAGGGAGCCCGATGTGGGACTCGATCCCAGGACTCCAGGATCATGACCTGAGCCGAAGGCAGTCGCTTAACCGACTGAGCCACCCAGGCGCCCCTTAAGTAATTGATTCTTAAAACTGATTTTTCATTTTGAAGTCTACCACCTCACTAACAGGAAATAATAGGACATAATTTTCAAATACATGACTTCCTTTATTACCCACTTGAGATTTCAGACTATAAATGGAATTATATGCTTGATTCTGGTGAATCATGTTCCTATGTTTAACAGCCTGCCAAAATTTGAATTCAGAAGGGAATTTTCCCTTCGAATACTTTAGAATGGACATGGGATAGTTTGAATTTTTCTTTTTTTTTCTCTGCTCTTGGGGTCAGTAAATGGGGACTGATACTAGTGAGCACTTAAATAAATGTGAAAGGATGGGCATCTTGATTTGTCCTAGGCTCTGCAGCTTTGTACTTCACCCTCAGACCTGGCGGACATAGTATCATTTCATCTTACAGCCCCTCGGGGGGTGAATGATGTCTGACTGAATTCCATCCTCCTCAGTACAGAGAAGTTGATTGTCATGTGCTCTGTGGAAACTAGTGGTTGGGCCTCCAGGATGTTTAATGCTTGCTGAGGCTGGGTACAGAATGTAAAACATGATGGGGGAAAGACAGGAAATGGGACTGGAAATTTCATTAGAGCTTGCCACTTCTCCTCCTCCAGACCGAAATGTGAAATATATATGAAAACTACATTCCTTGCGGGGACAAAAACTGACTTAGTAAGAATAAATTAGGGTCTTCAAATTAAAGGATTGTCCCAAAAGCCATTTTGTAAAAATAAAGAAAAACTAACAATGGGACCAGAAATCATTATGATACAAAAGCATGAACAAATATGCAAGAAAAGTTCATATTGATCAGAAACTCCTAGGGTGTTCTACTACTACTTTCTGCTCTTCGAAGTACTAACAGAGAAAATAATAAATTTCTTTGCAAGTGTACAAAAATCTGGCAAGAGAAACTTTCCATGTTAATGGTCAGTCTTGTTACCCTATAAACGTACCTTGGAATCGAATTATATACAGGGTTTTACCAATTAAAAAAAAAAAATCCAAGATTCAATGAAAGTGCTATTTCTTTTTCAAATAAAGGTATTTATTCCATTTAAGCCCAAAATGTGTCTCTTGTTGGCAACATTTGTGATGCCTGCCATTTTTCCTTGATTTGGTAACAAAAGAAAATAAACAGCATGAATCTTTCTTCTTATGTTTACATCGACTTGACATTTTATGATTTTCTTCTAGTGTAGGAAAACCATGGCTTAGGAAGCCTGGTGGCGTTCTTATCAAGTTCCTAGCAGCAGTAAGACATTTAACCTGCTTTATCTGAGTACACGTGCACAGAAGTGGATACTTTGAAACAATAAACCCAGGCAGATTAGCTTTTTAAAGATGGTTTAAAAGGAGCTTGTGTGATTTTAATTATGCAATTTTACATGAATTCATCAGGGACAAATCAATGGCTTATATAACACACCTGATCTTGTTTCCTGTTAGTTGCTCAGAAAGCCTGCAGTCCCTGACGACCCATACAGCAGCACGTTAAGAAAAATAATAATAATTTCTAGATTGGTTGATATTTCAATGCATTGACTTTTATGTAGGTAAGTCATACTGAACAATAAAAGCAGATATATTATTTTGTCTCTTTCTATTATTTTCTGTTTCAAAATGTAAATAATCCCTATGACTACTTGATGGAAGGAAGTAAATCGACACAAATCTGGGTTAATTTTACTATCAGATTTCTATTACATCTCAAAAGCATTTCAGTCTTCGAGGTTTTGAAACCTTCCAGTGAACATCCATATGAAAACTGTTTTCAAAGACCAATAAAATATTCCTTTTATTTTGCTTTTCACTACAAAGAGCAATATAATAATAGCATTCACTACATTTTGGTCCAGAAACCAGAGCTGCCTTTGAGGATCTCATGATAGTTCTTTAGTGTGAATTATAAAAGGAAAAGCCCTTTGCCTGGGCATGCCCTCTGAGCACTCTTCCTCCATTAGCTCATTTAATTATTAAACAATAATGAATCCACATTTTCTCAGTGATACTCAGCACTTTGTTGTTCTTCTTCTTTTCAGTTCTCTGACTTGAATTTCTTCTATGGATATCATTTTTCCTGAGTTTAGCCTTGGCTATTTATTGAGCTACTTCCAATAAGGCACTTAATTGAACCTAGTTCCTTAAACTAACTCAGAGAATAGATTCTAAGAAAACAAACTCGCTGAACTGAGAAAGGAGAGAAATTAACTACATTCCGTGTCAGAATGTGACAGGCCATGTGAAAAGAATTCTCCCCTGACAAATGTATATTTTCTTTCTGTTCTGCACTTGTTCAATCCACTAATACTAACAAATAGAAACCACGTGGTTATAAATCTATTATCTACAGTATATTTTTATTGTGGATGAATCCTTTATGTAACCAAAATGTCAAAGTCTAGTAAAATCAGACTTGATTAAATATACAGAATACAGTTGTTAGGACACCTTTAAACATTTCTGAATATTTTTCATGTTGATTTATTAGAACTCTTGGGAATATACTCTTGTTTTTAAACTCTGAGAAAAATAACTCTTGAGGATTTCTTTCTAAAACACCAGTAAAGGAAGGTATCATTAAGGTCCTATGCTAATTAATTTTCCTCCGAGCAATTTCTGCCCCCTCCCAGCTTTGTTTCCTTTGAACTGTGATAAAAAGTGGTTTTAACACTTGACATCCTAGTGTGTTTCCCCCTTATAATTAGTAAAAATCATGTAAATTGTCTGTTTAACCTTTTTGTTTGGATCACCAGGAATCTGAGAAGAAGTTGCAGTTTGCCTTTACTGATAATGTCTAAGATCACCAGGGCATGAAGATCTGTGGCTCCACGTCCTGTGGCCCACTCGGCTATACTCTTGCTATATTATTCATGGGATCTGAACTTTCTGTTTTGTATGTGCTGATCCCTCTCATCCTTTTCCCCACCATCCCATGATCCCCTGCCAGATAGCCAAAGCCCCATTATGATTTCTATACATGGAATTTTTGGGGAAAGAGTATTTATTTGTTATTAAGACCAATTTCTGTGTTGCTTCTACCCCCTACATCACCCCAATCCACTCTAAATCAGATGCAGTAATGGGAAGGAGCCAGGCAGAGCATTTCCAACCGGCATATCTTCTCATTGACTCTCTGGAGATTCTGAGTCTTGAAAGCTGCACACTATGTGCCCACAAATGCCTTGTTCACACTCTGACCCTCTGGGTGTGTGACACCCCCAAAACTGTATCTTTTTTTTTTCTTCTTTTAAATTTTTTAAGTTTTTTTCTTTTAATTCCAGTATTGTTAGCATACAGTGTTATATTAGTTTCAGGTGTACAATACAGTGATTCAACAGTACTATGCATTACTCAGTGATCATCATGATAAGTGTACTCAGTCCCCTTCACCTATTTCACCCATCCCACTACCCACCTCCCCACTGGGAACCACCAGTTTGTTCTCTATATTCAAGAGCCTGCTTCTTGATTTGTCTCTTTCTCCTTTCTTTTTCCTTTGCTTATATCTTTTGTTTCTTAAATTCCACATATGAGTGAAATCATATGGTATTTGTCTTTCTCTGACTGACTTATTTCACTTAGCATTATACTCTCTAGCTCCATTCACATCATTGTAAATGGCAAGATTTCATTATTTTTATGGCTGAATAATATTCCATGGTGCATATATACCACATCGTCTTTATCCATTCATCTATGGATGGACACTTGGGCTGCTTCCATAATTTGGTTTCCAGGATTTCCACAGTGGTTGCTCCAGTTTACATTCCCAACAGTGTACAAGGGTTCCTTTTTCTCCACATCCTCACTAATACTTGAGGTTTCTTGTGTTTTTTGATCTTAACCATTCTGACTAGTGTGAGGTGATATCTCATTACGGTTTTGATTTCCATTTCCCTGATGGTAAGTGATGATGAGCATCTTTTCATGTGTCTGTTGACCATCTGTATGTCTTTTTTGGGGAAATGTCCATTCATGTCTCCTGCCCAATTTTAATCAGATTATTTGGTTTTTGGGTGTTGAGCTGTATCCCCAAACCTGTATCTTGAATGATATTTGGGCTTTCTGTCTAATTTCTGTCTAAATTTATAGGAAATACATTTTGTACTAAGGAAATACAGTATAAGTCTTAATACGAGAGAAAGATAGCCGCCCAAGGTTTTAGGTCCTCTGGCCACCTCTCTGCTCTCCTCTCCAGCAGAGAAAAAACCACTCACCCCCCAATCCTTTCCTGTCCAACTCCATCATCCAGGAGTGGGAACATTCTTACTATCCTGTATATGGCTCCCCACCACATCCATAAAGCTACAAATCTTAGATGTGTGGCTGTAGGAGTACATTATTAATATACACTGCTTACTCAGGAACAATATACAAAAGAAAAGATGGCCTACAGAGAGAATAACAAGGAGATCTAGACACGATTGAAAGAAATAATCATTTTGGGGGGATAAAATTGCTGAAAGAAGAGAAAACCTAGCAATGTCCATCAAAAAGAGGACAATGCATGGACTTGTATGCACATTTCCTTTTATTTCTTCCAAGGATCCTTATCACAGGTCATAATTCACATCACCCCCCCCCCCGATCCCAGGACAGTTTTCCATTGAGCATATGTCATTATAAAACTTGGATGTTTTTATTCCTCTCTGACCAAAATCTTGTATGTTGACTTCATCATCTTAATGACTACTTCAACCAGGTCTCCTTTGAACCAACATATCCAAATTCTGCTAAGAAATGTTTGTTGATGCTATTGTTTCCTCTGTTTTATTTTGTATTTGTTCTGTGCATCAATATTTGCCTCCTTGTAGCATCCACATGGCAACAGAAACTTCAAATCTGCTACTTATGGGGTCATCTTATTTCAGTGTGTGAGTGGGAGAGGCAGTTTATTTAGTGGTTATGCCCTCAGGACTCTGGAGTGAGACAGACTGGTTCATAGCCTGCACCTGCCTCTTCATACAGATATAAACTTGGGCAAGTTACTTAATCTCCTTGATCCTCAATTGTCTTTCCATAAAGTGGATATAACAACAATGCCTATTAACTGAGTGATACTTATTAAAAGACAGTGAGGATTCAGTGAGATGATAAAGTGCTTGCCCAGTATGTGCTACATGGTAAGGGTTCAATAAATGTCAGTAATTACTACCATGCAATCATAGAAGACTTTTGTTTGTTTGTTTCTGCTGTACCCAAACATCAGTCATCTTTTTCTTTACTTTGGCTCTTTCTATTTCTATCACCTCCCTAAATGTGATTTTTTTTTTTTCTTTACTTCTCCTGTATGTCAACACAAGCTAAAACTTACAGTTGATTGGAATGCGATATTTCACTTATTTTTGAACACTTAATCTCCTCCTTTTGCTTCTGAATTATTTTATTTATTTATTTATTTTTGTTGTTGTTGTTGTTGTTGTTTTAAAGATTTTATTTATTTATGTGAGAGAGAGAGAATGAGAGAGAGAGCATGAGAGCAGGGAGGTTCAGAGGGAGAAGCAGACTCTCTGCTGAGCAGGGGAGCCTGATGTGGGACTCGATCCTGGGACTCCAGGATCATGACCTGAGCTGAAGGCAGTTGCTTAATCAACTGAGCCACCCAGGCGCCCTGCCTCTGAATTATTTTAAAATATGAATTCTATACCTCCATGTTTATTCTTATCTTCCTTCTTGGTGTCATCTCTCTTTCTCGTATGGCAGAGGGAGGATAACTCTTGCGCTATTTGGAGTCTTTGGACGCATCCTAGGCTTTCAAAACTCCATGATGTTGCTTATGTGCTGGTCTCTACCTGGATGGAATTTCACTCCCTCCCCTTTTTTTGTTGTTGTTTGCTAAATTCCTATTTTTCCTAGAAAGCTAGGTCCAATGCACTATCCACTGTTAAGCTTTGCCTGGTTTCCCAAGGCCCAGTGAGAAGTAGTATCTTTTGTGCCCCCGTAACAATGTCGGCAGGGTTCTGAGTTGCCACTTGAAGTGTCCTATGTATCAGATCTGCTTATGTTCCCTTGCTTACCATACACTGTGTTTCTTGAAGGCGGGGGACTTTGGACTATGGATTCTCTACTTGATGTCTCTAGCCTCTAACATGCAGACGTCATGTAATAGGTGCTTAATAAATACATTTTGAATGCATGAGAGTCTTCTAACTTCTTCTTCTTTTTTTTTTTTTTAAAGATTTTATTTATTTGACAGAGAGAGACACAGCGAGAGCAGGAACACAAGCAAGGGGAGTGGGAGAGGGAGAAGCAGGCTTCCCGCTGAGCAGGGAGTCCGATGTGGGACTCGATCCCGGGACCCTGGGACCATGACCTGAGCCGAAGGCAGACGCTTAACGACTGAGCCACCCAGGCG
This sequence comes from Phoca vitulina, assembly GCF_004348235.1. Classification (NCBI taxonomy): domain Eukaryota; kingdom Metazoa; phylum Chordata; class Mammalia; order Carnivora; family Phocidae; genus Phoca; species Phoca vitulina. Next base: position 23,502,237 of record NW_022589718.1, read on the forward strand.
CCCGAGTCTTCTAACTTCTATAGAAAGAGGCTGAGTTATTCTAAAATGAAGCTAAAATACTGCACTGAGGGACTGCAAAATCCATAGAAAGGCTGAAGAAAAAAAAAAGAGGAAATGCAAATGAAATGGTTCAGGAAAGTGTACTACACAGAGAGACCCTTCAACTTTTCTGTGTTAGTTGATTTATTTTGACAAAAAGTGTTAGAGCCAGAATTCCGTAAGAGCCTTTCCTTTGAGCCCTGCCATGCGTTATCAACAAACATAACTTGTTGTGACATAAAATTACTTTCTTCTTCCTAGGCAAGTCTTCACCATCACTTAGAATCTTAATCATTAGCAAGATTAAGATTCTAAGATTAAAACTTAGGAAACTATGATCCAACCAAATCGTGGGTATCTACTATAATACGGTTGTCAAATTTTGTATAAACAAAGCTCTTAAGAATTCTACCATGACATAAAGTAAAAGACCACTTTTCTCATAAGTCTATGTATATGTTCATAGATATATGTATAATACTTGATTTACTGTAATATATGTATGGGCATGAACATTGTCATAGGTTGTTAAAACGACTGTAGATTGCTTTGCTATGAGTTCAAAAATTCCCATGCAATTAATTACATTAAAATTATGCTATTACCCCCCAAAATTAAAGTTAAAATAAATAAAATTATGCTATTATGCATAAACTACTTCTGGAGTAACTTACAACACAAGACAACAATAAAATTAACGATATTGGTGTTAAGGGAAAATCCGATAGTTATAAGTAAATCGCAGGCAGGCCTAATTCAAGCTTTGCAATCAGCGGGTTATTATATTATGATATAAAGCCACAGGTGGGTGTCTCTGATCATTGGCTATTTCAGGAGGTGAGAAGATCTCTGGCGGGTTGCTTCCCAGTTCGTCACAGTTGTTAGGAAATAGGTCTCAGTCTGATTCTGATACCTGATTTATCCCCAAATGTCTGAGTTTAATCCTCTAAATCCCTTCTCCAAAGCATATGAGCTATCCTCTCATTCTTTCCCCATTGACGAAGTCTTTATTTTAAGAAAGCAAATTTATATCACAGAAATGATTCAGTGCAATAAAGATATGACATATAGAGAACTTTCCAAAGGTCCAACTATCTTAGGATCACAAAACTAGGTAAGGGACAGAAGGGTCCCCTCAAATAGCTGGCTTATTCCTATCAAGCAGTGGTTCACAAACTTAAATAGTGTGCTAGAAACTTCCAAAGGAAAAAAAAACTCTCAGGATTAATTTAAATTTTCCTTTTTAAAAAGAAAACCATGGTGAAATTATTGAAATCAGCATGAAATGTGAACCCAATCCAATTATTGTTGCAATCAATCAGGAAAATAATGTTTGGAATTAGTTTTCAGTTCTTGCAGACAGTGAAAAGAATTTCTAGTTTCAGCATAAACTTTACCACCAAACCAGTGATGGAAATGAATAAATGCTAGGTATCACTCATTCATATCAATGCAAATATCACTTGAGCATGAATCAAGTTTTCTTGCCATTGCTGACACTTTGTCTTCAATGTGGAAAACCTCATGCCCTCTAATATTTATTGGGCTTTCATTTGATGTAACAGCGTCCTTCCCTCACAGCCCTCAGAAGGAACCAGTCCTGCCAACACCTGGATTTTGGACCTCTAGCCTCCAAAACGGTGAGGCAATAAATTTCTGTTAAGTCCCCAGGCTATGGTACTTTGTTATGAGAGCAGCTCTAGCAAGCTAGTAAACAAAGCCGGAAGCAGGCATGGAAACAAGATTTAATTATAAACAGGCCATCAAGATAATGCAGAACATGCTTCAGTTGATTAATTTTTTAGCCTATCATTGGAAACAAAATAAAGCAAAGCAAATGAACAAACACTGCTTAAAGATGCTTGTAGAGAGCTCACAGATCCTGAAGAACACAACTGAGAAAGATCCAGAAATCCTATTTTGAGAACCACTGAGTTAGAGGGTTGGACACTTTCTTCAGTTCCTAGAGACCTACTCGAGTCAAGTTCCTAGACACTCTTTAAATCAATAGGCAGATGTTTGCTTATGGTCACTGCCACAAGCACATGAACTAAATAAAAATGCCAGATTTTCCTGAGTTAATGCAGGGAACACAACAGATCAAAGTCACCTGCAGCAACAGGTCATATAACGATGAAGTTCAAGTGGCCTGAGGATGACCAGAAATGTAAGCACGAAGCAGAATCACACGGAGTCATTCCTGTCTGGTAAGGTCCAGAGCAAAGACTCTTCTGGTGGTCAATAAGACAATGAATTAGAATAAACACCAGTTTCTACCAGCAGAACTAAAGGCAGGCAGGCCCAGTATTTGCAGAAGAAAATCCTGGTAACACGTTCCATCTACCAAGAGGACCCCAGATATGCCTCAAACTAATGGTGTGAATTTAATGGGCCACAAAATCCTACCTTCTCAATCTTCCAAAACTGAGTGTCTAACTTTTGAGCAACTTTCCAAATACCTTTGATGTCAAGGAAATGAGCCTGAGGAGTCAAAATAGTTATTTTAGAGAGCTTGATAAAAATATTTATTTTTGTAATAGCTGTCATTTAGAAAGTACAAACTAGGGGGCGCCTGGGTGACTCAGTCAGTTGAGCTCCTGACTCTTGATTTCGGCTCAGGTCATGATCTCAGGGTCCTGGGATGGAGCCCCGAGTCCAGCTCCACGCTCAGCGGGGAGTCTGCTTGAGATTCTCTCTCTCTCCCTTTCCCTCTGCCCCTCCCCGCTGCTCATGTACACTCGCTCGATCTCTCTCAAATAAATAAATAAATCTTTAGGAAGTACAAACCATTACCTGCTTTCACAGATATTTATGTCTGATATTCTCATTAGTTTCTCACAATGATGTTATTAGGTTTCTATTGTTATTCCGGTTTGTGGATAAATAAACTGAGAGATTAAGTCTTAGAAAGATTCAGTCAACATGTCAGTTTCCACTGATACTAGCCAGATACTAAATTATTATGACATGTAGTATATGCTATACTATCCATTCTAGAGCGGACGTCTTAACTTATAACCATAAGTTCTAGCTTGTGCCCATAAAATTCAAACCCTATAGGCCAACCCTCCCCCCACTTCCCAATATTTGCTATATGATATAGGAAGTACCCCCTGTCCTTAACTTGCTACTTCTGTCCTATTTTTCTGTACTCATGTTTTCCTCCACACACAGGAGAGGGAAAAAAAGCCCTCCAATGTCTCCACTTTATGAAAACACATGCACACATATTTTGGGTCTATATTAGGGAAAAGATAACAAAAACCTTTAAGGAAATAATTCATCGGCACTTTTACACAAGATGAAGATGGACTTCTCAGGAAGCACATGTGATGACCCACAGCGTTGTTTGAAGAGCATCGCCGGAGTAAACAGAAGAGAAAGACCAGGAAACGTAGGCGGTGTGCTGTGTGAGGGTCGTCCCATGGCCGTGCCATCCATCTCGTCTCACAGGGAGCCCCCAGTCTGTCTCCTTCCACGCGGTGTTCTCTGTATGAGGTCTTGCACACAGCACTTGAACTTCATAGCTGACGGAGTTTCCTAGGATACTTCTTACAGAAAGAAAACACTCTAGCATATGAGTATTTCTGGTAAAAAGTAGTTTTGAGGGCTGAATTGCAGACAAGCACTTTCGCTTTCCCATCCTTCTTCCAGAGGTAAGAACACACCATTTTATCATTTCTTTTTATTGAATTTGGAAGAAAATATCAGATGAGTAATTTGCTGATATTTTGATATAGAGATTTGGTTTGGTCTAATCTAGCTGATGTATACATAGTACTCCAAGCGCGGTAGTGCACGGTATCATTTTTCGAGAGGAATTTGTACCTTGTCCTCGATTGCCTTAATCTCAGAGATAAGGGCTCTGCAGACATTTCATGGCATTGCTATTTCCAACTCTCCCTCAGGTATCTGTTCCTGAAGTCATCCACCATTTAAGATACAAGCCCTGAATAATTCATTTCAAAGGGTCTCATGCGCCTTTCTCTGGGCTGAGCACTCTATAGAAAACCACTTGTAAATTGCTTTTAGTCACGCTAACTAGGCTATAAACTGGGAGAGAAATCTGAGTAGTAAAATAGAGCATCCAGGACCCACTTCTGGTTTTATTTACTAACCAAAGAGGAAAGTCGTTAACATTTTCGTTCTTAGCATTGAACATATTTATTGTCTACAAACCTCTTCCTAATATGAAAATGCTTTACTTTACCAGCTACAGAGGTTCAGTTGTCATGAAGCTGAGTGAAGACAGTAAAGAAAAACCACTGATGTCTTTTTCTTAGCACAGTGTTTTTACAACTTTGTACATTTCCCTTTAAACTCACTAATCATCAGGATCTTGGCAGTAAAAGCTTTCATACTCACACATTAAGAAGCAAATACCTACAGCATTGTTTTCCTTTCTGCTTACCTCCCACATTTCTTAGCCCAAGTTCCCACCCATGTAAATATGAGTCACTTCTCTTTAGACATATAATTTATAACTGCTCACCTCAGGATATACTCAGCGTAGATAAGGCTTCGGGCTCTTTAACAATACCAGCCAGCACCTGTTCTCAGTGGTCAGACAAAAATATTATGTCATAGAATAAAGGAAATAGAGTAGTGTCTTTTTTTAAAAGCTTAAAAGAATAATTTGAAATATTCTGTGCATTTTATAGTAAAGGTTTGAGGGCGGAAAAAGTGGATTAAGTGGTGATAGAGAAAAAAATTAGCAAAACCTAAATACATGGTTTCATTCTTTCCAATAGAATTTTACCCAATTCCTGATGTAAATATTTAGACAACCATCACACACTTAATAAACTTTTAATGCATAAATAGGTGAACAAATGCCTTACATTGCCTTCTTAAGTTAAAAAAATCATGTTTGGTTGCTTCTTTATTATTTGTTTGATGTTTATTTGAAAAGTAATGTTCAACTCCCACTAGTCATAAATATCATACTGGGCCATACGAAATGAACCTGGCATTGCAGGGAGGGGGATGGATAAGAGAAAAGGCAATTACAGCATGATGTCATAGGCCTCCTTTGTGGGGGAACATGCAGGAAGGAAAGCAACCCAGTAAACCAGCCATGAGCTACCAGGGAACTCTTACCAGAGGTACAGACTTTTAAATGTAATCTGAATGAGGAATAGCAGTTAAGCCTAATGAGCCAGTGAAGGGGTGGGTGGGCTGATGGAGGAGAATGTCTCAGAAGAAGAAGAGGGAAGGAAGGAAGAAAGGAAGGCAGGAGGGAGAGAGAAAAGAGGGAGAAAGAAAAAGAGAGAGGAAGAATGGTGTGGGAGGGGGAACACCAATCTGGGACCATTTAGCTACAAAGCAGCAAAATGGAGACTATTTTCACTGCTTTGTTTTGCTGCAACCAGGGATTCATATCCTCTTTGAGGTCCTCGTAATCTACAAAGCCTACACTTAGACTGCCTTGACTTTCTCATTTAGTCTTCCTTAATTGGTCAAGGTTTACTTACAATATTTATTACTTTCTAAAGATGAATTTTAATCCTAAACAAACAAACAAAAAAAAAACAATTTTTTTAAGAGTTAAAATATGTAATACTGAAAGCTTTTAAATCTTAGTTCTTTAATAATTTTGCTAACCCATCCAGGAAATGAGCTATCAAAATAAACTTGAAGGAAAAGTGTGCCTTACATGAGAATAATTTTATACTTAAATAATACTCTTAGTTAGAAAATTCTGCCTTTTTACCAAGCATTGCATAACGCGTAGGGCATCAGAAATAACCTAAACCTAAATAACTGAATCCATCCTTCCAATAAAATTAATTGTATTATATATATTATTTAGAATATATTGATTATGCTATACATTTGGATTTGGATTAATTTTTTAAATATTTGTATTTGTTAAAATAATTTCCAGCAATCGTCGGCAATATTATCTGTTATTGGTGTTAGTATTTAATCTCAAAAACCACTAATCTGTTTCAATATGCATAAAATTATATCTGAATTTATGTATTACATACTTTATGTATTTTATGCTACTAGCACCTGCATACATCTTACAGAAAACATTTCAAAAATATTTGTTACAAAAACAATAAGACATTACACAACATTTGAAAAATGTAGGAGTTAAGTCGCTCAAAAACCTACCACCATAGTAGAACAGTTATTGGCATTTTAGCCACTGTAAGATATTCACAATCAGGCTGGAAATGAGGTGTGTGGGAGAACCAGGCAAATACATTGCCCAGTGTTCTTTTCCTGCCTCCAGCTCTGACACCTTAATCTCTTTCTGTAACCCTCTCTCTGGCTTCCATCCAGGGCTTGATGCCAGGACAGGCAAATCTCTACATGGAACAATTTACAAAATAAGCCCCAGAGTCCCTCACAATCTTTTTGTTTGTAGGAAGTGCCATCCTAACATCATGGACATCTGGATTAAGGTTCCTTGGAGATAGCACAAATTATAACAGACCCTGCCCCAGCCCCCCAGCACCACCAAAAAGAAAAAAAAAGAAAAGAAGGAAGATGAAAATCTGTCATTGCTGAATACAACTTTGAATGACTGGGTCTTAATTCAAATATTTCTACCAAATAATTTCACAGTGTTGAATGGTCATTGGCTCATCAAAAAATAAAATAATAATTCTTATGTACTTATTTATATAATAAGATAAGATTTTTACCCTGTGAAGTCTAGCATTTCCTTATGCTTAACACTCCTTTCATTTAGACACACTGGAAAAAACATTTTACCACTGCATTGAGAGAAGTGGTCATTTTTTCCTTTGGTGTGTTTATCATTATTATTTTAATTCCTATTAATCCTTTTTTAAAGATACCAAAACCTCCACAATTATGGGGAAAAAAAATCAAAAGATTCTTAACAGACAATTATTATGTGAATGTTTTCAGAGAAGTTCTCCCTCAATAAATATTGCAACTATTCTGCTTTGCTCACTTGAATGACTCCAAAATAGGAGCTCTATGGAGAGACAGAGTTAAATTAGTTACTTTTCTTACCTAACATACCTTTATTCCCAATGCCATCTTTCTTTTTCATACAATCTGAGAGAAAGCTATAACTTTCAACCCACCTTCTCAGCTCTGCTCTTAGTCTCTGTATCTTCTTTTTTTTTTTTAAGATTTTATTTATTTATTTGAGAGAGAGACAGCAGGAGCAGGGAGGAGGGACAGAGAGAGAGGGAGGGGCTGAGGGAGAGGGAGGGGCAGAGGGAAGGGCATAGGGAGAGGGAGAGGCAGAAGGAGAGGCAGAGGGAGAGGGAGAAGCAGTCTCCCCACTGAGCAAGTCTTGGACTCCATTCTTGGACCCCAGGATCATGACCTGAGCCAAAGGCAGATGATCAACTAACTGAGCCACCCAGGTGCCCCAGTCTTTATATCTTCTTGACCTCCCTTTTGTATCCCTCTGTCTCCTAAAAATGCCCAGGGCATTGGAGAGATAAGTGAGCTCCTGCTCACTGCTCTATCAAACACAAACTAAACTTTTGGGAAAACAATATGTAAATAACTGCCACAATTTAAAATTGTACCACACAAACTTACTTCTAGAAATTTATTCTATAGAAATATAGCACACAACAATATATGAAAGAAAAACTTTGAGTATCCTTGGTAATAGTCAAAACAATTAGAACTTAGGAAAAAACCCATAAATGCTTTCAATAAGAAATTGGGTAAGTAGGGGGGCACCTGGGTGGCTCAGATGGTTAAGCGTCTGCCTTCGGCTCAGGTCATGATCCCGGAGTCCTGGGATCGAGTCCCGCATCGGGCTCCCTGCTCCTTGGGAGCCTGCTTCTCCCTCTGCCTCTCTCTCTGTCATGAATAAATAAATAAAATCTTTAAAAAAAAAAAAAGAAATTGGGTAAGTAGGGATGCTGGGTGGCTCAGTCGGTTGGGCGTCTGCCTTCTGCTCAGGTCACGATCCTGGGGTCCTGGGATCAAGCCCCACATCGGCTCCCCGCTCAACGGGGAGCCTGCTTCTCTCTCTCCTCCCTGCTCGTGCTCTCTCACTGTCTCTGTCACTCTTTCACTCTGGCAAATAAATAAATAAAATCTTAAAAAAAAAAAAAAAAAAGAAATTGGGTGCCGTAGCCCTACAATAACATATTTAGTTAAAAGTATATGATGTACCTGTCTATACTGACTTAAAAAATACCCACAATAAATTGCTAAGTGGAAAAAGTTATACATCAGGATATAATATGATTGCATTTACATTATGCATATTGTGTGAAAAAAAATTTCAGAATATGCAGCTGTGAGCAGTACTGATCTTTGGGAAGTAGGATTATATGGAAGACTTTCACTTTCTGTTTTATTCACTTTAATATCATTTTTTCATAAATTGGCAAATATTTCTTGATGTTAAAAGTTACTATTATAAAACTTGATCTTAGCTCAGGAGTAGAAAAATAAAGTCCAAAGTTATACTGATCATATATGGAATTTAATGTGTGGTAATGGTGACATTGCAAAATAATAGGAAGAATAATAAAAGGATTATTCAGCAAATTGTATATTTGATTATCCACTGGAAAAGAAATTTAACTTAGTAACCATTTCTTTCCTCATTCTAAAATAAACAAGTGATTTCCTGATTCATCAGAATTTTAAACCCACAAAAGTAATTCATAAAAGTTATGGATTTAAACACTAGGTAAGTATTCTATGACATTAAAAGCATGTCACAAAATCTAGAGACACCAAAATATTAGTATTCATTTTCTCAGATGGGTGAAATATCAGAGGACCTTACATTTATTTGTTATATATTTCAGTTTTATTTGACTTTTAACAACAAATATCATGCAAATAATAGATACATTTAAAAATGATAAATGGGTTCAGGATGGATATTAGAAGCTGTGCAATTTAGTCATAAATTTCTATACTTCCTGGCACAGCTGAATTATAGGAAAGAATACACTTTATATGTACATACACATTCATTTAATCTTAATAGTCAGTAGTTTATCAGTGATCCATGGTACAACATGCTATGTTCATGTTTCTCCCTCGTCACTAAATTAAATTCCATTCACTTCAAGACAGAAGACCCTTAACATCCCCATCAGGAGGCTTTTGAGATTTGTAAACACATTATCACATTCTATTTATCTTTCTCACAAACAAAAAGAAAAAAAAAAAAAACCTTTTATTTTCTGACCAAAACCAGCATCTTTTTTTTTTAAGACCTCTTTATTTTTTCCTCCATTGCTATCATCAGCAACAGCATTGTCTTCTTGTCTAAGAAACTCTCCTGAAAAAGTTCAATAAATGCATACTACATGGTGTATAATTGTACAAGTGCAGAGAGTCCGGAGCCTCCCTGCAATGTGAAAGTGAAGCTGGTTCTTCTCATTGGTTAAGTGACTCATCCCTGCCCACCAAATTTACAGTCTTTTTTTTTTTAAGATTTTATTTATTTATTTGACACAGAGAGACACAGTGAGAGAGGGAACACAAGCAGGGGGAGTGGGAGAGGGAAAAGCAGGCTTCCCGCCGAGCAGGGAGCCTGATGCGAGGCTCGATCCCAGGACCCTGGGATCATGACCTGAGCCGAAGGCAGACGCTTAACGACTGAGCCACCCAGGCACCCCTACAGTCTTTAAAAATTCAAATTCTTGGGGTACCTGGGTGACTCAGTCGGTTAAGTGTCTGCCTTCCACTCAGGTCATGATCTTGGGTCCTGGGATCAAGCCCCATGTCAAGTTCCCTGCTCAGTGGGGAGTCTGCTTCTCCCTCTCCCTCTGTCCCTGCCTCATACTCTCTCTCTCTCTCAAACAAATAAAATCTTTTTAAAAAATTCAAATTCTTAGTTCCTACAAACTTTTCATGACACAATTTGGCAATACTTACAAAAAATATTTCGAATGCTCATAATTTTTTGTATTTATTTAAAGAGACACTATGCTTGTGTTTGGAAAGAAATTTTCTCAAGGCTTATACATGAAACCCTTAATTTTGGTAAAATTAAAATCAAGTAGGATTGAAAGAATAATTCAAGGAACTTTAATTTTTCAAGACCTTATATAACTTTTATGATTATAAAAGTCCTGCTTCAGAAAATTACAAATAGTTTTAAGTCATGTAATATTAGGATGCTCATAAGCAGGAATAACTAAATGTCTGTTGTGCCCATTAACCACCTCTGAGCCATTCTACTAAAGAAATAAGAACTTATGCTTACCCTCTAGGAGTCTACAATTTTGTTGGGGAGATAAGACATGTAAATAAATCAATTTAGGGAAAAACAAGCTGAAACAGCATACTATAAAGTTCCAGGTTGACTGTAATCAAATGCATGTGACCCAAATGCAAAAAGTGATCAATGCAGTTGTCTGAAAGGAAAGATCAATATGTGGGAAGCAGTGGGTGACGTAATAATATATGATTTATAGGTCTAAAGAAGAGAGAAGGGGGCGGTGCCTGGGTGGCTCAGTTGGTTAGGCGTCCGACTCTTGATCTCAGCTCAGGTCTTGATCTCAGAGTCATGAGTTCAAGCCCCATGTTGGGCTCCACGCTGGGCATGGAGCCTACTTGAAGAAGGAGAAGGTGGAGGAAGAGGAGGAGGAGGAGGAGAAGAAGAAGAGAGAAGGGTATTCTTGAGGAAGTGTCCCAAAAGAGTAGAGACCTGGAAGTGGGAGTAACCAGGGTGTGAGTGAAGGTTGGGGGTCATGACTGCTGACAGAAAGAGGAGCTTGGCAGGAACAGAGCATGGGCATCTGACCGGCTCTGCTTATACATGCCTTCTTGCCCTAGAGTCCAGGTTCTAAGAAGAGAAGAATTTCCCCATTTCAGCTCGATGGTAGGAGACAGAGCCTTACCTCTCATCTAACTTGGAAGTACTTCCCAATAGTAAAATGTGTAGATACTATTCAAAACAACAGAAGTCCACTCTAATGAAATCAGTCCAAAAATAAAAGGATTGCTTTTGGAGGTTGTATAGTAGGCTGAATGACGGTCCCTCAAAAGATAGGGCCATGTCCTAATCACCAGAACCTGTGAATTTGTCACCGTATTTGGAAAAAGGCTCTTTCAAGATGTCATTAAGTTAGAGATCTTGAGATAAGGAGTTCATTCTGAATTATCTGGTTGATTCCTGAATATAATTACAAGTGTCCTTTTAAGAGACACAGAGAGGAAATGATGATGTGAAAGCAGAGACGGAGATTGGGCTGATGTGGCCACAAGCCAAGGAAGCCCACCCACCAGAAACTAGCAGAGGAAAGGAATGGCGTCTCCCCTAAAGTCTCTGTAGAGAGCATGGTCCTGCTGAACGCCTTCAAATTTCTGGCCTCCAGAGCTATGAGATAATAAATTAGTGGTTTTTAAGTCACTAAATGTGTGGCTATTTGTTATAGCGGTCCTAGGAAATTAAAATACAGATGGTGAGGTTCCCATTGCCAGAAGTATTTAACAGGCTGGATTCTACTTCTGAGAGCAATGTTTTGGAGACCATCCTTGCTTGGGGCAGGAGGCTGAATTCAGTGATATCTCACGTTGTTTTCAATTCTGGGCTTCTGAACTTGTCACTTTCACCGAGCTAGTTCACCAAAATCATAGTCTCATCCTGTTGCTTACTCTATCGTTTCTATGCCATTAGGCTTAATGGCTAGAACACTACTATTTGGCTACTGATAGATGACTGGAGATTTTATTTCCCAAGTTGTAAAAAGACGAACTTGATCTATACACCCTCTCTTTCTTTTCCTTTTCTCTCTTTTTTTTCTTGACACAAAAGGTTGAATCAACTAACGAAAAAATTAGCTGTTCCGATTATGCAGCTGTCATTTTTCATGCTCCTTGGGACTATTTGCTGGAAAAATAAATGGAGTTGGGCTGCTACATTTGTTACCAAATCATTGGAAATTCCCTTATTGCACTTTGAATCATCCTGAGACACACTTATTTTTAGCCATTTTCCTGATGTTGTCATAAATCAGGGTTCATCTCTACATCCTTGTGACTCATGTCTCATCTGCATAAATAAATATTGAGAAGTGGTAAGTAAACATTTCTCTTTCCTTTTAAATAAGGAATTTAGGCAGATGACAAGACATTCTGAATATCTGGAAGTTAGAAGTCCATTGTACTAAAATTGACCTGATTTTATTCTACCACTCTTTCTCCAAATACTAAAAGTCAATGATTACATAGAACCCTTTGGATGGTTTTCTGGGTATTTTTAACAGATTTAATTTTTTATATCCCTATTTCAGATAATATTTGATGATTTCTCATGGACATACCCTACTTACAGCTGAGCATTACATATTTACGTGTGTTATGGAACATTTGGTTGCAGATATAACCTTAGTGTTAGCAAACATGTATAAGCCTTATAAATATTGGATTTTGTGTATGAAGTGAATTGTAATCACCAGTAGATGCCAAAGCAGTGACATATGGAGATCTCTTGGCTTTATTGTAATCTTGTCTGCTCCTAGTCTTAATCCTATTATTCTCCATTGTCCTTTCATAATATCCTTCACTCCCTGCCCTATTCAAGGAGCTCACAATGTAGAGGAAGAGGTAGAGGCTGGGTCAGATTTGGATTTTTTTTTAATTTTATTTTATTTCATAATGATAAATATATTCTTTATCCCTATCCCCTGTTTCCCCCCAAGCCCCACCCCCCCACCTCCCCTCTGGTAACCATGTTTGTTCTCTATAGTTCAGAGTCCGCTTCTTGGTTTGCCTCTCTCTCTGTTTTTTTCCCTTTGCTTGTTTTTTAGTTTCTTAAATTCCATGTATGAGATCATATGGTATTTGTCTTTTTCTGACTGACTTATTTTGCTTAACATTATACTCTCTAGCTCCATCTATGTTGTTGCAAATGGCAAGGTTTCATTCTTTTTTTATGCCTGAAAGGTATTCCATTGTATGTATACACCACATCGTCTTTATCCATTCATTAATTGATGGGTACTTGGGCTGTTTCTATAATTTGGCTATTGTAAATAATGCTGCTATAAACATGAGGGTGCATGTATCCCTCTGAATTAGTGTTTTTGTATTCTTTGGGTAAATACCCAGTAGTATGATTACTAGATCATAGGGTAGTTCTATTTTTAACTTATTAAGGAAGCTCCATACTGTTCTCTACAGTATCTGCACCAGTTTGCATTCCCACCAATAGCGCAAGAGTGTTCCTTTCCTCCACATCCTCGCCAATACTTTTTGTTTCTTGCAGTGTTGATTTTAGCCATTCTGACAGGTGTGAGGTGATTTTATTATACAGATAAAGGGGAGTCATTGAAGGCTTTTGACTACAGAAAAGATTTGCTCTCTGAAAAGCTCAGAATGATCTGAATGGAAGGTTAAATTGGAGGGAAAAGAGCTGGTCCCAGGTCATTCTTCTTTTCAGGCATTAAGTTTGGAAAATGGTATTCTGGAAGAGTGATGGGGAAGGAGAAAATCAACAGGGTCACCAGGGGATAAAAAAAAAACAATGGGACCTGGGAGGTGGAGGAAGACAGCAGGAAAGGCCATCCTGTGTCGCCTCAGAGTCTGTCCTGCTACCTAATTTCAGACGTGATCATTCCAAGGAATTCAAGAGCTGCCTAACCTGATGCTCAAATCATCAGGAAAAAATCCAGTAATATCCTTGCAAATCCACACAACTTGAAACTCCATTTGAATTGAATCCAAGTTGTTCAAAACAAACTCCTAAAAATCAAATGACAGCTTCGCTGCCCTACTTCACGCCGTTCCTAAGCAGGATAAGCAAACTTTCAACCATCTGTTGTTTTCCCAGCTTGCTAGAGCCAACTCTAGAACTTACCCCTCAGTGCAGTCACTTCTTGCTTTATTAATTTTTAGCCCAAAGTAAAGACATTTTCTATGGTGTGTGTATATGGATTAGTGAATCTGGGTTGGGGGGGTGGGGAGGAAGCGTCTAGTGTGAGGTTTCGATTCTGCTTTCCCCAGTCCTGGCATAAGGCGCGGCTGCTGTCTTCCTGCCACCCTCCCTATTGACTCTACAGTGGTCTTTTATTTGCAGCACTTGACTGAGCCATTCCTAAATGCCTTTTATCCCAGGCTGAATGTAGTCTGACCACTTAGCTTCCACGTGGCCACATCCCTTCCGTCTTCCGCCTTTACCAGGGTGCGCTCTCCCCAGCACATGGCTCTGCAGTTAGGCGCCCCTTGCTTCCGGCGGGGAAAGAAAGGCTGCACAGCCTAGGATCCCAGCCTGAATGGCACTCACCACGCCCACCGCAGGGCAGGAGATGCAGGACAGTGCGCCCCGCAGAAGGATGTGGTGGTTGCCCTTCAGCCTGCTTGGTCCCAAGAGTCGGAGTAAGGGTTCCTCTAGATTCTTCAGATCTGAAGAGGTAGTTTTATTTTATGCGAGTCACTCAGAATTGAAGGTTTCATTGGGCCCAATACTTTGGGGGCCTCAAATGATCTTTTCAAAAATTACTAGACATGTAGATTTGCATGTGCCCCGGCCCCAGGTCCCTCCCACAACTGCTCAGTTCCCCCCTGGAGCTCCAAAGTGAAAGATGAGAGTGACCCCACGCGGGTCTCTCCAGGGCGGCTCCGCTTCCGCAGGGGCTACGGTTCCGATGTGAGTGACCGTGACATTTCAGCATAGGGGCCTCCCCGGCTGTCTTCACGTGATTGCACAGCCCAAGTCCTGTTTCGGGGCTGTTTCTAGGCGTTAGACTGTGTTCCCAGCACTTCGGGTTTGGACACCAGGTCGTCTAGCTTCTCCCCTCGCTCTCACAGAGGCTCCACGGTGCTGTGCAGAATGATTCTGGTCGTGTCCAGCCCAGCCCACACCTTGGGCATGGGGTCAGCTTCTCCGAGGTTCTGGTATCTCCTGAGGACAGTAGCAGGGGATCAGACTGGCCACTCTATCTTGTCGACCTGCTTAGAGAGTTCATCTAGTACCTTCTCCGACAGGGCAAAAGCCCCCAGGGATGGATATTCACTGTCCATTAGGACCATTCCTGCAGGGCTGTCGTTTCGGATGTAGATGTGGTACAGACATTCTAGTTCTTTGACAGAAGCTCTGCAGCCTTCTGCCGAGGGCTCCACATTCAGTTGACTTGTGAAGGTCATGAACTCCTGAGCACTGGACCTCTGGAAGAAGCTGAAGGAGGACATGTCGTCCATGGCCTTGAGCAGCACCGCCTTGGGCTCGCCTTTGTACAGGACACTGAGGCCTAACAGCTTCATGGAGCTGCACCCTCCGGCCGCCCGTCCAGGCCCACCTGGCCTCTTGCCCAGCCACCCACCCAGGCCAGGTGACAGCTCTCAGGAAGAGCCCGGCCGCCCTCCTGGGCGCAGGAGGCTATGACAGTTGGGACACCAGCTTCCTCTTGATGAGGTCATTTTAAGAATAGATCAAGAAACCAGCACATTTAATAGAAGTGTTTTGCCAATAGCAGGAGACAGAGGGTCTAGTGTTGCTTTTGCCATCAACTAGCTCCATGACTCAGGAAAGACACTGAAACTTGAACCATCTGAGCTTCAGTTTCCTGGAAAATAAAAGCTACATTAAATCAACAGTAGTGGGGCGCCTGGGTGGCTCAGTCCGTTAAGCGTCTGCCTTTGGCTTGGTTCGTGATCCTGGGGTCCTGGGATCAGGCCCTGCATCAGGCTCCCTGCTCAGCGGGGAGTCTGCTTCCCCCCTCCCACTCCCCCTGCTTGTGTTCCCTCTCTCCCTGTGTTTCTTTCTGTCAAATAAATAAAGTAAAATCTTAAAATCAATCAATCCATCAATCAACGTAGTCACCTCAGAGGGATGGAAGATATTATGACCACTTGGAAGGGTGGGTGTGTGTGCTTAACACTCATGCCTGACACCAAGCTTATAAGAATGTTAGAGTTTAGGAGGGAGGAAACCAAGAAACCAGGGGTAGATATTTTTTAAAAGTTCTGGAGATGCTTTTGATAGAAATCATCCCTGTCTTCATCCCCACCACTTCCTGATAGAGAATCTCTGGATTAGATCATATCTAGGATCCCTTTTGTCTCTAACATTATATGACCTACCCCAAGAGACAAAAAAAAATTATGGAAATGTAAACTAAGACAACAATGAGATACCAGTACACACCTACTAGAAAAGCCAAAATCTAAAACCCTGACAACACCAAATGCTGGCAAGGATGTGGAGGAATAGGAACTGTCATTCATTGCTGGTAGGAGTGCCAAATGGTATCAGTGTTTTAGAAGACAGTTGGGCAGTTTCTTACAAAACTAAACATACTGTTACCATGTGATCCAGCAATCATGCTCCTTGATATTTACCCGAAGTAAATGAAAACGTATGTCCACACAAAAATCTGCACATGGTTAGCAGCTTTATTCATGATTGCTAAAACATGGAAACAGTGAAGATGTCCCTCAGTAGGTGAGTAGTGAGTAAACTGTGGCACAACCAGACAGTGTTATATTATTCAGCCCTAAAAGGAAATGAGTTACAAGCCATGAAAAGACATGAAGGAACCTTAAATACATGTTACTAAGTGAGAGACACAAATCTGAAAAGGGTTGATACTGTATGATTCTAACTAAATAACATTCTGGAAAAGGCAAAACTATGTAGACAGTAAAACGATCAATGGTTGCAAGGGTTGGGAAGGGAGGGATAAATGTACAGAACACAGAGGATTATTACGGAGATGAAAGTACTCTGTATGATGTCATAACGAGAGATAAACATCATCATACATTTGTTCAAACCCATTGAATGTACCCTAATGTGAACTGTGGGCTTGGGATGATAGCGATGTGTCAATGTAGCTTCAATCGTAACAAATGTACACCCTGGAGGAGGATATTGATAATGGGGGGCATGCGTGTGTGGGAGCAGGGGGCATGTGAGAAATCTCTGTACCTTTCACCCAATCTTTCCAGGAACCTAAAACTGCTCTAAAAAATAAAGCCAAGAAAATAAATGGGGTATCATGTTCAGGACCCATCACATTGGGAGGAAGCCTATATGATGGCTTGTTTCTAAAGCCACGTACCTTTCATCTGAGGTAACGCAATTGAAGAAAGTGTAGTCAGAATATGAAATGCTTTATTATCTAAGTGAACTGAGAGAGAAGCACCACGGGAAGGAAAAGAAGGAGTCTTATCTTGTAATGAAAAAGCCTATGTATAAACAGAGAGAAAACATTTACATGGAAAATTAATGACAACTCAACTATTAGTAGGACAATTTGTATGTGATTTTTTAGAATTCAATATTTTTTCAGTGTGTAATTTTAAATGATAGGGTTTTTCTCATTGTCATGCCATGTAATTTGGCAAGTAAACACACACACAAACACAAACAAATAATTATGTATTAAAGTAGTTTAATGATACTACTCTGCAATGATTTCTCTTTGGAAACATTCAAGACATTGCATTAGACTTTCAAATGAGGTAACTTCCCATCTCTTCCTACTTCTACACTTTGGTTGAGTTCTAGCTCTATCCTAAAAACTGGAATGGCAAACCCATAAGGATAATTTAGAATAATCCTTTGTGATGATCTATGTAAAATTCTATATCCCTTCTTCTCTTCCCACCTACCCACATAACAATCTCTCCTCACATACTCCTAAAGGAATTGTAAAGTAAAAAGGGCTGCTCTTGAAAACAGAATATCCATAGGAAAACCAGAATGGAAAACTACTCTTCTAACATTGCCAGCTCATCTTTTGTCAAGTGCTGGATAAGGCATTAGGAAAACAAAGTCAAATAATGTACAGTCTCAACTCTGAAGATGTATATATTTTCGTAGAAAGAGCAGCAAAGCAAATCATTTCAGTGTGAGATAGCTATCTTCAGGTGGTAATATGGAAGCCCTGAGAAGAAAGTTCTAAATTAGACTAAGATATAAAAGAGGGCCTCTTTGAAGAAGTGGTGCTCATACTTTTGAACCATGTTGTAGAAGTTAGTTAGACAAGAAGGGGAAAAAGAGAAGAGAATGAAGGAAGTTTTAAAGGAAAGAAATAGCATGACCCACTGTTTCCATACCAGAGAAAATTGGGAAAAAGGAACACATAAAGC
The DNA here is from genome assembly GCF_004348235.1 of Phoca vitulina. Taxonomy (NCBI): domain Eukaryota; kingdom Metazoa; phylum Chordata; class Mammalia; order Carnivora; family Phocidae; genus Phoca; species Phoca vitulina. Next base: position 23,520,294 of record NW_022589718.1, read on the forward strand.
TAAGGAAGGAGACAGGACATTTCTGAAAGCCACACAAAAGCCATGAGTCCTACGCTAAGGAATTTGAACTTTATCCATCAGGCCATGGAGAAATGTCAAAGGATTTTTATATACGTGAATGACATGATTGGGCAAGTATTTTATAGCAATCGTTCTGACAGCATTCTGAATAATAGTTTAAAAGACAGGCAAGGATATTAATTAGGTGGTTAATGCATTCATTCAGGCATACAGGGTGAGATCCTAACCTAAAGTGATGATGCTAAGATTGAAGAGGTAAGTGGCTAAGCTGTTAGAAGTAGAATTCCAAAGACTCCATGACTCACTAACTGTAGGAGGTGAGGGAGAGGGAAAAGGTGAAGATGTCACCTGGGCTTTTGGCTTTATCAGTTGGTTGAGTAGTGATACTACTCATTGATTGAGGTAGAAAATTTAGAAGTAACCAATTTTCTGGAGAACTGTTTGAAAATGTTTGAGGCATATCTATCTATCTATCTATCTATCTATCTATCTATCTATCTACACATACAGTTAGACAAATAACATATATTTTTTTAAGATTTTATTTATTTATTTGAGAGAGAGTGAAAGCGACCACAGAGGCAGAGGGAGAAGCAGACTCACCATTGAGCGGAGAGCCCAACATGGGGTTCAATCCCAGGACCCTGAGATCATGACCTGAGCTGAAGACAGACGCTTAACCGACTGAGCCACCCAGGCACCCCACAAATAAAATATTCTGAGCTGAAGTTGGGAGAATACATCCTAAGTTTAATAAGAGTTACCTCTATTTGGTAGATTTAGGGATTGGATTTCCTTTTTCCTTCCTATATTTTGTCTATTTTCTAAGTTTCATGTAATGAATATGTATTACTTTTAATACTAAAATAAAAACTAATAAGAAAAAAAAGAAAGGTCAACGTGGCCAAGAGTACCATAGAGCAGTAAACTCAAGGGAAGGAAGTGTCTATTGATTTGGCAACATGGAAGTCATTTGGTGATTTCTCTAGAAATCTCTTTCCATAGGTAGAGTTGTAAATGGGCTCAGAAGAAATAGAAATAGACTGAGCCTGGGTGGCTCAGTCAGTTAAACGGCCAGCTCTTGATTCTGGCTCAGGTCACGATCTCAGGGTCCTGGGATCGAGCCCCATGTCAGGCTCCACAGTTAGCGAAGAGTCTGCTTGAGGATTCTTTCTCTCCCTCTCCCTCTGGCCCTCCCCCTGCTCATACTCTTTCTCTTTCTCTCTTAGAATAAATAAATAAATCTTAAAAAAAAAAGAAGAAGAAGAAGAAGGAAGAAAGTACAGAGGATGCTCTCAAAAAGCTTGACTATAAAAGGAAGCAGAAATATGGTTGGAAACTTGAGGAAGATATCAGTTCAAAGGAATATCTAAAGATGGGATTATCTCAGTGTTTACAGCTGATAGGAAAAAACCAAGACAGATTGAAAAGTACAAGACAGGGAAGGGATGACTATTGGAGCAATAACTCTGAAGAGACAGTAAGACATTGAATTCAAATATCAGGTGAAGTAATAGCCTTATACTCGAAAAGACTAGCTAAAATAAGAGGGAATGAGGAAAGGATGGGTAGAAACAGAAATAAAGGGACAAGAATTAAACATATGCATTAGCCTCAAACTCTTTCCCAAATCCTATTTAGATAGCAGTAAAGCTAATTAATACATGGAAAGTATAAAAATGCAAAAGGAATGTAAACATCAGCAGTGGGGTTTTAGAAATTGAAAAGATGATGGGTGAGTGGTAACTGGTTTAGCCAACCTGGGAAAGAAAAGAAAGCTAGAAAGTAACCCAATGTACATCTCCCCACCTGCAGAAGACTCAAGAATTGGAGGGACCCTCTTGCAGAATGCTGGCAGCATAGGACATTCCTCCAGGCAAGAGTCTGGAAGAGCCTTCCCTGGGAAATCTGGCCCAACCACAAGAAAAAACAAAAATACTGACACTGGGGATTCTACAAGAAAATAGCCAGCCAAATCATCTGAGAGTGAAGCCCACTATCAATAAAATCCAACCAGCAGCATGGAGATGCCCAAAAAGAACACTGAAAAACAAACTTAAAATTTAAAATATACCAATCAGAATGGAAAACTCAACAGGAAGATTGAAAGCTAAGGTGAAGAAATCTAGAAATCAGAAGAAATCTAGAAAAACAGAGAAAACAGGAAAGAAAAGAAAAAAATAAGAGAACTATTTAAGAGAGCCAATATCTATATAATAAGAGTTCCAGAAAGAGAGAATAAATAAAGCAAATGGAATAGAGAAAATCATCAAATGAATAAGACAAGAAAATTTCCCCAGAGCTGAAGGATATGAGTTTCCAGATTAGAAAGACCCAGCAAGCGCCAAGTTCAATGAATGAAAATAGAACCACACCAGTACATTTCATTGGTAAATTCAAAGAAGGAGGGGGAGATGAGGGAGAAAAGGGATTTTTTTTTTCTTCCATAGAGCAAAGGAAAAACAGGTCACATAAGAAGGATTAGGCATTTGAGTGGTTTTGGACTTCTCAACAGCAATGTTGGAAACTCGGAATGACACGGAAAGTGGCTTCCAAATTTGAAGGAAAAATGATCTCCAGCCAAGAATTCGAAACCTGGCTAACCTATCAAGTAAAAGTGAGAATAACAACATTCTCAGACATGCAAAATCTCAAAAAGGTGGTGGCTGCAGAGCAGGCATAGTAATCAACCCGGCCGGACTGGAACAGGGCAGGGGCTCCCTGAAGAGACTTTGGCAAGCAGAGGAAATTAACATGAGGGTTGAAGGGATGGCAGGAAATTTACATGACTGGAAAGAGGCTGGGGGAAACCCAGAAGGTTATTATCAGTCCTAAACGCACAAAGAGATGTGTGTTTTAATTGCCTCCCATTCATCGCTTGGGTGAGGGATGAGTTCCCATCCTAGGGTTATGGGATGGCTGGACACACCGCCCCGGACACTGGGCAGTGAGACTGACAGCAGTTTATTAATAACAAATACACCCTGGGGGAGGAGGACCTCAGGGCCAGGCAGGCCCGCACAGAGGCTGCGCTCCGGGATGGAGTGAACCAGCAGGGTCTGTGGGAGGCAGTCTTGGCAGTATCTAGAGAGCAAGGTGACCCCTGCTTCCCCACAAGACGATGTGATCTTCTTTTTTTAAATAATTCCGAGGGCTAGCAGGGCACTGAAATTCATTACTCAGAGATAAGCAGGAACTGCACCTGGTCCCCTTGATAAGGAGGGTTATTTAGCTAGGGAACCTTACCCAGGAGAGCCGAGTGGGGAAAGGCAGCTTGCAGAGGAACCCTCTGAGGCCGTCCTGGTTTCCCCAGATGTCAAGGCAGCACATGATACTGGGCTTTAATGGTAGGCCTTACAGCACAGCATTCAGGAAAGGAAAAGTAATTGTAAGCTACCTGTGGCTTAGTCGTGATTGGCATTTACATTTTATAATGTATAAATGAACATAACCTGTAGCAGAATGGGGTACGGCAATGCGGCATACGGGCTCAGGGGGCCCAGGGGTTGCTCTGGGAAATAACAGCTAATTCCTCATGCTTCATTGTGGGAACTCAACGGAATGTGGCTAACACAGACAGATCAGTAAGTAGCGACATAGGCATGATATTTAGAAATATGCATATAAGTGCCCAAAGACTTAGCTAAAAGTCGTTGCTTCTGGACAGAAGAGGAAATGAAGGATACGAAGGTCAGGGGCTGCTGGGTGGTTTTTGTTTGTTTGTTTGTTTGTTTGTTTGTTTGTTTTTAGATATCTATTTGTCTCTAAATTATGTGCATGAATAGCTCTGAGAAAAACATGTTAAACCCAATTTTTTAAAATTAATAAAAATAAGTTTGTAGTCTCCGGGGGAGAAAGTTGAAGAATTTGTTGTCTGATGCTTCAAAGGTCAGCTGTGGGGACAGGCGGCAAGGGTTCGCGTCCCAGCTGCTGCACCCCAGGTAAATCACCCAACCTGTCTCGGCTTCCGGGGGCTTCGGCTGCAGAGTGGGGCCGTCATAACGTGTTTACGGCAGGAAGCTCCACTGAAGGTGAGACGAGGTGATGGGACTCGAGGCCTCGCACAGTGCCTGGCATACAGTCAGCCCTCAGCTGATGATGTTAGCCATGATTCATCAGACGAGCTTGGTTTTCTGCGCATAATGGAACGCATGCCCAGAGGGATGGGCCAGAGGGCAGGGAAGGAGTTGGAGGGAGGAGGTGAACACGGATGGCCACCCGAGGGCCCTGGGCTAGAATGGCAGCCACTGCTGGTGGGATCGGGGGGCCGCGGTGGGCCCAGGAACGTCTGAGGCAGCAGGGCGGGGGGCCAGGGCTACACGGCGTCTGGACTTACGGGGGCTCGGAGCTTGGCCGAGCAAAGCCGGCAAGGGAGTGAAAAAGTAGTGGCGAGAGAGTGATTGAAATGAAGGACCGGAGAGCTGCGCTGGAAAAGGAACCTGGCAAAGCAGAAGTGACCTGATGGATGGAGCCTGGGGGTTTGCCTGTGGCCCCTGAGGATTACAGGGAGGAAGGGGTGCGGTGAACCAGACGGCAGGGTCTCGAGTTTGAGACCGGAAGTCGGAGAGGATGGACTTCCGGTTTCATAGCTCCCTGCTGCGCGAGTCAATCCATGACGTGGAAAAGGAAGTGTCTCTGTTATATCCTCACCACAACCTTAGAAAGAAAGGAGGAACGAAATCGCTGGCATCTCGTAAATACTTACCAGGTACCTGGATTGCGTTAGGGCCATTCCATATTAATTCCTTTTATTTTTCATAGCAGTCTTAATAATATCTCCCATTTTATAATTTTATAAATGAGTAAACTGTAGCTCGGAGAAATCGAATCACTGGCACCAAAGTCAATATATCTTGCACAGCACGGGGCTGACAATGAATTCACAAACAGGCTATGGGTACAGCAACGAGCTGGGGGAACCAGGGAAAGCCAGTTACTTCTCTGAGCCTCAGTTTCCTTCTCTCCAGTGGGCTGGACTAGATATTCTTTACTACACTTCCAGAACTAATACCCTGTACATGTAAATAACAGTGCCTATGAGCATCATTCTTCCCATTTGTCAGGTGGAAGTCACAGAATCTTCCTTACCCACCTCAGAGAGTTGTTATGAAGATAAGTAAGATAATGTATGTGCAAGTGATTTATAAATTAAGACACAGTGTATGTTTGGCATATTTGGAAATATAGGGGTGGGGGAATCAAAGTCATGAGGAGGAAAAATTGGGAGAGTGGGATTCAAACAATATCCAGGCAACATCTACTTTCCCACTTACAAGCCAGAGACCTTAGGCAGAGTTTCAGACTTCTCTGTGCTTCTGGAAAACAGAGATCAAAAATTGGACTGCCTCGCAGAGTTGTTGTGAGGAGTCTCTGGTGCAACGCAAGTGCCGAAAATATCAACTGTTATCATCATTATTACTACTATTACTACTATTTGCCATGTGTGTTGTTTTTGTATAAAAATATATAATCATACTAAGGAATATGAATATATATATATATCCTAGAATTTATAGATGTTCTAATATAAAAATGCCACTCCTGGAAAATATATACTATACCTCATAGATTATATATATATATAAAATATGACTGTAGATAGACTCCTAGAGGATTAGAAAAAAATTCAAAGGGGACATATCAGGAGCCTGAAATGGGAATAAAGACTAAGCTTGGAGAAAAAGATATGAGAACTAGGGACACTTGGTCTGCCACCGACCCCAGACTAATAAGTAGAAATAACAGAACCGTATGTGTGATCTGTGGAGTTCCATGAAGTCTGCTGTGCTGCTTGCAGGATATCAGTCCTACAGAAATATCAGTGCTCATGCATTCTAGAGCCTATCGTGTGCTCGTGATTGTGTTAGGTGCTGGAGAAGAAAAGATGAGTAAGATGCCCTTAGCCACCCAATAGTGAAAGAATCAGCTATTTAAACAAATTGCTCCAGGGGCGTCTGGGTGGCTCAGTCGTTAAGCGTCTGCCTTGGGCTCAGGTCATGATCCCAGGGTCCTGGGATCAAGCCCCACATCGGGCTCCCTGCTCCGCGGGAAGCCTGCTTCTCCCTCTCCCACTCCCCCCGCTTGTGTTCTCTCTCTCGCTGTGTCTCTCTCTGTCAGATAAATAAAATCCTTAAAAAACAACAACAAATTGCTCCACCAGCATACAAACTGGAATTTTTTAAAGGCAAGATAGTAATAATTGTTAACATATATTGAATGCTTACTGTGAGCCAGGTACTGTGCAAGTGCTTTCCAGATATTGTCTTATTAAATCTCCCCAGAAAAGCCAGGATTCCAGCTCCAGACTTGGCACTTTTGATACATTACCCTGCCCTGACTGAAAGGACACGGTCGGGAGGTGGTTGCAATAATCAGTCTGGGAAGGGCAAGGGCCTGGACTAGGGGAGTGGTGGCAAGAATGAAGATGAGAATATGGCTTCAAGTTATATTCAGGGAATTAAAATTGGCAGGTCTTGGCAACTGATTCAGTGTGGTGGGTGAGGAGATCCAGAGAGCTCTGGAGGGGCTTTGGCCAGTCACATGAGTCTAGAATGCACAAGCATTTCAATGTTTTTAAAAGCTCAAGTTTTTGGGGGCGGCTGAGTGGCTCTGTCGGCTAAGCGGCTGCCTTTGGCTCAGGTCATGATCTCAGGGTCCTGGGATTGAGCCCACGTTGGGAGTCTGCTTCTCCCTCTGTCCCTCCCCCACCATGTGTGCACTCAAGCGTGCTTTCAGACTCTCTCAAATAAATAAAATCTTAAAAAAAAAAAAAAGCTCAAGCTTTTTTTAGAATCCCCAGTACCAGCTACTGCTAGTTTTCTACCTAATTGCCATCAAGTCATCTTCTTACCAAATAGAACTTGTACTTATTAGGTGCAGAAAATAAATTCAGCCACTCTTCCTTCTAGAGGTAGCCAAGGAGAAGCTAGTAGAATGCATTGGATATAGCTGCTGGAAAGTTCCTTTGGTCCTCTCCCTTCTTTTCTAAATAGAACATGGGTCTGATGGCTGGAGCTTCAACAGCCTTTTCTGTGGATCTGCAGTGACCCTGAGGATGAGCATTAATTGCTAAGGATGGAGGAGTTAAAAATAGAACAGCCTGGAACACTGAAGTCATCATGGCACCATCACACCAGCCCTAGACTGCCTAATTCTGCCTCTTCCTAGAGAGGAAATGAACCTCTTTCTTACCGTAGTTAGTGTCATTTCAGATTTCTATCACCAGCAACTAACTACATTAACTGGTATGCCCCCCCTCACCACAGAAAATAAACTCCTATTCTCTCTACCACTCCTGGTCTCTAGTCATTCATTTTCGGGAGCTAGTTGGATTAAGGGCCATCATCCATGGCAGTCAAGCAGAACTTGGAACCAGAAATCCAAATTCAAAAACAAAGAGTTTTCCCTGCTCCCTCTTGGCCCTCCCATGTCTCACTTTGCCCAGCAGCCCTCTCTCAGTTGAAAACTGGGTTTAAGTTCTGCTCTCAATCAGTTTTCTCTGTTGTGTGACCATGTAGATGCCACCAACTGATGCCAGAAGGAGAGCGAAGGTGTGCAGAAGACAAAGCATTCCCTTATTTTGTTTTAAAGATTTTGTTTATTTGAGAGAGAGAGCACAAGCCAGGGGGAGAGGCACAGGGAGAAGCAAACTCCCCACTGAGCAGGGAGCAGATGTAGGGCTTGATCCCAGCACCCTGGGATCATGACCTGAGCTGAAGGCAGACAGTTAACCCACTGAGCCACCCAGGCGCCCCCAAAGCATTCTGTTTAGAGAAAGTTGTGTTTAAGATGATTTAAGGATAGCAAGGTGAAGTATCTGAGTCTGTCAGGCCTGCTCTGACAAAGTACCATAAACTGGGTGGATTACAAACAAGAAAAATTTATTTCTCACAGTTCCGGAGGTTAGGAAATCCAAAATCAAGATGTTGATAGATTCAGTGCCTGGTGAGAGCCCACATCCTGGTTTGTAGACTGTGTCTTTTCACTCTGACCTCCCGTGGCAGAGAAGGGGTCTCTCAGGGCCTCTTCTGTAAAGGTACTAATTCCATTCATGAGGGTTAGCCTCCCAAAGGACTCACCTTCTAATATCATCACCCTGGGGATTCAGATTTCAACATCTGAATTTTAAAGAGACATAAACATTCAATTCATTGCATGAAGATTTCCAGAATGGAGCTGGAGATGAATCTGAAGCTCAGGAAAAAGGTGTTGGCTGGTGGTTAGGTGGGTATTCGGAACCATGAACATGGATGGGGTCACTAGTGAGAGTGTTGGAAGGAGAAGAGCCGTAGGAAGTGAAAGAACCACAGGGCTGCCAAACTGTAACGTGTGGGCAGAGGAGCCCCAAAAGGTGACAGAGGAAGCCCAATTCAGTAAATGAATAAGAACAAGGAAAGAAATGTGTTGTGAAGAGCACGGGGATAAAAAACAGCTTTAGTGAAGCCTTCTGTAGAAACCTCCCTCCCTAAGATCTTATTTATTTATTTATTTATTTATTTAAAGATTTTATTTATTTATTTGACAGAGAGAGAGAGACAGCGAGAGAGGGAACACAAGCAGGGGGAGTGGGAGAGGGAGAAGCAGGCTTCCCGCCGAGCAGGGAGCCTGATGCGGGGCTCGATCCCAGGACCCTGGGATCATGACCTGAGCCCAAGGCAGACTTTACGACTGAGCCACCCAGGCGCCCCCCCTAAGATCTTATTTAGATGCAAGCTCTCCTCCAGGAGGGCTGATGTAGGAAGTCACACAAAGGTGGTTCTAACTGGTAGGCTTTCCTCAAGGGAAGGGATGTGAGGACCAATGGAAATCTAAAGACAGGACAATGGGGTAGGAGAGACAGGGGGGTGAGGCTGTAGTGTTGAGGTAAGAGACATTCTCTACTTCCAACTTCTCACTGGAATTCTGTGCGGCACCAGGAACCTCATTCTCTCCCCGGTTGCCCATTGCCCTCATGTTCTGAGCTCAGTGGGCCTCGTTTGCCACCTTGCAGGAGCCTGTTATGTCAACCAGAAAGCCAAGGGTTTGTTTGCCAGAGTTGTTAGCATGAAAAAGGTGGCAAAAGCAGGTTAAAGGATAAGACAGAGAGTCTCTGATGGCCATAGATGGCCATTAAAAAAGTCCTATCTGTCTGGTCCTTAATTCAGTAACAGAATGCATATTGAACTTGCATGGATATTCATAAAAGATTATCCATCATTTTGGTACAGTTGTGAGCTACTGGTCCCATCACTTGGTTTAAGAACTCTGTTTCAGGAGCACCTGGGTGGCTCAGTCGGTTAGGCGTCCGACTCTTGATTATGGCTCAGGTCATGATCTCAAGCTCACGTGCTCGCATGCACACACGTGCTCTCTCTCTCTCTCTCACTCTCTAAAATAAATCTTTTTTTAAAAAAAGAACTCTGTTTCAGTAAATAATTTGGGCTCTTGGAAAACATATCCTTTAAATTGGCTAAGAATATTTCCATATCCTTTACTAAAACCACTTTAATTGTTACAAAGGACACACCCATGTGCAAAACGTGATTTTGCCTGTTTTTCTTACATAATATGCATTGTAAACGCTAAATCTGTCAGGTGCTTGCTATTTAATGCAGTACCAAGCTATTCTGTTGATGATCCTTTTGATTGCCAAAATCTTTTCTTTTGAATCAGATGAAATACTTGTGTATTGCTCTCGAGTTTTATTTGTTTGTGTATTTTTTCATTTTCTATTCTTAAGAGACCTAAAGCTATTTCTGGGAGAAGCTCAACACTGAAAGACTTTAAGAAATCAGATAAACTATCCATCTGATAACTGTCACATTCGGCTTTATTAATACATAGCATTGTATGCAAGGAAGTCTCTGTAAATTCCACTACCTCCAAGATGCATGGAATGTTTATTGAAGTCCTTGCAATTGTGCTCTAACAGCTGTGTCTAGTTTTAAAGATTCATTTTCAAACACTAAGATCCTTGATCATTATAATTGCATTCCATATCTCTGAAGAACGCCAGATTCATAATGGAAGAGGGGAAGTGTGTCTAGAGGCATGCTCTAAAAATTAAACAATGGAAGAAAGCCCAGAAACAATGTCCTTTTCATGTTGCTTACTAAGCCTAACTGCTGTGTAATCAGGAGCACAGCAAACTTGAGAGAGGAATTGAAAAATGGACTCGATACCTAGAAACTAGAAAGGCCATGAAGGAAGGTTGGCTTGTCAAATGGGATTTTCCTTTTCCATCTAGAGAACATTTATAATTTTTCCTTGTCCAGATCACACAAAGGCCCTCTGCTTTTCTTCATACATATATTCTGCCTTTAGAAGAAAATTACTTCGCCCTTTAGAATTTCTCCCTTTATGTTGTAAATCACAGTGACTGAAGAGGAGTCTTGATCCCCTTTGCATGCCTGAGACTAGATTTTATCAGGAAATGTTTCATCACATTCTTTTCCTGTCATTAGAGTCAATTATCATGTATATTTATGCATTCCTTTGTATGAAAGTGCGGTTTGGGTCTGAAAAGAGCCTGTACAGAAGGGCATTTTTAATTAGACAGCCTATGTGTCTCCTGACTCATAAATGGCTAAATAAAATTATATAGACCTATACTGGACAAGCTCATAAAAGCAAGTCTCTGCTGCTTAGCGATGCTTAGCTCATAGAGCTGATGAGCAAGCAGCTGCTTTCTTTTCCGCCTCACACATCACCCACCAAACATCCAGCCCAACTCAGATCCCGCGGATTATTATTGGTAATGATGTTGAAAGCAAAAATGGTTTGAGCATAGCACCCTGAGCTTCTAATTTGGCAGTTAGAGCAATCTTGTTGTGACTTGTAAACTTTGCACTTAATGTGCAGGGTCTTTAATACATAAATTATGTGTAGGGCTGAATGCCATGCTGCAGATTGAATGCCTTGAATTGTGTCCGGTCAGTGCGCGGAAATGAGCTCTCCTAAATGTCCAGCCAAAAGAAAGGAAAAAAACATTGCTCTTCCCTTGCATCCAGGTAAAGAGGTTTGGCAGATTTCAAAGCCTCTTACGGTGTTTTTGGAGGCTTGTTTTATTCTTTTAGGTAAAAAAATAAATAAATAAACTCTCTTCCTTGAAGAGGTTTTCAGAACCTTTTGAGAGAGCGTGCCCTATTACTAATACTGAAACTGAAAATGCCCAACCCTTGCCCTGGCAGCTTGGGGGGGGGGGCGCGTAGGCACACAGTGGTCAGCCACACCATGGGGGCCCCACCAGTCAAACCGACCCTCTCTCTTTCAAGCAGCAGCTGACCACATGAAAGAGGGGGAGCCCTGCAGAAGTGAGCGCGGCGGTGAGGGGCAGGCCTTTGCCGCAGCTACACCTGGTTTCCAAGGCAGCAACTCCCTGGGCGTCCTGGTGTCCCGAGTTGTAGATCTCAGCGGAGCAGGCCACAGGCCACATGCCTGTGCCCAGCAGCGGCGCTTGTGAGATTTTCAGTGTTGGCATGAAAAAATTTAGGTCCGCCTGGTGGGGGGTGGGGGGAGACCTGTGAATTAACTGACAACAGACAGATTAACAGGAGAAAAATGTATTCTGCTGCGTGCTTGTGGGGGTGCCCTGTAGAGAGTAGCCCCAGGAACAGCCAGGGGTAAAGGTGTTGACACAGGCCGGATGAAGGGGGAGGGGGCCTTAGGGCATCAATTATACATTCCACAGGTATTTTGGACTATCTAGAGTAAAAAGTGAAGTGTCTCTCTTGACTCAAACAAATGCGACATTTTCTGAAATTTTTACAACTAGCCTGTTTTCTTTATCAAGGGTTACTTGAAAATTCTTTCTCAATATTTCTTATTATCACACAGCCTGTTGGTTCCTGTGTTATTGTTTCTTTGCGTTTCACAACCTATACTCATCGATGCTGCATGGAAATATAGTTAATTTCCTACCTGAGTGTCAGCTCACCGCTCCAGAGCCGCGTAGAAAATGTTCTTTCATCTATATTCTTACCATCCAAGACCAAGAGAGTTGAACCACAGGAATCTGATTTCCATACTGATGACTCATCCCAGTCTCGGAGCTCGTTATTGGTTAACGTGTCTTTCTATCTTGAGAGCGGCTTGTTAATTAATATTAACAATATTAGTAATATTAATAAGGCATTTCTGAATCTTGGGATCCTCGTGTGTAGGAGGTCTGACTGCTTATTGTCAGTTTTAGGTCACATATCTGTAGATGCATTTGTAGACTTGGTTGCAAGTTGACTGTATTGCTATTCAGTGTCCAAAGGAATCTTGATAGTTGTGTGGAGTTATTATTAATATTGTTATTGCAGTTTTTTTTGGTGGACTATCTGAGCATTTGTTATCAGGCAGCAGAATTGAGACAGGTGTATTAGCAACAAAAATCTTAAATGTGGTGAAGATTTTATCTGCTATTCATGTCTTGGTACTGTGTTAACTGGCAAAATGACACCGTTCCTCTCACATAGTTTTCTAAATGTGTTTCCAGAGTGTCTAAATGTGGCCCAGTCTGCCACGTGAATGACTGTTGAGAATGTTGGAGCAGGCTGCTTTGTGTGAGAAGAGCTTCTCCTAGTAGTAGAAGTCTAGTCTGAAATCGGCTACCAGCTTTCTAATTGCATCCTTGCATAATGTAAGCTGAATAGACGGAAAAAACCTTTAGTGTGCTTTTAAAATATCGGAACCATCTCTGATGTTCAGACCTGCAGTATCTGTGCTCAGTCTTGCAGCCATTCTTTCTGTCATGTGTAGTTCTGAAACATATCGCGGAGCGGTCCCTTCAGGCCTTCAGAGTTGCCTGCAGTCCTAAGCACTCAGGGAGGATAGAAATCCATTGGATTACATCTGATCTGTCATGCCATCAGCTTGTTGACCAAACCAACAAACTGCCTGGAATCCCAGCAGAAACTGGAAAGGCACATCTAACATGAATTAGCTTGAGCAAAGAGACTGCTTGGTAAAAAGCCTGGAATTGTTGGTACCATGATATTTGCTTTTTTTTTTGTTGAAAGCAGATGTTCACCACAACACCGTTCCCAGAGAGCTGCCAAGGCAGCTTGCCTGACACTACTTTAGAGCATAATCTTTGTGGTTTCAGTTTCTTGGCATATTAGTCTTGATCCTATAACAAATAACTTTCCCAGTCCACTCATTATTATTCCCTTCTCTCTTCCTGGGAAATATATTTTTCTTTTTCTTTTTCCACCTAGGATGTATTCTTTCCCCACATGCTTTTCCTTAGTTACATAAACTGTGTAATTGATTGTGATAATTACTGTGAGCCTCATTTATACTCCTAAAGCAATTTGTATTTTCCTGACCTTTCTACTACAGTTTTAAAATTCCTTCCCATAGGAAAAAATGTAAAATTCTTTAATGCTTTCTTTGATTTATAGTTGAATATATCGTACACATGAATATCAAAAACCGCCTAACATTATACTTGAGAAGTCACAATGGCTAGTTTCTAAGCAAAATATGTTACCATCTCTAGATTTATTTTAACTGTCTACAAGTACCTGAGTCTACTTTAACTAACCAAGAAGAACTCATAAGACCATAGACAGAGCTGGATTTTAGAAATTCTCTAAATAATGATTTTCAAATTACAATCCTGAAAGTACAAGGAATTCTGCAGAGGTTTCACAGGGAAAAGGGCTCAGACTCTCTATAGCTTTGCAACACATACACACACACTTCACACACACACACACACACACACACACAGACACACATCACACACACATTCCCACTTCAAGGGAGCAGTCCACTGCTATTGGATTTTTACCTTTAACATCTTTATAAATGGTTTGCCAGCTGTAAACATCAGCATAAAAGTTCCAGTTATTGGGGTACAATCTCCTCATTGTTCTGAAAAGTTAAAAAAAGTGCCGAATGGCTTAATTCGTTTAACCAAGGTATTGGTTTCCTGTCTCCTGGTCAAGTAACTTCTTTACTCACCCTACTTTCTTCTTGCATTCTTCCTACTTATATATAAAATACATGATCATTAAGGTTTTTTTAAATTTACAATTATTTTAATTTTAATTTTTTTATATTTATGTAATATATTTAAATATTTAAGTATTTAATTTATAATTGTAATTATAAATAGAGACTGTTTTAGTTTTATGACATACCAGAAAGCTCTTTGTCACTTCCCTTGAGCACCTAAAGCTATCAACATGAACCATGCTAAAAAGGCATTTTTATGTATCCTAGTGTTGACCTCACCAAAATTACAATGCACTTCTCTCGTTTAATAGACGGATCAGAAAACTGTAAAATACAGGACAAAGAAAAATGATATGCAAAAATAGCAAGGTTTCATTCTACTTTTCAAAACAATTTACTATGCTTCTTTGGCCATTATGCAGAGTTTATCCATATGCTCCTCAAGTCAGTTAATAAAATATATTTGGCAGTCCTAAAAAAGGGCAAGTACTCCGAAAGTATTTATGGTATGCACTTAAGAAGGTTTTTTGGAGCTGTTAAGGATAGCACCAAAAAAGGATTAGAAATCCACTCTTCTATCTAAAAGGCTAGGTTTACCTTACATAAATAATTTCAGAACTGGGTTCGCCTTGACAATTTAATGTAAAAATACTTGCAGTAAGAAGAAAAGATAGCCCTGAAGTTTCCCCAGAGTGTTAATGTGATTAGGACCTTGGGGACTGTCATTTCAGCCAGGTCTCTGTTGTGACTTCACACAAACTATTTTATTCTGCTTTCTTTATTTAGAGAGCAATATTAACTAGTCTCATAAGATTTCTATGAACAAAAAATACTAGGATAGCAGAAATCTTTATAAAATAAGATGCAGAGGAATCCTATTTATTTATTTATTTTAAACTTTCTTTTTTATTTATTTTACTTTTCTTTAAAGATTTTTATTTATTTGACAGAGAGAGACACAACGAGAGAGGGAACACAAGCAGGGGGAGTGGGAGAGGGAGAAGCAGGCTTCCCGCGGAGCAGGGAGCCCGATGCGGGGCTTGATCCCAGGATCCTGGGATCATGACCTGAGCCAAAGGCAGACACTTAACGACTGAGCCACCCAGGCGCCCCGAGGAATCCTATTTAACTGTGAAATCTGAATCATGACCCCTATGACAACTACATTCATGGGTGACAATGACCAAATAAAAAAAGACACCATATTTAACTAAGAAAAAGCAAGAAACATTCATCCTCTGTATTTTGAGAATGGATTTTCTAGAATGTACACATAAATATTTATACACATATATGTATACATACACACCAGCTTTGGAAACAGACAGACATGAGTTTCAAACTTAGTTCCACCACTTAGAATCTATAAGATTTGAGTCAAGTTGTTGAACTTCTTTCAGCCCCATATTTTTAAAATGAAGTATATAAAAATCACTCAATTGTTGTAAGGGTTAAATACAACTGGATGAGACACTTTAGATAATACTTCTGGCACACAGTAAACATGTTGTTTTCCTAAGCACACCAAAAAAAAAAAAAAAAGTAACCTTATATGTTAGTAAGTTTCAGATCTTGCAAAAGAGCTTGTTCTGTAATTGCAGCAAGTTTTCCATATGTCTTACAGCAAGCTTCGCTCTCCAAGACATGGTGATATTTTGATACGAATCTTGACTTTAATATAATTGTTTTTCCAGTATGTGTTTTGACTCAGGACAGACTCATAAAAATGGATTGAATGAAAATCCAGCAAAACAATTTACCTGTAGGCAGATCTCCAAGAAGACTATGTTTGAACAAACTGCAATTCTTTTTTTTTTTTTTTATTTTTTAAAGATTTTATTTATTTATTTGACAGAGAGATAGCGAGAACAGGAACACAAGCAGGGGGAGTGGAAGAGGGAGAAGCAGGCTTCCCGCTGAGCAGGGAGCCCGATGTGGGACTCGATCCCAGGACCCTGGGATCATGACCTGAGCCGAAGGCAGACAGGCAGACGCTTAACGACTGAGCCACCCAGGCGCCCATCACAAACTGCAATTCTTAATATATATGTGTGAAATCATGAGTAAATGAATCTGGTGGTGTGAATAGTTTCCTATGAAAGTTAAACAGAGAAGCACCTCAGTTTATGATATGTTTAAAGTTATTATTGTTACTATTTTCTCTTAAGATCGCACAGGCTTTCACCTAAAGACCTCTACTCCCTCTAACCAATTCTCTGTCCATTCTTCCCTCTTTTGAGGCAGTGACTTCTTTCTTCCCTTGCTAGATTTTTCTTCTCTTGCGTCTGTGTGTTTACACTATTTTGATGTTAAAAACCCTTATTTCTAAAAAGGACATTAAATCATCACAAAATCTTTTAGGGCTGAGTAGAATGGATAAACTTCACTGGGAATAATGGAATCATTCATTTGATTTGGATAAACGTTAAAGATTCGGAACCCTTCTGTCATTAATATCCCATATGCAGACCACGTGAAAAATGCTATATAAAGCTGGGCTAAAGGGCCTGGAGCCTTGTCCCTCTGTTCCCACCTCAATCATACTCATCTCCTTCACCATCGACACTACCACTGTCACCATGGAGCACTGTGAAAGTGGTCTCTTTACAATATGTCTGGAAAAAAGGATGATTTCTGTTTTCTGGCGGCAAGAAGAATTCTGCACGAAGAGTCATTAATTGCTGAGCTCACAAGAAGTAAGAGAAGTCTCCAGAAGGTTTCCCAAGCCCCTCAAAGCAAAGGGCAACTAGCGTAGTCAGTGTGGACAAAGAGGGGAGCGGGGGTAATCTGTTAGCAGGGGCCAGGTTAGTCTCTGTGGCCAGAAGCCTGAGCCCCAGGCTGCTATGGCAGCAAGGTAGGAAAGCTGAACTATAGATGAGGAAATGATGGAAGCTGGCAGGGTCTAGCTCATACTTAATTGAAAAAAAGAGAAAGAGAGAAACCTATATCTTACACATTTTGAGAATGTGTTTTCTAGAAAAGTCAGAATGTATAGTGCCCACGGAATCTTAGCAAGAGCAATCGCAAATCCTCCCTGGCAAAACTTTAGATAATGCATCTAGCATGCACGCTGCTTTCCTAAACACACCCAAAAAAGTTACATGATCTGTTAGTAAGTTTCAGATCTTGCAAAAGAGCTTGCTCTGTAATTGTATCAAGCTTCTCTATACTTCTTACAGCAAGTTTAGCTCTCAATTAAGCTCTCCTAACTCCCAGGTTACCCTGTATTAAAATCAACAACATGAATTTACAATGAAAGATCAACATACACACATGGGGGAAAAATGATCTTGAAGTCAGCAGAAACAGCCAGTTTAGACCTTTAAAGTCTTCAGGTTTGGGGCTATTAGAGATAGAATTTTTAAAATTGTTTTGAATTGAGCAAGACCAAAATTACTAGGCATACTGGAAAAGAGCTCCAAAAGGAATTTTAGAAATAAAAATAAATAAATAAATAAAATGTTCAGTTGATGGATTAAAGAGCAAATAGATAACAGATGAATTGAGATCAGTGGGCTAGGGGTGAAAAAAGCTTATGAACTAAGAAGAATGCAAACAAGTGAGTCACAGAAATGGAAGATATAAAAAGAGATCAAGACATAGGAACAATAGAATGAGATCTGTATCTAACTGGATGGGTTGAATGAAGAACTAGAGAATGGAAAAGAACAATACGAAAGATAAGTATCAGGGAAATCTACAATTCATAAAACACAGTGTTTGCCTACCAAAGTAAATAAAAAGAAGACAGCATCTAGAGACTATGGACCATCAAGTATAAAAAGATGAATAATTTCAAGTGAAAATTGTGTACCCAACAAAATTACTTTTTAAGAACAGAGGCTAGGGATGCCTGGGAGGCTTAGCTTGTTAAACATCCAGCTTTTGATTTCAGCTCAGATCATGATCTCAGGGTCTTGAGATCAAGCCCTGTGGTGGGCTCTGTGCTCAGCAGGGAGTCTGCTTAGTATTCTCTTTTTCGCTCTCCGTCTGCACCTCCCCCTGCTCACGCGCCTGCGCTCTCTCTCTAAAATAAATAAATCTTTAAAAAAAGAAAAAAAAAAAGAACAAAGGTAATATACAAAGAACTTACAAGTTAATAATAAGAAAACAATTAAAGCGAGCAAAAGCTGTGAGCAGGCAGTTCACAAAAGAGAATTTCCAAATGACCATTGAGAATACAAAAGATGTTCATCAATATTTAGCCAGTAAGAGAATGCAAATTAAAAACCACATAGAGATTTCACCACCTCCATATCAGAATGGCATATTAAAAAGATAAACAGTGCCAAGTGTTGGCAAGAATAGGATGGCAACTTAAACTCTTATTATTGCTTCTATGATATGAATTAGTAAAACCATTTTAGGACACTCTGTGACAATATCTACTAAAAGTAAACATATATATAATATTTATATATATTTAAGTATATTAACCAGAAATTCCATTCCTAAGTATATATGCATAGAAATGAGGGCTTATGACCGCTAAAAGATACATAGAAAAGGTTCTCAGCAGCTTTCTTTGTAATAGCCAAAAAACTTCAAACAGCTCAAATACCAACCAACAATAGAATAAGTCTGACATATGCATATAATGCATTACTGCACAACAATGAAAAAGAATGAGTTATAGCTATGTGGAACAATAGGAATGAATCTCATAGACAAAATGTTGAATAAAATAAGCCATGCTAAAAAAATAGAGTATATATTGTAAGATTCTCTTAATGTGAAGTTTTAAAAATAATTTATAGTGACAGATGTCAAAACAGTACTTTTGGAGTATACTAAATGGAAACAGGAAGAAGGAACCTACTAGGTTGCTGGAAGTACTCTATATCGTGATTTGGAGGGTGGTTAAATATGTGTGTGTGTGCATGCAAAATTTTAATATATTTATACATTGTATATATTTATATATGCGAAGTTTACTTAGCTGTATATGTAAGATTTATACACCTATATACATATGAATTATGCATCAGTAATTTTTTTAAGATTTTTATTTATTTATTTGTTTGACAGAGAGAGAGACAACAAGAGAGGGAACACAAGCAGGGGGAGTGGGAGGGGGAGAAGCTGCTCTCCCACCAAGCAGGGAGCCCGATGCAGGGCTCGATGGATGCAGGGCTCCATCCCAGGACCCTGAGATCATGACCCCGGCCGAAGGCAGTCACTTAACCAACTGAGCCACCCAGGCGCCCCGCATTAATAAATTTTTTAAGTAACATGGGCAAAATGAAAACATTTTCAAATTTTAAAAAATGAAAAGTTTTTTTAAACCACAAACAGATCGATACTGAAAAAGAAAGAAGAGAGAGACATAGTTGAAGAGAAAGAAAAATTATTCCGAAAGAATGGTCTTAGATCAAAGAAGTAATGGGAAGCAAAAAAAAAGTAAATATGTGAATAAATATAAAAAGATATTGTCTCTATAAAATAATGTTATAAATTTATGGGGTTTCAAAAAGAGAGATAGAATTAAAATTTTGACAAAATAGAACAAAAGCTGCAATGGTGTAATCTGAGTTAAATTTTTCTAAGATCCTAGTTCTGTCTAGGGGATTATTTTATTATGCATGGCAATACTTCAGAGGTAATTATGAAAATAATAAAAATAAAGTGTTTAATTTTCAAAAATAACTCAGTTAACTGATTTAACAAACAAGAAATATAGAAGAAGTAGGAAATTTAGAAATCCTAAAAAAAGAGTAAAGCAACTTTAAAACATCAATCATGAAAATGAATGTAGTGCCCACCTCAGCAGCATGTATACTGAAAATGAATGTAAATAAATTTAACATGGCAGTTAAAATAGATCATCAGATTGCTTGAAAGAAAATACCTAAAACCTAATGACATTTAAAGTTTATAAATACTAGAAAAAAAGTTGTACTATTTGAGGCACCTGGATGGTGGAGTCGGTTAAGGATCTGACTCTTGGTTTTGCTCAGGTCGTGATCTCGGGGTCGTAAGATGGAGCCCCATGTGGTGCTCTGCGACTCGGTGTAGAGTTGGCTTGAGATTCTCTCTCACTCCTGCTCATGCTCTCTCTCTCTCTCTCCCCCTCAAATAAATAAATAAATCTTAAAAAATAAAGAAAAAGTTACACCATATAAATTCTAAACTACATAGAAGCCTTAAGTTATTATCAGGAAAAAAATAGATTAAGATAAAAAGCAATAATTAGGGATACAAAAGGTCATTATGCGATCATAAAAGTTTCAGTTCACCCAGAATCATGTTCATAAATTTGTATGCATCTAATAATATAGCTTCAAAATCTATAAAGTGAAATTTAGTGGAACTATAGGATGAAATGGATAATTCTATCATCAAATGGAAGATTTCAGCATACTTCTTTCAATTATTGATGGGTCAAGAAAAAAGAAATCAAGATATAAAGGACTGTATAACACAATTAACCAACCCTATATCACCAAATTGGGAAATAAGTATTTTTCTCATGCACAATGCAAAATTAACTACATAATTGACCATAAATAATATCTCAAATTTTTTTCAAAATTTGGTTCATATTATGAGCTCATTCTCTTTAGACAATGCAAATTAATTAGATGTCACTAACAAAAGATACAGGGTTAAAGCCCAATTGTAAATTTA
This sequence comes from Phoca vitulina, assembly GCF_004348235.1. Classification (NCBI taxonomy): domain Eukaryota; kingdom Metazoa; phylum Chordata; class Mammalia; order Carnivora; family Phocidae; genus Phoca; species Phoca vitulina. The sequence continues at coordinate 23,540,868 of NW_022589718.1, forward strand.
AAACACACTAAATAACTCAGTTGTCAAAGGTGAAATCAGTAGATATTTTTTAAATGCTCAGAATAGAAATGTATTGTGGAATATAGCAGAAGTGGTACTTCGAAAATAACAATAGCTTATATTATATTTAAAAAGAATAAAAGCTAAAAATTCATGAGCTACATGCCCAAATTAACAAAATATTGGAAAGATTTCAGAATTAGAAAAGAACAAATCAATAAAATTATTAAAAGATAAAATATGGGACCCCTGACTAGCTCAGTCAGTAGAGCACATTAAAATTCTTGATCTTGGAGTTGTGAGTTCCAACCTCACATTGGGTGTAGAAATTACTTAAAAATAAAATCTTAAAAAAATAAAGAGTAGCAACAAAGCCAAAAGTTGGTCTTTGCCAAAACTAATAAACTCCCAACACAACTATAAGGCAAAGGTGAGAAGGCACAAAAAATATTTGAAATAAAAGTGGGGACATAGCAAAAGCTGCAGGAGAATATGAAAATAATTATGCCAAAAAATTTGAAGACTTTGATGAAATGGATAAATTTCTAGAGAATTTTTCTTAACAAAACAGACTCGAGGAGACCTACAATACCTAAAGACTTCTAATAAATGGAATCAGTGGTGAAAAAAAAGATTCTTAAACAAGAGCCCAAATGCTTTAACAGTCAAAATCTACAAAGCCTTCACGGTCTTTTCAGTCTTATACCATATCTTTCAAAATATAGCAAGGAACAAATTACTAACCAACTCATTCTGTGAAGCCAATATAGCTTTGACAACAAAACACAATAACTGTAAGAGAAAAAGAAACGAAATTATAAGCCAATTTCTTTCATGAATGTAGATGCAATTAGCCTATACAAAATCATACAAATCAAACCCAGTTATATATAAAAATAATAATACACCATGACCAAATAGAAATGCAAAGGTCATTTAAAAGTACTAAATATGTAAACATCATTAACTTGTTAAACAAATTAAGATCATGTCAATAGAAACAGAAAAAGCATTAGATATAAGTTAATATTAAATCATGATTTTAAAAAATTTCAAGATGCAAACAGAAGTGCACATTATTAATCTAAAACAGTATCTATAGAAATCCTTCAGAAGACATTATTTTTAATAGGAAAAATGTTAGAAGCCTACTTTTAAAAGTTGGGAATAAGATACAGATAGATGCCTAATTTCACCACACCTGTTCAATACTGAAGCTAGAGAAGTAAGACAAATAAAGAAATAAAAGAAATAACAAAGGCAGATAAAATGCAAAAGCATAAAGAAGAGTTGTTTACAGAAAATATATTTGTCTACATGAAAATCCCCAAAAGACATACAGATAGATTTAATTAAATGAGAGAGTTTAGCAAAAAGACTGGATATAAGATCAATATGCATAATTATTAAATTCATCTCTATACATTAGCAATTGATAGAAAACATTTTGAAAAAAGATACTATCTGCAATAACAATAAAAATATTCCAAACCTAAGAAAAAAGTCTAACAAAATATATATAAGAGATGTATGCAGAATGTTATTAATCTATATTAAAAGTCAATGAAGAAAACATAATTTTAAAAAATCTGATTTAGTCTGGGTCTCTCCACCCCCTAAAGGTGAAACCTGAGAAAATGGCTTTTGTAAAAGTCATTTATTGAGTCTGATCTTACAGGAAGGAATGAAGGATAAAGGAAGTTAAACAGGGAAGGAAAGACAGTCAATTCAAGAATGCATTAGTGAGTTGGCTGTTGCTGCAGGCAACTAGATATTTGCTGCCATGGAATCATCTGAAAAACTTTATGAAAAATGTCTTAGGACCTTCTTCCCTTGTGAATGAAGGTAGTTTCATTTATCTATTGATTTCCATTCTCCAGTGATCAAGGGTTGCCAAACAGGGTATAAGCTATCCCCCCCCCCACCCCAGGATGTGACATATATGACCTGAGTGGTTTCCCACAGACATCTTACAATAAAAAAAGACCTGCCTAGGAAGCAAAAGACTTGACATGAGATTAGGGCGAGGTGAAGCACTCTCAGATTGCACATATGTGAAACTAGTTGAAGTTCGCATGGAATAGGTCACTGTAACTGGGTCTAGAATGAGAGGACTTGCAGAGGTGTACAGAAGTATCCAAGACAGAGACATAAACCATACTCATGGACAGGAAGAGTCAATATTGCAAATATGTCAATTCTGGGGCACCTGGGTGGCTCAATCAGTAGGGCATCAGACTCTTAGTCTCCATTCAGGTCATGATCTGGACTCAGGTCCCCCCGCTTCCTCCCCTCCAGGCTCTGTGCTCAGCGGGGAGTCCGCTTCTCTCCCTCTGTCCCTCTCCCCACATGTGTGTGCTCTCTCTTTCTCTCAAAATAAAGAAATAAAATCTTTAAAATAAAATAATATAATAAAGGATACCTGGGTAATTGGTTATCAATTCTCATTTTATGAAAGACTTAACTGCAAAAGGTTAATTTCTAAATCCTTTAGCAATAAACAGAGGGCAACATTATTAGCACCTTTGGAGAGAGAAGAGTTTCTTAAACAAAATGATTAAGGAAAGGTAATTGATAAAATCAACTAAATTAATGGTAAGAATAGCTGTTAATCAAAATATACCATAAATAAAATGAAAAAATAAGACACAAATATTTTCAGATACTTTTATAACATATTAAACCCATATCCTTTATACAACCTTGAGTGGAATTAGAGTCAGATATCAATCCAAAGCCAGAAAGAATCAATTCATTACCCAAGAGCAGAAACAGCTGTGTCCTCTGAGCTTCTCAACAAGGGCACTGTTGGCATCTGGGGCTGGACCATTCTTTGGTATGTAAGACTATGCACTGCATTGCTCATCCTGGCTTTCCCCTCCAAAATACTAATAACAACTGTTAGTTACTGTGACGATGCAATTGCTTCGATACATTTTAAGTATTCTCAGGAATTGGGTAGTACCTCCCCTGGTTGAGAATCAATTTGATTCTGCATAGAAAATACATTTTTTAAGAAAACGGGATAAAAATTATTCAACCATAAAAAAGAATGAAATCTTGCCATTGATGGACCTTGAGGGCATTATGCTAAGTGAAATAAGTCAGAAAAAGATAAATACTGTGTGATCTCATTTACAGGTAGAACATAAAAAACAAACAAAAACTAAGCTCATGGATATAGATAATAGATTGGTGGTTGCTTGAGGTGGGGAGTGAGGGGTGGGCAAAATGGGTGAAGGGGAATCAGAAGGTACAAATTCCCAGTTATAAAATGAGTAAGTCCTGGGGATATAATGTACAGCATGGTGACTATAGTTAATAATACTGTACTGCATATTCAAAGTAGGTAGGAGAAAGGATCTTGTAGGTTCTCCTCACACACACAAAAAATTTGTAACTGTATATGGTGATCAATGTTAACTGGACTTATTGTAGTGATCATTTTGCAATGCATACTAGTATCAAATCAATATGTTGTACACCTGAGGCTAATACAATGGTATGTCAATTATCCTCCAATAAAAAAATTGAAAAATTAGAAAGAAAACAAACACAGAATAAGAGAGAGAACTGAACCATATTTGAGAGCTAAGCTTCCAAGCTTGGAGTGAAAGAGATGTTTTCTAGAAGTGAAGGAGGTGACTTCCACAGACTTCTACAGCAGGTAGGCCTGTCTGAAGCCTCAGGAGAAAATTTGGAGGGAAGCCCAATGAGGAAGTTTTATTTTCACTTGTGGGGCCTCAGAGGCCAACCTGGAGATCTCTATCCAGAGAAAAGGATAAGAAACAGATTTTAAGGGCACTGAACCTTTCATTGGCTGATTCCTGGAGGAAAATCAAGAAAACTTCCAAAAACACCTAAGAAAGACCATCAAGCTTTAAGAGCTAGGTTTCTCAACTTATTTATTGGGCCATCAAGGGAAGGATTATTGAGAGAAAAAAAAATGTTCCATTTCATGGCCAATCATGGCCGAAAGAATTCCAGGAGGAAGTAATAAAGTGTCAACTCCCAAAAATGAAATCATGCCACATCCCTGGGGCTTGAGAAAAATGAAAAGGGCATATAAATTATAGGGCAGCCAAATTGCTGTCCCAAACAACAGACATAGGGACATCCTGTAATATGCCCAGACACTATCCTTCTTAGCTCAGATTTATAGATTAACTTGTGTAATTATTATTTTTTGCATGATGATATTTGGTTCATGTAAACTCTTGTAGGATGATTATATATTCACTGAATAATGCCAGAGGAAACATGGCTAAAAGCTAAAAAGTATCTATAAAGAGTAAATTCACAGGAACATGGGAGAGGGTTTTTGCTTACAAAAAAGGCCTACATAGTAAACATAAAATAAAAGAACATATACTTGGGGCGCCTCAGTCGGTTAAGCGTCTGCCTTTGGCTCAGGTCATGATCCCAGGGTTCTGGGATTGAGCTTCATGTCGGGCTTCTTGCTTGGCTGAGAGCCTGCTTCTCCCTCTCCCTCTGCCTGCCGCTCTGTCTACTTGTGCTCTCTATCTCTGTTAAATAAATAAAATCTTAAAAAAAAAAAGAACATATACTTATTATGCATAGTAATATAAATTATGTATTGTAATATGATAAATATACAATAAAATAATATGTAGTAGATATAATACACATAAATAAAATGAAAAAGGTTTGTATAAGTTAATGGCATTTGTATTGTTATACTGCTTTTTAATCTACTGCCCATTATGTCTTTACTCTTCATAACCATGTTTATCAGTCTTTGATCTCACACAACTGGATTTTCCAGAGATCCATTCACCTGCATTAAGCCACATTCATTCACTTATACATCAGTTTATTCAATAAACACTAACTCTGTGCCTACCACTTGCCAGGCACTCAAGAAATACTCAGGAATCTCTGCCCTCAAGATTAAAGTTCATTAGGGAAGGAATCAAAACAAGACAAACACCATAGTTAAAAATCAGGTTTTTTATAGAGAACACTAGGCAGCTATGTATGTGTGTATAATGGGTGGGGGGCAGGTAGAGAGGCAGGTATAGAACTAAGGGCAGTTTAAAAGATTTCCAAGGGTGACACTGATTTGAAGTTTGAAAGACATATGGTGGTTATCTAGGGGGAAGCATTTATGAAAATGGAACAGCATGTGCAAAAAGGGCCAGATGCATAAAATAACATAAATCTCAGTAGCAGGATAGCACTGAAGCATTGGATCGGAGTGGCAGTGGGGCAAAATAAGGGGGTGAGAGATTGGCCCCAACAAGAATTGTGTATGATAAGCTCAGACTTCCAACCTAGAACCATTCCTGGAAGGCATGGGGATCCATTAAAGGAGTTTAAATGAGAAGCTGAAATGCTCTGATTTCCATTTTGAAAGATCTCTCTGATGAGGGAGTGGAGGGGGCGCTGACTCAGGACAGATGCAACATGTAGAGGTTTTTGCAGTGATCCAGGCAAGACTCAGGGAGGGCTGCAAAGCAGGCAAAGGCAGAAGATAGGATCTGAAGGGAAGAAGTCTGATAGGAAGGGTATTGAAGAGGCAGACTCCACAGAATTGGCAGCTGATAGGGTTGATGGAGGTAGAGGAACGGTAGGGGTTCCGGATAACTCATCAGGTTCTGGCTTGAATATCATTTGCCATACAGTTGGAGAACTTTGAAAATGGGAGCAGGGAATGCAGAAGAGAATGAGTTCAGCTGGAAATATGTTGACTTTGAGGAATCCATGAGACGCCCAAGTAAGAAGAAACATTTCATAGGCAATTAAATATGTGGTATTTGCACTCAAAAACCGTGTCCAGATTCAAGATTTGGAGGTGTTTGCCTTCACAAGTGGCAGCTGATATGGTAAGTTGGAGACTAGGAAAAGGAGAGAGTGAGAAGAACCAAGAGCCAAGTATGGCACCAGGACAATAATATTTCAAGAACCAAGGAAGGAAGAGTGACTACAAGAGGTTAAAGGAAGCAGCTAGAGAGGAAACTAAAGCAACCAACAGCCATGTCACAGAGCCCAAGGACAAGAGAAGAATGGCCACAGCAGTAGGTAAAGAAGATTAGAAAATTGTTCATAAATTCTTCATTGGGCTTATGAATCAGCAGGACATGGGCAGTGATGGGGAGCAGTTTGGGTGGAATCATAGGACAGATTTTAGATTGTGAAGTTGAGAAGTGGGGGGAGGAGAAGGTGAAAGGGGGGGAAATGGAGATTTTGACTGAACATGACTCGTTCCAGAAACGTGGTCATGGTCAAGAAGAGGCAGTGGCTAGAGGCACTCAAGGGATGAGAGAGGGCTCTTGGCCCTATGTTTCTTCACAGAAGTCACAAATTCACAAGTACTGCACTCGAGCATGCAAAGAAAATGTAACTTCTTTATTTTCTTGTAACTAATTTAATCTTCCACTGGGCAGAGTGTAATAAACATAATAATTATAGATGTTCTCATTCTCTTCTAGCTTAAGTTGTCTCTTTTGGTGAGTCAGCCTCTTTCTAGTTAATGCCCTGCTCCTCCCCCAAGAACCCCTGCATCAGTGAGACAGGTGAGGGGTTAACCTGTGTGAGGCACCTTTTCCATTTTATAAACGTTTTCTTATTTAAACTGCCGTAACAACTCTATCTTTACTTGAGAAATGAGGAAAATGAGTAACTTGACCTGGGTCAGGCATCTAATAAACGTTGGAATCAGGATTCAAGCTTGGGGGGCCTGACTTAGGAGCCTGTGCTTAGCCGCGTTATTTAGCTGACACCGAGAAGCCGGGTGTGTAGAGGACTGAGAGAAATGAGTCCCTCAGATCCTCACAGTCTCTGACCTGCGCCCTAGACTGGCGAATGCTGAGGTGCCGGGGGCCCCCTCTGATCATCAAGCTGGGCAATCACTACTAGTTTCCATGGCCCACACCATGGCGTTTGGACACTCAGGTCTCCACAGACTGGGGCCCTTTTGTCCTCTGTGCAGGCTCTCTCAGCTTCTCTCTGTTCCCCTCCAAAGCATCGAACACCCGGAGGGTCCCACGTGGTCCTTACAGGGCAGGAGAACAAAACAAGGACTTCTGCCTCAGGCACATCGTGCTTCAATCACTAGGCACTATTTCCCTCACACCTTGCCCAACACAGCCCCGGGCGGCGTCCTCGCCCCACACAGCAGTCCCTTTATCTGTGGTTTTGCCGTCTGCAATTTCAGTTGCATGCAGTCGGCCGAGGTCCAGCAGCAGATGCTCCTCCTTCTGACAGAGCGTCGGAAGGTCAAGAGTCGCCTAGTGTTACGTCACACGCCTGCGTCATCCACCTCTTCCTCTCCTCGTGTGGCTTCTCCATCCCCCAGCGTCACAGGAAGAAGGGTGAGTACAGTACGATAAGATATTTTGAGAAAGATACCACACACAGACCAGTTCTTACGGCATGTTACAATTGTGCTTATTATTGGTTATTGTTAATCCCTTACTGCGCCGGATTTATAAGTTAAGCCTTATCGGGGGTGTGTATGTATGGGAAAAAACAGTATGTATAACGTTTGGTACTATCCACGGTTTCAGGCAATCGCTAGGGGTCTGGGGACGTATTTCCCAGGGCTAAGGAGGAACAACTGTAATACGGATCATCACCATCCTATGTCTTCCTCTCACCCTGCTACTTCATCTCTCAGGTCAAAAGGGAAGTATTTCTCCTTTCTCTTGGTCTCCAGTTGATTTCAGCTACACTTTTTGTATGATAATCAACCACATGGTTATGTTAACGGGAGCTAAAGAAACTTAGAAAAGGAATATCCTTCCCACCAAAGCCTGGGTTTCAAAATTATTGCCCCAGCTACATCTCAAGAAATTGAGTTTTGTGACTAAAGCTGATCAGTCCTATCTTTGTTCTAGGCAAAATTGTCCCTTTATTTTGTGGGGCGATGGGCCTCAAGGCCTGTCGGTAGACATAGGAAGCTAGAAGGGAGCATGATATTAAAGGGGAAATTAAAGGGCATTGATTTAATACCTTCAAGATATTACCAGCAGATATGTGCCTAAAAACCTTCCTTAGGGTTATAAACAACTGTAAGTAAATTCTTACCCCCTTCTCCTTGAGGCTGTTCTTCCTTTGAGCCTGGGGAACTGGTCCTGTATTTGGTCACAGATTTGCCTTCTGTAATTTTATGATAGCCCTCTTTAATTTTTGCAGCCACGGTGGGAGAGACTCAAGCTTATCAACATTCTGCATCTTGAGAAAAAAGATTATTTTAACAGGTTCTTTTATTTAGGACCAGAGCTGAGTTGGGTGTCTACTTTACTGAGTCATACACAGATGAGAAATTTAATACTACATAAGCAAATATTTTCATTACATAAAAAAGACATATTTTCCTTACAGGAGTTCAGCTTACAGATTTAGAGAGTAATAAAAGAACTACTGGTATTATTTACATCAGTAACACAGATATTCTAGCTTTAAAAGGTGGCATTCATAATTATTATGAGCTGACTCCTCTATCTGCTTGAATGAATGCTTGCATGATTATATGTATCTATGTGCAGTCGGTTATCAACCAACATATCTTATTGCTGGTTCTTTTAATGTAAGTCAGAAAATCATCCACAGGCTCATACAAATTAGCAAGTGACGCAATAAGACTCTAATAGATTAGCATAGAAGAAACATGATCAGACATTTCGTAAGAGAAAAAAAAACTAATAAATATACAGGGAAATAGCTTTTTTCAAACTGAAGAAGAGCAAACATCTTTTTGAGATCCTATGATAGTCATATACTTGAGCCAAGTAATCCCAATCCCAGGAATTTACCTTTATGAAATTATCCAAAATAAAGAAGAAATGCGGGCACTACCGTCATCATTTGGAATTGGTGATCTTTTTCTGTAAAGGGCCAGATAATAAATATTTTAGGATGTGTGGGCCATTTGGTTTCTATTGCAACTACTCACCTCTGCCATTATAGTAAGAAAGCAGCAATCGATGGTATGTGAATGAGTATGTGTGGCTGTGTTCCAATGAAACTTTATTTACAAAAATAAGTAGTGGAATAAGGATTTGGCCTGTGGCCTAAACCCAGCTTCGCTTCGCAGTGTTGTTTATTAATGGCAAACGAGTGGAAAACTCTAAGCAAAAGTCTCAACAATTGGAACATAGTTTCATAAAATAAGATAATCAACTCAGTGGTTTATTGTGCAGCCGTTGTGATAACAACTATAAAAATTGTGGGAGCATGGGAAATGTTAAATAAAAACCAGGACCGAAAATTATATACACAGCAAGATTATAAACATATAAAATTCTGTCTGTAGACGGACAGAGGCTGGAAAGGAATACATAAAAAGTGCAGGTAACTGTTTGCCACAATGGGTGAGATTTTAAGCTTATTTTCATCACCGGTATTAAAAATGTACTTGAGGGGGCGCCTGGGTGGCTCAGGCGTTAAGCGTCTGCCTTCAGCTCAGGTCATGGTCCCAGGGTCCTGGGATCGAGCGCCTCCGGCTCCTGGGCTCCCTGCTCAGGGGGAAGCCTGCTTCTCCCTCTCCCACTCCCCCTACTTGTGTTCCTGCTCTCGCTGTCTCTCTGTCAAATAAATAAAATCTTAAATAAATGAATAAATAAATAAGAATGTACTCGAGAGGTAACACAAACTGTAAACACTCATAGCTATCTAGCATTGCTGCCATCACACAGCATCTGCCCTTTGGTTAGAAAAAGTGCCCCGCAAACAAGGCAGGGGTTTTAGGTACCAAGGAAATTCTAGGGTGATCATGTGTAGTTTCATAACCATAGAGACATTCCTAATGCTGGTCCGTCATCTCGCACGCTGGCTACGTTGGCCACACAGAATCAGATGAAAAAATCTGCATGATTTAAACAAATCATATGCACTACTGTAAAACCAGCTCAAAGGGACTATCAAGCTTGTGGTAGATTAACGACATTGTCATCATAGAGGCCGGTGGTCCGTATATTTTAGATCTAATTCTTGTTGCACATGCCCGAGGCTTTTCTTTAACCAAATCTCATATTTATCAGCGATTGAGCATACATAGCTTGAAATCATAGTCATAAAATCTTTATACTGCTATATACTGCTTAATACTACTTGCTATCTTTTTGCTGTCTCTGCTCTACTGAACTCATTGTTAAAAGACATTGGGAAATTTTAATCTAATTCTTGATTTATCATGACACATTAAAATCATACGTAACCATTCTATACTTGGATGGTGAGGAGTGTGGACCTGGATCCACAGTGCCTGGATTTAAATTCCAATTCCTTAACTTACTAGATGTATGAACTTAGGCAAATTTATCAACTTCCCCATGCCCCCAGGTTCCTCATCTGTAAAATGGGTATAATAGCAAAAACTACCTCCTAGGGTTGTTCTAAAGATTAAATAAATTACCTCAATGTAAATTGCTTAGCATATAGTTTGGTATACTCAGAAATACTGAGGACTTGTGAATATACAAGTGAGTATTTGTGAATATACAGTAAATATCTATTATTCTTTTGAGAGACCGTATTCCACTGATATTTTATTTTTATTTTTTTTAAGATTTCATTTTTAAGTAATCTCTACACCCAACATGGGGTTCGAATTTACAACCCCAAGATCAAGAGTTGCACGCTCTACCAACTGAGCCAGCCAGGCGCCCTTGATATTTTATTTCAAATCACTCTTGCTTATAAAATTTTATTTCCCCACTCGATTTACATTATTTTCTCCTCAGGCAGCACATAAAAATTATGCCAACTTCCTAAACAGACAGTGGTTCAATATCACATCTCAGAATCTATAGCATTGTAAGAAGTGCAATGAAAACAAAAAAAAAAAGTCAGATTTACTGTGGTAATAATCTTAATTTCACCATTCCTCCACAAGCACCGTTTACTCTCTCAAAGCAATGCTGATAATCAGCCGCCACTAGATGTCCAAGAAACGCTGCTTATGAGGTGGCAAAAGTCATCTTGGGCTCTCAGTGGGAGCTATGTGGGAGACAGCAGGTCCTGTGTAGGTCATTTCTAGGAAGCTGGTGGAAAATTTGTCTTGGGACCTGTGCTGTCAGACAAGAACAAGGATCCGACAGAGCTGTGCAGTAAATGTTGTGTTTTTTATTATAAGTCACAATCAGCATTCATATGATTTTCAGTAGTTGCTGTCAACACCCTACTTTTACTATCCAAGTGTCACAAATTGAGCAAGTTGTTAAGGTATCAATCATATTCTGAAGACAATTTAGAAGAGTTCCGAAAAGTAAATATACATAAGTGGGTAATAGCATGCTTTATTTGATGCCATTTGTCATAGCAAATATATTTATATTTTTCCTGCTGGTCCTAACGTCACCATTTTTACAGTCACTGACACTCCCTTTGAGTGTAGCACAGAGATGCGTCTCAGCTGTGCCTATCAATCTTCTGCAGATTTTCCTCCTCACCTGATAAATTTAGCAAGTCCTTACAATCCTCTTAACAGAGTTGAGACTGGATTATTGTTTAGAAATATTTATAATCTTAACCAGACGGTCAATATAAAGAAATGTTATAGAAAATACTTCCAAATACAATTCAAGCTGCAGCCATAGTAAAGAAGTTGTAGAATGTTGGTTAACCATAACAGTTTATGGGTTACACGACAATGTAGGCAATGTATGTTTTAGTATGCAGGACATTTGCTAAGGAGACATATTTAAGACACAAGTTCCTGAGTCCCACCCACACAAATTCTGATTCAGCAAATCCAAGATGGGGCCCCGGAATCTGCATTCTTCCCAGGCACCCCATGTCTTTTATAAAGTGAATCTCAGAACACACATTGATAAAAGATTGTGCTGGACAACCACAGTGTTTCCACAAATCTACTGTCAGATTTGTATAAATTTATACAGTAGTTCATATATCTTTATTGACAAACAATTGATAGTGAATTAGGTTCCAGATGCAGCTTTGCTGCTTAGTATGTGACTGGGCCAAGATGCTTGGATTCTCTCTCATATCATAACATCCATTACCCAATATGGCAACCTGAATTTCCCTTCAGTGGGGTTAGTATGGGATTGATCCTGGCTTCAGCTCCAGGACTGGAAGTTGGTTCCCTTAAACCACTCAGCAAATCCAATCCCATTAATCACAGAGTTTAATTCAAAAGAAAGACTGCCATATGACTCAAGTCAAGCCAGTCAGGGCCAGGAAAGCTCACTTGGGGGATTTTGTTTGAATTATCAGGAAGGCAGACTCTTTTTCCCAGTGGAAGTGTAAGGAAGCATGTGGCTAGGAGCTGTTAGCCCCATTTTGTGATCTGTACTGAGAAACAGGACAAAAAACTAGAGAGAGAAACCTGGGCCTAGTCAGAGCCCGAGCTCTGGAGAAAGCCTCTTCTGTCACCTAGAACATTCAGTGCTGTGAGCCCCAGAATTGCCATTTTTACTAATGGCATTTTGATTCAGTTTTGTGTTACATGCAACCCAAAGCATCCTGAGGCACCTGTGAATAGAGAATATTTTCCTAGATGAACTATGAGATGCCTTCCTTTCAAAAGAAAATCAGCGATCTTTAAAATTTTTTAAGTTAAAAAAATTAGACTAACACAATAATATCTGGACAATGCTCTGCATACAAATTGAATAGAAATCTTATCTTCTGTTAACTCATAAACTAATTAGGAAATTTTCTATTGGCTACTCTTTGGCAAATATTCTGGAAATAACTCTCCATTAACCCAAGAACCAAAGGACATGAAATGGTATGGGATTTACTATGCTAAAAGGGCAACCCAATTACTGAATTGCTATATCAGTCTCAACCAAAGGGAGCATTTGTAGGGTGACATCATGACTTGGGCAAAATAAGAAGAGAAGGAACTTTAGCAGAGATTAGTGAACTGAACTGGGTGTGACAGTCGATCTAAAGGTATTAAGGATGGTCTTTTACTGGAAGGAAGTGAACTGTCAGACAATATACTAAAGACTTCTTCCAGAAAACATAAAATTATTTTTTTCAATCCCAAAATATATTTGTCATTTCAGTTCAATTCAACCAAATTCATCATCATCTTAGCTTTGTAACATTTAAAAATTATTTTACTATATTCTAAGTCTTCAGATTATGTTCCATGGAATAGAGGTTTAATATAACATATTGAGAAATAATTAAGTACATTAAAAATAACATTGGTGTCACCATATTGCTTTCCTAATTAACATGTTATTACGAGTTCTGTGACATAGGCTGGCCATCTCTTTTGAATTAATTGGGATTACAAGCACTCAGCCTTAGAATCATTACAAAAGAATCTGTCTAGTCATATAAAGAGACAGAGCCAGGCACGCCAGATCTTACAAAACTTATATTTTTCACCTCTGTAGATCATAATTTCAGTGTTCGCAACATTTTGAGTGCAGACACCACGGGCAGTAATAACTGGCTTAAATGCCTTCCCAGTACAGCTCTTTGCAACAATACCTCCATTCATAACTCTCAAAAAATAAAATGACAGCTACAAGTGCCTTGAAAGAATATGTGCTCCTCTTCGCACTGTCCCACAGGTTAACTCCCAGGGTCCCTGCAGCTCTACCCAATAGTAACTGTAAATAAAAGCATTACACCCGAAGTTATTATTGCATAGGCCATGGGTAACTACAAACATCTCCATGTTTTCTCGATGGGGAATTTATGTTTGAATTGTACTGTGAAATCATTCTTTGTGTTCTGGTGAATTTGTTCAGATTAGCATAAAATCTTCAAAGTATCTTACGCAGTTGTTGGTCAGACGGTAGGGAAAAAAAAAGAGAGAGAAAGAGAGTGGTAGAAAGATATTAGCAGAATTGCAGTCCAATCTTGACAGAAATTCTGCAATAGGGACTCCATTAGTTAAGACCCTTTTGGGTTAGATGTGTCAGAAACCCGACTCAAACCGGCTTACAAGAAGGGAGAATGTTCAGAGTCTGTGTGTTTGGGAAGTCAGAAGTAGATGTATCTTTAAGTATGGGTGGATCCACAGGTAAACAACGTGCGTAGAGTTCTGCCTCTCTCCTTCTCCACCTTTCAGTATGCTTATCTCCACTTGTTCTATAACAGGCTGGCTTCTTCTGTGTGTGTCAGACATGATGGCATTCGTCAGCCCCAGATGCACATTTGCCCTGCTTAGCAATCGCAGTGGAATTCTACATTCCCCACCCATTAAAACCCTGTATCAATCTCAGGAAAGACACTAATTTATCTTTCTTGAGTCACATGCACATTCCTGAATTAATCTGGGGCACTCCAATAGCTAGCCTTAATCACATGCTTACCCAGTAAGTGGGGCCAGACCGTTCTGATTGACATCACCACCTGGACCACTAAGAATGGGGAAGGAGTAAAAGGGGGAGGATGGGGAATGATGCCGAGCAGACAAAAACTACCGCTTCCACCAACTCCTGCACCCTTTCTACCCTCCTGATCAAACTACAGACCCTAGAGAAAGGATTTCCACAACGTGGGAAAGATTATCCTAATAAAGAGCGTTGATCCTATAGGTTCTTTATATGTTTTCATTTGTGAAGACATACATTTATTTATTTATTATTTTATTTATTTAATTTAGAGGGAGAGAGAGAGCATGAGCAGGGGCAAGAACAGAGGGAGAGGGACAAGCAGACTCCCTGCGGAGCGCCAACCCCATTGCGGGACTCAATCCCAGGACCCTGAGATCCTGATCTGAGCTTAACCAACTGAGCCTCTCAGGTGCCCCCAATTGTGGAGACTTTTAAACCAATCAGCACTGGAAGAGCATTTACACCTGAACCACTGCATGAGTGGTCATTTGTATATCATCTTTCCTATGTGGGTGAGGGCCTTTTGACATTTTCTGAAAAGTCCTAAAATCATGTGAATAATAGGAAGTCATGAATTCGGAGAATATAATACTTAAATAGAAAATAAATCAGGTAAATCTCGATGCTTTATACTGAAATCTTGACGCAGATGAGGAGAAGCTCACTTAAATTAGATATTATAATGTGGGAAATAAACTACCACCCAATGTGATTTCCACATCGTTTTACTTCATAAATTTAAAATAGTATTTCCATTTAATTTTGAAATTTACAGAACATGCTTTTGAGTATAAATATAATCACCCCTGCTTCCCCTTCTTAAAATAACATAAACACTTAGGTTCAAAACTAAAAGCCATTCCTATCTTTACAGTGGGTGATTACTCTCCTATCATAGTTGGAAGCATCTTTGGGTAAACAATTATTTCTTTATGTGCTTTCCAAGTTCATGTGAAAATGGTCAGTGGGAAACCAATGTGGTAATATTATAGGGACTGATTCAGTTCCAGTGAGTGGAGATGAGAAAGGAAATAGTTATTCTTCAAGCTCTTTCTCTAAATTTTGACAAAACTGTAGATGTAGAATCTACTCACGAGCTTGAACATTCACATTGACCTCCGGTGCTTAGGAACAGAGCTCTTCAAGCTGGCAAGACAGGATTTCTTATTTTTGAGGAAGGGGGAGAAAAATCCTTGAACCTAAGAACAGTAATGTCCTGCTTACAAAACAAAGGTGGGAATCCATATATTCTACCTGCTGGTTCACCTTTATGCCATTGTGGAGAACTTGTCTAAGATGGGAAAACATGGTTAGAAGCCAGGAAAACAACCATAGAAACCATAAAAAACAAAAAACTTGACTATAAATTTAAAGTTGCTATTATCATCCATGCTGTGAGAGAGAGAACAATAGCTGGGTTAAAAATTAAGACAAAGAGTACAAGTTAGTAAGTTTACTGACCCCAACAGTTTCAGAAATAGGTAAGAGCTTTTGCTAAACTCAAAATGTGGCCAGAATCACCATCTGTTATGAAAGGCTTTTCTTCAGCAGGGGTCCCATCCAATAAGGAATGGTTTATTTCACAGATTTTCAAATTCACTTCCTGGAATCCTTACAGTATTTTTATTATTTCTGAGATATGACAAGAACATTAGTTCTGCTTTCCCTGTACAAGATAAGGGGACTCACACAATTGCTTTCAACCCTTTCTTTCTTTCCGAAAATCCAGCTAAAATTGCAAGGCAGTCATTTCTCCTTTGACTGAAGTTTATTCCCACCCCATAAATCCCTTCTTGATAACTGCTATTACCAATTCTCTGAACTTTTCTTACTTTATGATACAAAGTTTTTCCCTCCCAACTCTCCCAGGTATAAAAGCTTTAAATAACTATGTTTTTAGTGTTGTTCTCAGAATAAAACTCACCTGACATTACCTTGCAAATAGTTTTTTTTTAATTAATATTTCCACATATTTTCATTAACATTGAAATAGAAATCTAGGATTCCATTTGCCATATAATCCATTCACTAACCTAGAAAACAAGTCTAGCCAAATATCATTCACAACTGTCCAAATTTCAATGTGACTAATAATTAACATCTTTAATCTCAGCAGTCCCATCTAACCAAGTAAGTATTCTTTCACTTTATACACTTTAATTACCAGCAAACTGCACTCAAATGTAACTAGAACAGGATATAAAACCTACAATAGCTAACAATTACAGAAGGTATTCTTTAATTGCAAAACATTTTGATCTTTGATTTCAGCTTATCTAGAGACGTGTCTTTAGATGGTTGGCCCATGCCACAAAAAAAGGCTATAAAAGATAACCATGACTCAGTTTTACTACAGGGTAGTAGACCCATTCCACCCATGTCATTTAGAGGCCAACTCTGTGCTGCTTAAGTAAAAAATTATCTTGTGTGCCTGGCTGTAAGCGATTCCAATCTGTCTGAGCATGTCTAAGAAACTGTAAGTATAGGCATGATGATTCAGAAGCCTCTTGGGAAAGCTGCATCATTCTTGGGACCTATTGTACTGAGTATAACACTAAGCAGAAAGAGTAATTTATCTTCCTGGAGCTTCTTCACTGCCACACACCCACCCAGCCTTGGCACTCTAAAGGACATCAGTTCCAAAGACTGATGGAGCAGCCTCCTGGACCATCCAAGCCACAAGAAAGACCATGGTGCCTGTTAGAATGGCTGCTGAGAAAAATCCCATCTGGCCTTGGTGCCAAAAATTGTTATATCTCTCCAAAGCAACTGAGGGCCATTTTTCTCCTGGCTTCTGTGACCATGTAATTGATTAGATTTCCCTCTTCTTGTTGCCTGCTAGACAGCTTAGAGCCAACTTCTGTTTCTGGCACTATGCTAGACCAGATATTTTGAAAGACCCTGCCAATGAAAATGACTAAAATGTTGAATTAAGAAAAAAAATACATCTTTAATTGCATTGCTAAGCTGGCACAAATGAACAGAACCCACAGAGGCCAAAATTAAAGTGAAAGGAGAAACCCAGGAATTAAGCAAGAGCCAAAGCCAGATTTCCCTCTGAGGGGTTAAACTAAGCACTGAAACCTTGAGTTTCCACCATGACAGCTGCATGAGGTGTAGCTGAGGACAGAAGATAAATACATGCCCAAGGTGGGAAAGTTAGTAGGAAGCTATGTCCACAGACTGCTGAGACATTAAAGAGCTACACACTCTCAGCCTTAGGAAAAATGAAAAATAAACCCACTTTATAGAAATGGAATTTGCCTATCCCAACGCTGGAGCAAAGCAAAAAGAAAAAAAGAAAGAAAATAAAGAAGAAGATATATTAAAAATTTACACCACTGAAGTTCAAATTCACCTACCTCTATGATTCAGGACTTTTAGCAAGACATTTTATTTAAAGGGGTCCAGTTAAAGAGTATGTGAAGATGACTAAAAAAAGCAAATGCAAACTCTCTTCAGAGGAATATTACTTCAATCTGGACATTAAAGAAATTCCACAGTTAAAAAGAATATGAGCTTCTAATAAAAAGAGTCATAAACATCCAAGGAAACAATAGAATATAGAGTCAACCAAAACAAAAGACAGAAGAAAATAACCACAAAGACTTCAAATATTAGAATTTTTAGATACAGAGTATAGCATAATTATATTTGTAATCTAAAGTAATGAAAGAAGAACTTGAAAATAGCCAGGAACATGAGACTATAGAGGGAAAAAAAAGCATATTTTTCAAAGAATCAAATAGAAATCTTAGAAATTAAAAACTCAGTAGACAGAGTAAAGAGGATAGACTCTATTTTTTTTTTTTTTTAATTTTATTATGTCAGAGTAAAGAGGATAGATACAACTGAAGAGAAAATTGGTAAACTAGAAGACAGATCCTGAATTCAGCTAATGGAGCGAAAAAGAAAAATATCAAAAAGTTTAGGAAACAATAAGAATAAGGCAGGGTCTAGCATATTTTCAATCAGAGTTCAAAAACAGTTGAAGAGGCAATATTAAAGAGAGAATGACAGACCACCTCCTAAATGGTGGGTCCCCCTGGGCAGAATACACTATGGCATCTTAACACGTGGATGCTTCAGATAGCCCCAGGATAATGAAGGCCACACTCATTACAAGTTCCCTGTCATTTAAAAAGTGGTAGTTCCTTAATCAGGCTGGACTGGTCCCCCAAAATGTCCCAGGAACCCCAGCAGGGCAGCAGGTGTGGATGCCATGAGACAGAAAAGGTTAAGTCTAGTGGCTTCAGAGGTCACACCGATGCCAAGTAGCAGATCCAGAAAAATCCTGGGGTAAGTCTGCCAAGACCTCAGAAAGGACACGAGGATGCTGAATGTCTACATTTTGACTGCTAAGGGCTTAGAACTCAAATTACAGATGTAGTAATCCAAAATCCCTTGATTATACCTTCCAAGGGGTCGGCAAAGTAGAAAGTGAAGAAATGCCTACCGTCTTCTCTCTCACTCCTTGGATTTCTCGTCACTCTGCCTTGGGCCTAAAACTCTCCTGGGAGTTTTCCCTCATAATGACTCCTTTCCAAATGCCCCTTTCTGTCAGTCCCTACAGCACTGCATGTTCTTCACAGCACTGAGTCGACACAGAATTTTAATCTTTTCATAATGTGTAACTGTTTGTCCCCTACACTCTGAACTTCACACTGTTTGTTCCTGCAAAATACAGACTGTAAGTCTCTGTGCCTTTGGAGTCTGTTAGGATCTAGCTCAGTGGCTTGTATGCAGTCAGTATGTCCAACAGATGTTTTTTGAATGATACATATACTGTATATACCAGATAGCATATATATTTCGAATTATCATGCCCTAATGTGTCAAAAAGGCTGAACATTTTGTAAATGAAATAGAAAGAGAATTGCATTTAAAAGAATTGCATTGAAAGGAAAAGACAGAAAAGGCTAGAGCATAACAGAAAAGACCACAGCTAAAAGAAATGAGTTTTAACATTTCGTATGCTTCTCTTTCCTCGCTGATTTCCATGCTTTTGCTAGGACTTAATTTTGCTTCCAAAATTGTTGAAAAATAATTAACATTCCTTATTTTCCAGACTACAAGCATTTTATAAAACTTCTTCGTTTCAAATGTTTCTCCTCCGGGCCTCCCAGGCCCCCACAGCTGGATGTGTTCTGCTTGCATGGAATCAAACAGTATTAATGCTTCCCATCAGCTGGTGCTGTCATTCAACCCACATCTTTTTTATTCAAAATTAACACTGCGCCAGATTCTTCATTAACTATAGCAGGAGGTTTTGGAAAAGCTGGTGCTCTTGTGATATGTGATGTGGACCCCAAGAACAGATGTAGAAAAAAATATATATATGAACATAAGGATTATTATTCCCCACAATAGGAAGCCCCAAGTTATGCCCTTAGAAAAGTGAATAAAATAATAAAATAGGGGGCATATTTATTACTCATTTCACTAAGTTCTTATTTTCATACTTCATATTTTTATTCCAAACTTAGAAAAGTTAAAAATATATTATGAGGTTTAGTGTACACTTTACACAGGCTTACGATTTGTTACATTTACCCCTTTTGCAAAGGTCTCTCTCTCTTTCTCTCTCTCATTATATATAATAGATATATATAATTTTTACAAATCATATGAGAGCACATTATAGGCATCATGCCCCTTTCTACTTAAACACTTCAGCATATGATTTCTAGGACCAGAGATATTCTCTTATATAACCACAGTGCAATTATTGAAATCAGAAAATGTAACATCAGTGCAATTGCCTAATCTATAATCCATCTTCAGATGTTGCCAGTTGTCTCAATAATATCCTTTATAGCTTTTTTGTCCCCCAAGTCCAGGATCTGAGCCAGGATTAGCCACTGTATGTAATGCTCATGTCTCTTTAGTATCTTTCAATCTGGAATAGTCACTTGGCCTTTTTTGTGTTTTACCATTATTTTTAAAGTGTATAGGCCCCTTATTTTTTTTTTTTTTTTTTTTCATTTATGCATTTTTATTTGCTAATGTTTATATCAGTACACTAAAACTAAATTTTGGAGACACTGGATATCATTAGTTTGGATACCATTAGTTTATTATAAAAGAGAGACATGAAAATTATTTACATGATGAAAGATTTCACAACTTCACTGGAATGGGCAGCTTCACTTCATGCCATTTTAATAATGATTTCAGTCCACATACTTTCCGAGAATGTCACCATCTCTAAATAAGAAATAATCCTTGTCATCTAGAACTACTTTGGTGCCTCCATATTCTGGGAGAAGAACTTTATCTCCAACTTTCACACTAACTGGTTGAATCTCTCCACCCTTTCCTTTAGAGCCCGATCCAACAGCTACTACTGTTGCTTGCAACACTTTTCCTTGAGATTTTTCTGGAAGCATAATACCTCCTTTGGTTACAGTTTCAGCTGCGCTCCTTTCAACTAAAACTCGGTCAAAGAGGGGAAGAAACTTTCTAAACGCCTGCCCTGCCATGACGCCGACCGCCGCAGTTCGTACTCTGCTCTGGAGCTGCCGCCTCTGCAAGAAGACCCGCAGTACGACCCTCGGGCCACGTGAACGTGGGAAAAGACCGCCCAGCGCGCAGGCGCGCTCACTCCCGCCCCCCCCCGCTCCTCCCCGCAAAAGTGGGTGGCCGCACTAGCGCGCGCTGCGATTCGTCCCGAGGTCTGTGCGTCGGCCACTGACGCGAGTACGCGGAGGCGGAAGAAAAGAGGAGTTCTTTCTAGGCTTTTCTAGGCCGCCCGCCGAGGTGAAAGTCCTAGCTCTTCGCCCCTCTTCCGGAAATGACGCGTTTTGAACCTTGACCCACAGAGAGCGCGGCGCTTCCCGGAAAGTTCTGGAACCGAGTGCAGCCCGGGAACTAGCCTAAGCCGGCCCGGAAGGGGCTGAGCCCGCTGGTATAGGCCCCTTATTTTATATATTGTTCCTCCGATTAGGTTTATCCGATGTTTCTTCATGATTAGATTCAAGATTCGCACTTTTGGCAGAAATGCCACAGAAAAAGATCATATCAGGAGGCATCTGCTAGTTTGGCCCATTACTGACAACATTAACTTTGAAAAGTGTACATTTGAACCACATCAGTAAATCAAGAAGTGAGTAATACATGTGTAGATTTTTATGAAAGCTTATAAAAAAATGAACCAAATATAAGAAATGTATGGCATTCTGAGAGAGAGCATATACTCACATTAGCCCTTTTTGACAAATAGGAAAATAAGTGAGCTGTTAGAAGCAGAACAAAAGAGAAATGGTTATGGGAAAATCTGGGAGACAGCGACATTTGCATATTAAGGAAAAGCAAGTTGCTAATAGTTTCAGAGAGGATATAATAAATTGGGGGTCATTTTTCAAAAACTAATTTGAATTCCCCTAGATTCCTTTTCCAGGACATCACTAGTAATTGTGTTTATAAATAACTGGTTCAGGGGGTACCTGGGTGGCTCTGTCAGTTAAGTGGCCAACTCTTGATTTCAGCTCATGTTACAATCTTGGGGTCCTGGGATTGAGCCCCAAGTCAGGCTCTGCGCTCAGCAGGGAGTCTTGAGATTCCCTCTCTCCCTCTCCCTCTGCCCCTCCCCCCACCCATGCGCATGCATTGGCACGTGTGTGCTCTCTCTCTCTCTCTCTAAAATAAATGAATAAATCTTTAAAAATAAATAAGTAACTGGTTCATGAAAATGGAAAATTTGATCTGTCTCTGGGAAAAAAAAGTGATTTCTTTTTAAGTTCACTTTGACTCAAAAGTTTTTTATTTTAAAAAGTTGTAGGGGGCGCCTGGGTGGCTCAGTTGGTTAAGCGACTGCCTTCGGCTCAGGTCATGATCCTGGAGTCCCAGGATCGAGTCCCGCATCGGGCTCCCTGCTCGGCAGGGAGTCTGCTTCTCCCTCTGACCCTCCTCCCTCTCATGCTCTCTGTCTCTCATTCTCTCTCTCTCAAATAAATAAATAAAATCTTTAAAAAATAAATAAATAAATAAAAAGTTGTAGGAATACAATACATGTCATTATCACACAGCTTTTAGTAGCAAAATTTTGTGAGTAAACATAAAAATACAATATATAGATTTATAATGTATATATATATATAATAATACATATACACATATTTTTAATGCGTACAAAAAAGTGGAATATTTGTTCCTTTCCATTAAGAAAGGTCATAATCCACAAAGCATTAACTCAACTAATGTCACCTTGGTTTCCTACTTTTCCCCATTCATGGAGTTTCCATGTGTAACAGGCAGCATTTTGGTTGAAGAATGATATCAGAAATCTCCTGTGGTAATTTTATTTCATCCCCACAACTGGATATAGTACAATGTTTTTTAGAGTCAAGTAGAAGGGAATTTCAGTGCATGATAATGTACAAACTGTAATTTCAGTCCCAATTTTCAGTAATTGTTCCATTAGAAAAAATAACTTCCCTGGAAGGTTCAGCCCTGTGCTATTTTTATGCAACTCTCTAGGCATGTAAACTTAAAAACTGTATTGCACAAATAAGTTATTTTCTGTTTTGTTTTGTTAACAATTCACTTCACTTAGCACTCAAGTGAAGAATGAAGAGATTCTTTTTTTTCTCTTTTATTCTTTTTTTATGATGCTGTGATGGCAAGAAACAGGACAAGAAGTTACACAGTGTTCTTCATTCTTATCATTCTTTGAAACTTAAAGGTATTAATTTTAATGAGGCTAACTCACGTGCAAGGCACCATTTTAAACTATGGTATAGAATTCAAGGAAGAGAATGTCCTATCACTTGAGCTATTTAATATCACCTAAGGATTGTGAAAACAACAAATACAAATAATTTTTGGGTAATGTTGCTATACAATATTGTAATAATCCATGAGTTACTCTGTAAGAAAAGTTAGCTGAAAAAGATGTGTGGAAACATCATGATGGAGGAACGGGATGAGGGAATGGTGGACTGAACATTGTGTGTGTGTCCCCAGTTGAGAATCTTCCTGAACTTTTAATCCCCAGGGAAAGGGATTAAAAGAAGAAGAAGAATAGTTCTTTCTTGGACATCACTAAATAGTCTTCTTACCCTTTGCAACTTCTGCCATGGCGTCTAAAACATGAAGTTGTTCAAAGGTAAGGAAAGTTCATAGACCAAATGAAGAAAACATCTACCACATTCCTTTTGTCTTCCAACAGGTCTTCTTGTGTTAACTCCCTTTTGCCTGTTCGCTCTGCTACGTCCACAAGGATGCACTTTCCCTTCTAGTCATCTTTCAACAGCTGAGCCCTTATAAATGTGCCCTCACAAAAGACTGAGGGAGAAACTGTTGCAAGTAGACTTGGCTCCAGCCCTGTAGTGATAGCTTCTGGCTCCTGAGAAGATAAGAAAACTCTGTCACGTCTCCTTCATGTCAAATAACTTCATCGGATGGAAGAAATGAGTGGATTACTCAAAGTCACTTAGTGAATCATTAGCAGAGGAAACAATAACTGACTTTTGGACCCTGCTTACCCTTCATGTGTGGCCTTTCATTTCATCCATGAGAGAGCCCTTAGGGAACTCACAGCAAAATCATAAACCAGGGACCCAGTGATTCCAGTACCAGCCCTTCACGACCTACGGCTACTTCCAGACGTTTCTGTGAGAGCCCTTAAAAATAATCCTGTTTATATTTGAGGCCTTACAAGACAGTTGGTCAGTTTTACTCTTTTATTTTTATCCCTGTGGAAAAAGCAGGAAGCTGTTTATATGGGGTGGCTGCCTATTGCCATGGGTAAATGCAGGGAGGCTAAAGAAAGGAGATAGCAGGTTAAGGCAGAACAACTGATATAAATATATTTAAAGGAAGGGACAAGGCAAAGCAGTTTTCCCATTTTGTTTTTGCATTTTAACAAAAAAAATGTTATAACCCCTATAGGTGGGAAGCAAGAGTTTCTTAAAACAGTTGTTTCTTCTTTTAAAGCAATGCCTCCAGGTATGAACTTTGGCCAGTTTTCACCCAAGTCGCAGAGACGAATTTGAGAGAAAATCAAATTCATGCAGCTTGAAGTGACATGAAATAGGGAAGTCCACATAATTTAAGAGTTAAAGCATACGACACTTGGGGTCAGTTATGTTCTTGCAAAGTGGAAATCATTACATAGTATTTTCCTTGTGGGAGCCTCCTCTTTGGGGTCATGAAAATAACATTTACCTTACATGATCAATGTGAGCATCCCTATACAAACAATAGCAAAACTGTGTAGTTTGGAATCAATGGTGTAACACGTCCAAGCCCCAATTTTATAATCCAAAATGAAAGTAGACACAGAAAAGCAGCAAAAGATATCAACTGACTGAACTCCTGGGCTGACCTCCTTCAGAAGGAAAAAAAGAAGAAAAACTTAGCGAGGGGTTGGCTTTGAAGTGGTCATTTCTTTAGTAACCTCAGGGACAGCCTAAATCTCTAGCATATTTTAAACCTAATCCGGGTTCTTTAAAAAGTTGTGGATATAATTCAGATACGGTGAGCCCCCTAAGCCTAACATTTCCACAGCTGCCTTGATTTGTTGGCTTGTGAACCAGACATTAAAAATGTCTATTGGAGAAACTCCACCATGGCATGGTAGGAAAAAAAAAAAAAAAAAAAACAACAGTCGCTCTTATTTCATCCTCCCACACTCCTGTGTAATACAGTCAAGAGAAAACTGGCGTTTAAAAAGAAGATGCTGATTCACCCTCTCATCGTGACTGTAACCTCTAAGTCAGATGTTGAGCAAAAGTAAAGCAAGCAAAGCACCGTGGAAAATCCAGCCCTTTGTATAGTTTCTCTTTCTCTTTCTAATCCTTCCTGGCAGATCCCTTTATAATGAAGAAAATGAAAGACAACCAAATTATCTCCTTTTGAGAGCTGGTTAAATATTTTATGGTTTAATAAGCCTCTTCAACAGTTTGAAGTAATGAGGTAAATTGTACATCTCAATACAGAAAAATCACCGAGACATTGTTGAGGGAAAAAAGCAGGTTGCAGATTATGGGAGATACATTCAGTCCATTTGTGTAAAAAAAAGAAATGAAAAAAATAGACGTATATATTTTACACTTTTCTGGAAGAATATATAAACCAGAGCTAATAGTCGTCACTTTCAGCCAGGGTATCTCAGTAGAGGCACTAATGACACTTGGGGCTGAGTAATTCCTTGCTGAGGAGGCTGTCCTGGGCATTGTACGATGTTTAGCAGCAACTCTGTACCCCTCTGGGAAATGCTGATAGCAACACCACTCCCTCTCCATTATGAGCACCAGAAATGTCTCTAGAAATTGCCAAATGTCCCCTGGAAGGCAAAACTGTCCACAGTTGAGCACCACTGCTCTGGGGAATGAGGCTGGAAGGAGAGGTTTTAGGTTTCATCTCTCCTTTTCTGGACTGTTTGGTTTATTTTTGTTTGTTTGACTTCACTATGAACATGTACTATTTTTATAAGTTATGTTTAAAAAAAAAAGCAAGAAGTTTCCAGATTCACCTCAGAACTCATATAGAACTTGGAAAAAAAATGAATTTTGTAACTTATAAAAATAGGGATGCCTGGGTGACTCAGTAGGTTAAGCATCTGCCTTCGGCTCAGGTCATGGTCCCAGGGTCCTGGGATCGAGCCCTGCATCGGGCTCCTTGCTCAGTGGGGAGCCTGCTTCTCCCTCTGCCTGCTGCTCCCCCTGCTTGTACTTGCTCTCTGTCTCTGACAAATAAATAAAATTTTAAAAATAACATAAAAATACTCCATAAAGTTGTGTTGCCATTTTGATTGATTTAGTAGCTTCATGCAGTACATTTACTCCAAAGAGCTTAAGGCTCTGTTAAAAAAAAAAAAATCAGTAAAAAATATTCTAAAATTTTTGTAGCCAGAGAATGACAGCAGCAAAAACATTGGGAAGGTGGTAGCCAAAATCTAGCTATTTAATGAATGCACTTGGCATTGACATTGGGGGTTAAGAATTTATTTTCTCCCCAGTCGTGCCAGCCCTCAGTGAAATTGCACGGAATGTGAGCCGTCCTCAGTATCCTTCCAACCTCTCATGCCACTGCCCTTCATCACCCGTTCATGTGTTTACTCAAATATGCAGCAGGACTATATTAGACTCTGAATTCTTTGGGATTTGAGAAGCATCAACAGCTTTGGTATAAATTAATGGTTTTATCCTTACCGGGGACCTGCACTTAACTTACTGCTCAGAGACAGGGAAGTTTTCATGGGGCATCTTCAGAGACCAGTGTCTCCTAGCAGGAACCGCATGGGGAACAGGGCTGGCTAACCACAAAGGCAGCCACCGGGTGAGGCCAGGGGCAAGGCCAGGCTGCTCCTGAGGAAGGTAAGAGTGAGGTCCATGAGAGGTGGGGATGGCGATGTTGTTTCAGTGAGGAGACATCCCAAAGGAAGAAGTGGAACCTAAAAACTTTCTAAAGACAAAAGTGAAAGTGTTTGGTCAAACTAAGGGGAAAGCAAGCAACACCCCAAAGGTGGGGGGCACAGAGGTGAGAGGGGAAGGAGTAAAGGGAAACAACAATACTGAAGAGAGCCGTATGAGCAGGAAGAGTCTCAGGAACATGAGGGTGGAAAGCAAAGCGCCTGCTGGGGAGTGGGGAAGGGGCAGGAGATTAGACCCGGTAAGTGCCTCCAGGCAAAGGGTGTTTTCTTAAAGCACAGAACCAGTGGTGAGCTGTTATGGACAGGGTTGATGAAGTACCGTTCCCAAAAGTCAGAAACGTGAATAAGTAGGTTCTATTTAAAAAAAAAAAAAAAGTATTTGTATTCTTCAGGTCACCATATTTTAACTTCATAGGGTTTATCGATCATTCAGCCTTTGCCTTCATCTGTCTTCAGCCAAGATTTGAATCGCCATTTCCTGGTGCTGTGGGTGGTTAGGATAATGAGGGGTATTCTGTGGCTTTGCTTCATTTCTGGCCTCCCTCCCTTTTTGAGGGTGTGTCTCTCTTTGCTCTGCTCCATAAAAGATACTGTCACATATGAACGCTGTCTGTGTGTGGCCCTGGAGCCCGCCCAGCCTGCTCCTTCATAATAACGGCAGCCGCCAGGAAAAGCCAGAAAATGGATTATAAACCTCAGTGTTAATGTTCAGACCAGCAGTGGCCATAATGCTGGTGCTCTTTTCTTCTCAAACAGGAACAGAAAGAATGAATGTCCTGGGCTTTCTATGAAATAAGTCATCATTTGCAAAAAGGTTCTTCGTTGCTCCTCAAGGAGGTTGTGCTACTGATTTTTGAAAACATCAGTGTCTTCCAATTTGGAAAATTATTAAAAAAGAATTCTCCATTAAAAAATAAATAAGACCTTTTTTTCCCTCTCCCTTATAATCTTAATTATGGCAATATTTAAATTATTTCACTAAAATTGAAGTGTTAAGAATTATGAAATAGCAAACTAGAAGCTCTCTTTTACATAAACCACTTGTCACAGTGGTTCCTAATCTGAAAGAAATGGAGGAGTTCCTTAAGCTATTTCCAGTATTTCTGAGAGTTAAACAGAAATTGCAAGTTCACTTTCAATAAAGTTGCACAGGCTAATTGAAATGTCAGGCACCTTTGATTCTGCCTGGAATTATACTAATGTAATGTGGCAGCACTTGTTATCTCTTACTGATCAAGATTGCTATTCTAGAGAAAAGGCCAAGTAAGGGAAAAGGAAGAAAGACAAGAGGAAAGGAACAGGGTTGAGGTCTAGACCTGAGCAGTCTTTGTTAAACTGGGTGAATTTTCATCTCAACAGGCCTCAGTTTTCTCATCTGTAAACTGGGCATAATGCTGACGGTGGTGTGTTCCTACGAGTATTGGGAATGGTCTGTGTAAGCACTTGGGTTTTGTAATGCAGAGGGCTCCCTATGTTTTAGACACTGTTCTAGGTGCTTTTCATGGATTCATTCAAAACAACAATGTGAAGTTGCCACAGTTGTTATCCCACTGTTTAGGATGAGGAAATTAAGACATAAAACAGTTTTTAAAAACTTATCTAAGGCCACAGCACTAATGAACTGGGGTCTCAACTAAGGCAATCTGGTCAAGAGTCCATGGCTCTTCATGACAAATCCATGCTCTAAACTCTGCTCTATTACCCGGATATGTAATGAATCTAATGTGCGATCATTTCTGTCAGTACTATTATTTTATGTCATTGTTATTAAGAAGGAGAAAAATTAATTCCTACCAAATAAATTTATTCTGTTTAGTAGACAAAATTCAAACCTCAAGGGGCAACTGGGTGGCTCAGTCAGTTAGGTGTCTGCCTTCGGCTCGGGTCATGGTCCCAGGGTCCTGGGATCAAGTCCCGCATCGGGCTCCCTGCTCAGCAGAGAGCCTGCTTCTCCCTCTCCCACTCCCGCTGCTTGTGTTCTCTCTCTCTGACAAATGAATAAATGAAATCTTTAAAAAAACATTTCAAACCTCAAGATCCATGGTGGTAAAATGGTTGGTAATCATTGCTCTATAATGGGGAATTTTACATTTTATGGTCAGTCATTAATTTAGTCACTATGACGACTCTGATATAAAGTGACCTTCCCATCATTCTCTCTTTTCCCCCAGTCATTCATTCATTCATTCATTCACCAACTGCATCCAGGTACTATATAATAGTCTTTTTTTTCACAGATTCAAGTAGTGTTATTCTGAAACCACTGTGTGCTTATAATAATACATGTCGTTATACTCATTAAATACAAAATGTGTTTTTAGATTCCTAAGTATATGCTCCGAAATAAAAAGCCTTTACTTAATTCACTTTCCCACTTTGTTCTGTTACTAATTTGTAACATTTATATACAGCTACACACAAAAAAGCATTTTCTGAAGTATATAAAAAGTCTCACGCTTCCTCTGAGATTTCATCCAAATTGAATGAACGAGTATAAAACAAATAAAAGGGAGGAAAAAATAGCCCCCAAACAATCCTTATATACTATGGATTCTAGTACAAAACAAGATATAAGGCACATAACAATCCTTTTCCCATGTCCTGATATACAGTTCTTACAAACCCAATTTGTAAAAAGTTTAAAAACAAAAGCCTTCTTCTAACTACAACCAATTAGAATGCAGTTAGCTACAGTGGATGGTCCGTTCCCAATTGTCAAACTGCAGGCTTTTCAGTTTATAGATTAACCATACTCCTTGTTCTACCATTTTCTCATTTTATGCTTCGCTGCTTCTCTTCCTTTAGCCTTGTACCTGTTCATTAACATGTGAAGATAAGGGGCTCAAAGAATAGAGTTTTAAGAGAGAACTCTATGAGGCACTTCAGCTCCTCATTAGCAGTTCTCATGGGGCTTTCATCAGAGAAAAGAGACAATACAAT
Organism: Phoca vitulina; assembly: GCF_004348235.1. Lineage (NCBI taxonomy): Eukaryota > Metazoa > Chordata > Mammalia > Carnivora > Phocidae > Phoca > Phoca vitulina. Next base: position 23,570,475 of record NW_022589718.1, read on the forward strand.
GAATTACATTAGGTTTCATAAATCAAAGTAAAATATCCTCCTTTCATTAGTTAGGTTGACTGTATATGACACCTTTACAGCTGGAAACATCCTTAGAGATCATGAATTCCTACCTCTAGACTTTACAAATGATGACACTAGAGCCCAGACAAGGTAGGTGACCTGCCCCAGGTCACCCACTTAGATAACATCATAGTCAGGATGAGAAACTAGGTTTTGCTAATGTTTCAACCTTTTCCTTTGAACCCTCTATTCTAATATTTATCCAGACTCATGTTTTTCCAATATATTTGATTTCTTCAGCATTTCATACTGAAGAATTGAGTGAATTCAAAGAAGACAATTCCATTAATAATTGCAAGAAAATTAGTTTATTTGAATAGTTTTGATACTTTCCTTCCATCCATGGTAAATCAGTATTTATATCTCTTGTATACAAAGCCTTTTCAAATCACTTTAACAAAGAATATGGATCCAACAGATGAATAACAAAAGTTCACTTTTTCCAAGAGCATTTAGTATAGAGGTAAATAACGTGAATTTGGAAGGAGGTAGAAGAAGGAAGAGAAGAAAGAAAAAAGGGAAAAAAAGGAGGGAGGGAGCAAGGAGATGCAAATGTTATTATAAGGATTCAGTTCTTGCTTCAAGGACATAATAATTTCATAGTATTATTGAAAATTGTTTTGTTATAGATTCTTTGTGATTGTCAGGAAACCTTACAACATATACCCATGACCTCTCTTTGTATACCCTTCTCTAGAATATGTTCTTTAATAAACTATAAGAGCAGATACCCTAAATTGGTATGCTCATAACCTATTATTTGTATGAATCATCAGCCCCAGAACAAAATTAGTTTCCCAAAGATTGCCCATTGATTTATTTCTGCTTTGAGTTATAAAGTATAAATAAGTCAATATAAAAAAAAAAAATTGCCTGAAAGATTCAAAGAGTAATGATTAAGATAATTTAATGTCATTTATGTTTAGAATCATACAACCAAGTATATACTACATTCATATATTACCTAGGACTTTGGTGATAATACTTTTGTGCTGCATTTTGCTTCTTTCATCTTGATCTTTTATTTTTTCATTTTAAAATTTGATCATTTAATTCAATTAAGTCTATAATTTCTCTAAATTTTTACTTATAAAGTCTCTAAACTTGTCTTTAGTTGCCAATTTAATTAACAAACATTTCTGGGAGCCTAGGTGGCTCAGTTGGTTGAGCATCTGACTCTTGATTTTGGCTTAGGTCATGACTTGTGGGGCTCTGCACTCACTGTGGAGTGTGCTTAAGATTCTCTTCCTTGGAGCGTCTGGGTGGCTCAGTCAGTAAGCATCTGCCTCTGCCTTTGGCTCAGGTCATGATCCCAGGGTCGTGGGATCAGGTCCCATATCGGGCTCCTTGCTCAGCCGGGAGCCTGCTTCTTCCTTTGCCACTCCCCCTGCTTATGCTGTCTTTCTCTCTCTGTGTCAAATAAATAAATAAAATCTTTAAAAAAAAAAAATTCTCTTCCTCTTCCTCTTTCCCTCCCCCACCTCCGTTCATGCTCTCTCTCTCTCAAAAAAAATAAAATAAAATAAATAATTACATAATTAACTAACACATTTCTTCAAATATTGTGCTACTAAGAATTAAAAGGAACTATTTTTATATATCTTAGAATATGAATAAAAATTAGAACAAAAGATATGTTTCATTTGTTATAGATAATGGTAATTTAATTGTGTTTTTAATACTGTAAAACTAAATTTTTAATGTCTAAAAATGAGTCACAGGACATTTAGTGCATTAAAAATTTTTTTCCTGATATTTTTTGTATAGTTGCTTTTAAAGATGCACAATTCTGTTTGTTGTGCAATTTTTTTTATTAAACTTCTGAAAATATGCACGTAAGCTAGCTAGTCATTTTGAATAAAAAGCAAAATGAGTAGATAAATGATTATCATAACACTATCAGAGTTTGTTTTTTATATGGAATAAGAATCTAAATATTTAAATTTAGTCTATTAACAAAGTTAATTAAGTTATGTTGCTAGGACATTCATATTACAAATTCTGTGATAATTGAGGTTTTTCTTGCATTCAACTGTGGCAAACATAAATGGGGGAACAACAACAATGAAAAGTTAAAATAAGTTTTTACATAAGTCCCAACCATTCTACTAAGGGCTTTTCACATTTTACTTATTTGTTTTCAGAATTCTGTGCATGGCTGTCTTAATTCTATGTGGTACAGTTTTTATAATTGTCCTATTACAGAAGAAGAAACAGGTTTACAAATTAAATAACTTCTCATAAAGCTCATGTTGAATAAGTGGCTGAGTTGGAATTTGAAGCAAGTTTTGGCTCTTGAGCTCTTTCCACAAATAACAAGTTCATTGTCACTTGGCCATCATAATGTATAGGTTTATTTGGAGAGTAACTTTATAAAATTGATCTAAAGGTCAAAATTCTTCAAGCTTGTTTACCCAGGAAAGAAAATAAAGAAGGTCATTCTCTGGGTAATTGAAGAAAATGCTTCTTTCACCTAAATTGACTAGGATGGTTGATAAGAATTTCCATATTATTAACTCAGTTGTCCTCTTTCAAATGTAATCTCTGAAATGAAGAACTGAATGGAGAATAGGACTTCGTATATAAGATGCTAAGAAAAATGGATTGAATTGATTGATTCAATGAAGTAATTCTATTTTTTTTAATTAATGAAATTGAATATTTGGAATTAAATGGTCAAAAATAAAATTTTATTTAGTATTTTTCTGATTTTCCTATATAATCTTTACCTTTTTTATTTTTTTATTTTTTATTTAAGTATAGTTGACGCCCAATGTTACATTAGTTTCATGTGTATAACAGAGTGATTGGAGAGCTCTCTACCTTCTGCTGTGCTCACCACCAGTGTAACTCCCATGTCTCACCATACAACACCATTACAGTGCTATTGACTCTATGCCTTATGCTGTACCTTTCATCCCTTATTCATTCGGTAACTGGAAGCCCATACCTCCCACTCCCTTCACCCATTTTGCCCAACCCCATCCCCTCTAGCACCCATCAGTTTGTTCTCTGTATTTATAGGTCTGTTTCTGCTTTTTAGTTTGTTTGTTCATTTGATTTGTTTGTTAGATTCTACATGTAATTAAAATCATACAGTATTTATCTTTCTCTGTCGGATTTATTTTCTTAGCATAATACCTTCTAGGTCCATCCATGTTGCTGCAAATGGCATAATTTCACTCTTTTTTATGACTAATATTCCATTGTATATCAGTTCCATATCTTCTTTATCCATGCATCTATTAATGGACTCTTAAGACTGCTTCCATATCTTGGCTATTTTAATAATGCTTCAGTAAACATAAGCATACGTCTTTTTGAATTAGTGTTTTCATTTTTGGGGGATAAATACCCAGTAGTGGAATTATGGAATTGTATGGTATTTCTATTTTTAATTAGTTGATAAACCTCCACACTGTTTCCCACAGTGGTTGCATCAATTTACATTCATTCCCACCAACAGTGCACAAGGGTTCCCTTTTCTCCACATCCCGGACAACACTTGTTATTTCTTGTCTTTTTGATTGTAGCCATTCTGACAGCTGTAAAGTAATATGTCTTTATGATTTTGAGTTGCATTTTCCTGATAATGAATGATGTTGAGCATCTTTTCATGTGTCTGTTGACCATCTGTATGTCTTCTTTGGAAAAATGTCTATTCAGGTCCTCTGCCCATTGTTTAATCTGATTCTTTGTTTTTTTGGTGTTGAGTTGTATAAGTTCTTTATATATTTTGGATATTATCTCTTATCAGATATATCATTAACAAATATCTTCTCCTGTTCAGTAGGTTACCTTTTCCTTTAGTTGGTGGTTTTCTTTGCTATACAAAAGCTTTTTATTTTCACATAGTCCCTATAATTTATTTTTGCTTTTGTTTCCCTTGTGTAAGGAGATATATCTAGAAAAATGCTATTAAGACTGATGTCAAACAGATTACTGCCTATGTTTTCTTCTAGGAATTTTATGGTTTCAGACCTCACGTTTAGGTCTTTAATCTATCTTGAGTTTATTTTTGTGTATGGTATTAGAAAGTGGTCCAGTTTCATTCTTTTGCATGTAGATTTCCAGTTTTTTCAACACCATTTACTGAAGAGCCTGGCTTTTCCCCAGTATATATTCTTGCCTCCTTTGTCATAGGTTAATTGACCATATATGCATGGGTTTATTTCTGGGCTCTCTATTCTGGGCTCCCTATTCTCATGGGTTTATTTCTGGGCTCACTGATTATCTATTTTTATACCATACTGTACCATACTGTTGTGATTACTGTAGCTTTGTATTGTATCTTGAAATCTGGGATTAATATACCTCCAGCTATATTCTTCTTTCTCAAGATTGCTTTGGCAATTTAGGCTCTTTTGTGGTTCCATACAAATTTTAGGGTTATTTGTTCTAATTCTATATTTATAGAGATTGCATTGAATCTGTAGATTGCGTTAGGTGGAATGGACATCTTAACAATATTAATTCTTTCAATCTATGAACGTGTTATATCTTTCCATTTGTTTATGTGATCTTCAGTTTCTTTCATCAGTATTTTGTAGTTTTTTAAGTACAGGTCTTTCCCCTCCTCGGTTAAGTTTATTCTTAGGTATTTTATTCATTTTGGCACAATTGTAAATGGAATTGTTTTCTTATTTTCTCTTTCTGCTACTTCATTATTAGTGTATAGAAATACAACAGATTTCTGTATATTATACTTTTATATCCTGCAACTTTACTGAATTCCTTTATTAGTTCTACTAGTTTTTTGGTGAAGTCTTTAGGGTTTTCTATGTATAGTGTTATGTCATCTTTAAATAGTGACAGTTTTTTTTCCTTCCTTACCAATTTGGATGCCTTTTTTTTCTTGTCTGATTACTGTGACTAGACTTTCAGTACTATGTTGAATAGAAGTGGTGAGAGTGGACATCCCTGTCTTGTTCCAACTTTAGAGGGAAACCTCTCAGTTTTTCACCATTGAGTCTGATGTTAGCTGTGGGTTTGTTGTATATGGTTTCTATTTTCAGGTATTTTCCTCTAAACCCACTTTGTTGAGAGCTTTTATCATGAATGGATGTTGAATTCTATCAAATGCTTTTTCTGTACCCATTGAGATGATCATATGATTTTTATCTTTCATTTTGTTAATGTGGTTTATCACATCGATTGATTTCCAAATATTAATCCTTGCATCCTCAGGATAAATCCCACTTCATTATGGTTAGTGATCCTTTTAAGGTATTAAATGTGGTTTACTAATATTATGTTGAGGATTTTTGCACCTATATTCATCAGGGATATTGGCCTGTAGTTTTCTTTTTTTGTAGTGCCTTTGTCTGGTTTTGTATCAGGGTAATGCTGGCCTCATATAATGTATTTCAAAGCTTTCCTTCCTCTCCTATTGTTTGGAAGAGTTTGAGGAGAATAGATATTAACTCTTTTCTAAATGTGTGATAGAACTCACTGTGAAGCCACCAGGTCTTGGACTTTTGTTTGTTGGGAGTGTTTTGATTACCTATTCAATTTTGTTTTAGTAATCAATCTGTTCAGATTTTGTATTCTTCATCTAGTTTTGGAAGATTGTATGTTTCTAGGAATTTATCCATTTCTTCTGGGTTGTCCAAATTTTGGCATAAACTTTTTTATAGTTGTCTCTTATAATCCTTTGTATTTCTGTGATGTCAATTGTTACCTCTCTTTCATTTCTGATTTTATTTATTTTTGTCCTTTTTCTTTTTTTCTTGATGAGTCTGGCTAAAGGTTTATCAATTTTATCTTTTCAAAGAACCAAGTCTTGGTTTCATTGATCTTTTTTTTTTAAGTCTGTTTCATTTATTACTGTTCTGATCCTTTTTATTTCCTTCCTTCTACTAACTTTCTTTGTTCTTTGTTCTTTTTCTAGTTGCTTTAGGTGTAAGTTTAGATTGTTTGTGATTTTTCTTGTTTCTTGACATAGGCTTGTATCAAATTAAATTATCCTCTAAGAACTGCTTTCACCACATCCCAAAGATTTTGGTCTGTTGTGTTTTCCTTTAAATATGTCTCCATGTATTTTTTAATTTCTTCTTTGATTTCTGTCTTGACCCATTGGTTAGTAGCATGTTGTTTAGCCTCCATGTGTTTGTGTTTTTCAAGGTTTTTTTTTATTGGAATTGATTTCTAGTTTCATACTGTTGTGGTTGGAAAAGATGCTTGATATGATTTCAGTCTTTTTAAATTTATTGAGATTGGTTTCATGGCCTAATGTGTGATCTGTTCTGGAGAATGTTCCATGTATGCTTGAAAAGAATATGTATTCTGTTGTTTGGGGGTGGCATGTTCTGTATATATCTGTTAAGTCCATCTGGTCTAATGTGTCATTCAAAGCCACTGTTTTCCTGTTGATTTTCTGTTTGAATGATCTATCCAATAATGTAAGTGGAGGTATTAAAGTCCCCTACTGTTACTGTATTACTGTTGATTTTTCCCTTTATGTCTGTTAATAATTTGCTTTATGTATTTAGGTGCTCCAGTGTTGGGTGCATAGATATTTACAATTGTTATATCTTCTTGTTGGATTGATACTTCATTATGTAATGCCCTTCTTTGTCTCTTGTTACAGTCTTTGTTTTAAAGTCTTTCATCTGATGTAAGTATTGTTTCCCTGGCATTTTTTTCCTTCCATAGGGAGAGAATATCTTTTTCCATCTCTTCACTCTCAGTCTATATGTGTTTTTAGGTCTGAAGTGATATTGTAGGCAGCACATAGGGTCTTTTTTTTTTTTTTTAATCCATTCTATAACATTATGTCTTTTGTGGAAGCATTTAGACTGTTTACATTTAAATTATTGATAGGTATGTACTTATTTCTGCTTTGTTAAATTTTTTTCTGGTTGTTTTTGTAATTCTTCTCTGTTCTTTTCTTTTTCTTTTGCTCTCTTTCCTTGTGATTGATGACCTTCTTTTGTGTTATACTTAGCTTTCTTTCTCTTTATTTTTCTGTGTATCTATTATAGGTTTTTGGTTTGTGGTTACCATGAGGTTCATTTATAACATCCTAAGGATATAACAGTCTACATTAAGTTGATGGTCACTTAAATTTGAGCACATCCTAAAAGAACTTAATTTTTACTCCCCCCTCTATGTTTTATTTATATGTTGTCATAGTTTACATCTTTTTATTTTGTGAGTCTCCTTAGCTAATTTTTAGATACAATTGATTTTACTTTTGTCTTTTAACCTGCATACTAGCTTTATAAGTGATTGCTCTACTACCTTTACTATATGTTTGCTTTTACTCATGAAATTTTTTCCTTTTATAATTTTCTTACTTTTAATCATGGCTTTTTCTTTTCCACTTAAGGAAATCCCTTTAACATTTCTTGTAAGGCTGGTTCAGTGGGATGAATTCCTTTAACTCTTGTTTGTCTGGGAAACTCTTTATCTCTTTCAATTCTGAATGATAATCTTGCTGGGTAGAGTAGTTTTGGTTGTAGGTTTTCTTCCCTTCAGCACTTGGAATATATCATGCCACCCTTTCTGGCCTGCAAAGTTTCTGCTGAAAAATAGGCTGACAACCGTATGTGGTTTCCCTTGTATGCTACTAATTGCTTCTCTCTTGCTGCTTTTATAATTCTCTCTTTATATTTAATCTTTGACATTTTAATTATTATATGTCATGGTGGGGACCTCCTTGGGTTCATCTTGTTTGGAACTCTGTGTGCTTCCTGAAACAGGATGTCTGTTTCCTTTTCCATGTTAGAAAAATTTTCAGCTATTATTTCTTCAAATAAGTTTTCTGCTCTTTTCTCCTTTTTTTTTCTGAGACCCCTATAATGCAAATGTTTGCTCACTTGATGTCCAAGAGAATCCTTAACATAGCCTCATTTTTTAAAATTCTTTTATATTTTTGCTGTTCAACTTCTGTGCTTTCCATTACCCTGTCTTACAGATCGCTGATTCATTCTTCTTCATCCCCTAATTTACTCTTGATTCACTCTGGTATTCTTTTCATTTCAGTTATTATATTCTTCAACTCTAACTGCTTCTTTTTTATATTTTATCTTTTTGTTGAAGTTACCACTGAGTTCATCCACTCTTCTTTCTAGTTCAGTGAACAACTTTATGACCATTACTTTGAACTCTTTATCAGGTAGATTTGTTATCTCCATTGCATTTAGTTTTTTTCTTTTTCCCCTGAGGTTTTGTCTTGCTCTTTTGTTTGGAGCATATTTCTCTCCGTCCTCATTTTGCTTGACTTTCTGTGTTTGTTTCCATAAATTAGGCACAAGAGCTGTTTCTAACCTTGAAAGAATGGTCTTGTGTATAGTCATCCCCTGTGTAGATTGTGTATGCCTGGTGAATTTATTTGGCTGTTTAGAGCTGTGGCTGGCATGGGCTGGGTGTCCCAGGGCACTTTATGCTGGGACTGCCTGCCAGGATGGCTGTAGTTGAATTGGGCATGGATCAGGGTGGTTCCAGAACTCTCCATGCAGAGAGTACCTTGGCAGGATGGCTGGAGCTGAGGCAGGCACCAGCCAGGGTGCCCTGGGGTACATAGAACACCCTGGCAAGACAGCTAAAGCTAAAGCAGATGTAGGCCTGGTCAGTCATGGGACTCCTACACCAAAGGAATAAGTATAGATAAGAAAAGGTCTGAGGACCACTAAGTCCTGTGACAATACAATATTAAGAACCCCCCAAAATGAGGAAAGACCAAAGAAGGAAATTTAAAAGGAGAAGTGGTAAGTGAGGAAGAAAATCAAATTGTGGGGTTCTGGAAGATGAATGAAAAGGTATTTCAAAGAAGAGGAAGGGGTTACTTGTGTCAAATGCTAGATATAGGTCAAGGAAGATGAGAACTGAGATTAAACATTTGGATTTAGCAATATGTAGGCAACTGGTGACTCTTCCAAGCAGATTTTAAGTGTACCAGTGGGGGGCAAATGCCTGATTATAGTGAAAAGAGAAAAATGGAAAGAGGGTAAGTGCAGACACAAGTACTAAAAGAGACAATTCTTTCAGAGTTTTAACTTAAGGAGAGATAAGGAATATACACAGGGAAGAATAGGGAGAATAGAGGAATAAAACAGTAGCTGGAGGGGAAAGTAGACCCAAGAGAGATTTGTTTGTTTTAAGATGGAAGAAATAATATCATTTCATATGCTGATGAGACTGAGATGAAAAGCTGATGATGCTAAAGAGGGAAGGGAGGACTGTGGCATTCAAGATCATTGAGTAAGTAAACAGAAATGGGACCTATATTAGTTTTCTCCAACTATTATAACAAATTACCATAGGCTTTCAGCTTCAGACAACACAAACTGATCATCTCTAAAGTTCTGTAAGTCAGAGTGTGTGGGGACTGGGAGGATTTGGCTGAGTCTTCTGTTCAGTGTATCACAAGGCCAAAATCAAAGTGTTGGCCAGAGTTGGTTTTAATATGGAGACTGTGGAAGAGAATCTACTTCTAAGCTCATTCAAGTTGTTGGCAGAACTAAGTACCTTGTGGTTGTATGACTAAGGTCCCCATTTCCTTCCTGGCTGACGATCAGGGGACTCAGCTCCTTAAAGTCACAGGCATTCCTCATCATGTTGCCCCCCTCTGTGTTAACCGGCAACAGCACTGGAGTCCTTCTCAGGCATCGAATTCCACTAACTTTTCGGCCACATTTCTGCCTCATTTCTCCACACTCCTTCAGGCAGGGTAAGTTCTCTGCTTTTATGGGCTCAAGTCCAGGATAATCTCCTTCTGTTGAAGTCTGTAACCTTAATTTCATCTGTGAAATCACTTTTTGCCATGTAAACTAACATATTCACAGGTGTGGTAATTAGGAAATAGATCTCTTTGCGGGGACTACTTCACCTACCACAGGAACATCTCTGTCGGTTTTAGATAGGAAGCAGAGTAGAATATGCAGGTGTGCTATACAGATGGCACGGGGGTCAACATAGGTTGGAAGTCCCCTGGGACTGCTCCTGCTTTCATCATCAGGTAAATGTAAAGCTAGGGCTATAGGAACTGAAGGTCCGAGAGGAGAGAAATGAGTGGGAAACTGAATGCACTAGATGTGGTATCATTTCCATGCAAAACGAAGCATTTAGCTGATGTCCACAACCAAAAATACAAAGAGACCAGTCAGCCCAGTGGTTATTAAGCCTGAGAGCAATAGGAATTGAAAAGAGAGCATCAAGATGAAAAAAGACATTGCAAACTTGGACTGAATGAATATTTAGGGAAGGGGAAAAGGAGAAATCCTATCTAGGGGATGGATAACATTTCATTAAAATAAGGCACATGCCATAAAAATAAGGAAGTTGGTGGTATGAGGGCACTAATTTGATGGGGGCAAGAGGAGTTGATAAATTCAGCGTTTGATATGTTGCATTGACAGAATGCTGGGACTCCTGTCAGCCAAGCAGACATGGAGGCTTGGAAACTGGGAGAACGATGGGGCCCAGAGATGTAAATTGGGAAATCTTTGAGGAGCTAGAATTTGTAGCTATAAGAGCAGATATATTTTCTAATCATTTACCTCATAGGATTGCTGTAAGGATGATAAATAATAGTCTATAGATAATAAATAATATAGTGGATAATGCCTGGTACAGAGCACCTTGCATACAGTAAGCATTCTATAAATATTAACTCAGTTTATTTTCATTATTATTATAAAATGGTAGTGCTTGAATTCAAACTCCATTCTTTCTGACTCCAAAGGTTGTTTCTCACCTACATGACCTGTAAGTTAAGGATAAACAATCCATAAAACTCATTTTATATTTATTAGAGTCTTCCACTTCTGTTTATATTTTTTTTAAACAAAATCTTTGAGGGGCAATAGACAATCAATATGTTACTGATAATATCAGAGGGGCTAATTAAAATTGTATATATTCATCAATACTCCATTGTATATGAATATATACATGTAGATACACATATATGTTTATAATAACTACAAACAAGTTGAAATATTTGAATATCATTTCTAATCCTTATGTACTTCGTGCTCCCATTATAGGCTTTGTTTGGAAAAGATTAGAAATGTCAATTTAACATACTCGGGATCCTCAGATCTGTTCTGAAAACCATTTGAATTTTTTTCTTAGTGAATAATATGAGGTATATTAGTAGACAGTGCTTTGACTAGAGGATACATAAAATTCTCCTTTCTGTGGCCAAGTGTCACAAGAAGCAAAACATTTTTTATTTTGAATTCCTCTGGCTGGGTACTAACCACTGAGCCATTATTCATAAAAAGCATGAAATTGGGAATTTGTGATGCCCTAGGCAGCTGTGACATCACAATCAAAGACACCCACCATGCATGGGAGCAGTCTGAGCTCAGTCCTCCCTCAGTGCGCCAGCTGGCTTCCATCATGACAGACAGGGCTCTTCTTTATGGTCTACTGCCATTCCCCTCCCTGGCCCCTCCCTCCATGGGAGATGCCCACCAGTCTGAGCCTCTGTAAACGACCCTGTCAGCTTCTGTGCTCATGTGGCCTTTTCCTCCAGCCCTGTTAGGGGGCAGACACTTGCCTGCTTTCCTGACAGACATTTTTTGGTTTAACACAAAGCAATTGTTTCAGACTTGCTAATGTATGTGAAACACATGGAGTTCAATGCATTTACCAGACTGTAGCTTGCTTCACCTTGGTAAATTTGGAAATGAGCAGTGTTGCTGCATGTATGTGCGTTGGGTGTATATATATATATATATTTCTTTTTTTCAAATACCTACCTGCATTTAATGAATTTCTACTTTTTGCCTTAGTTTCTATAACAGTATCAAAAATCTCTTACCATTCATCCATAAGTATTTCAGAGCCTGGGTGTGAACAGTTTTATCATAGACTGTTGCCAGGTGTTGGTCAGAGACCTCCTCTTGCAGGAGGAAAACGAGGCCTGTGTAGCAACTCCCCCATAAGTGAGTTCTAGAAAACACTGTCAGTCCTTTGTACAACTTTTTGGAGACTCCCTTCATTCCACCAAGTTAAGAATTCACATTGTTAATGAGGGAGTCTACTTTACTTTATTTTTATTATTTTAGGGGAATACTTTATTATATTTTATTTTGATTATTTTTATCTGTGAATGAAGCTAAGGATAAGGATGTGATGATAATGATAATGAGGAGAACCAGTTGCCTAAAGGAACAGCCCAATCACTTCTAAAATTTATTTTAAAATCTCAAAAAACAAAATAAAATAAAATTTCACAGATATTGTTAAATTTTTTTTTCTTTCCTAAAAAGTGACCTTTTCATTTCCCTTGATCATGTGTGATCCTAACCTTTACTTTTCCAATATGCTCACATTTCTTTATCTCCCAACCCATATAAAAGTAATTTCCAGATAAAATTAAAATCATAGGGCTTAAAGTGAAAACGCAAGTTAGAATCCACAATACTCTACAAAATGCAATTTGATTACAGCACATATTTATAGCGCTTTATGGTTTAAGAGGCAACAAAACATACCACTTTGTTTATGCCTGACAGCCATCTTCTGTGCAGAGCATCATCATTACTTTTCAGTGGACAGAACTGAAGCTCGTGAGGTTAAAAATGTGCCAGCGTACATAGATAGGATTAGGTAGAACGGTATGTAATTGGCATTTCACCTTCCTTGACCTACACCTTCACGTGGTTAGTGAGTGATAGCTAGGACGCCAATCCCGACATCTTCCTCTCATACTCCAGTGCCTGGATTCTTGGTCTGTGTGATTTTTTTTTTAATGCTAGAATGGTTAGATCATTTCTATAAAGCCCTTAAAAATAATATGGTTGGCAGCTTGTTACCTGCCTCAGCCTTAAGATGAACCTGATTACATGGTAGTAAGTTAAGAAGCTTTATACACTCGCCAAGGTAAACAGTGAGGGAAAAGGAGGTAAAATATCATAAAAGTATGCAGGTTTCATAAAACTGCCTGAAATTCTGAGTTTAAGTATGATGGAAACAAATTTCATGACTCACTCTTTCATAGGAATAATAACTAAGTAACAACAAATAATGAAATTTAAGCCACTTGAACTGTGTGTGCAAAATCTGTATTATTTAGGAGAGGTAGTTGCTGAGTTACTAAAATTTGGGTTTATTAACTCCTGTTATATGGGCCTTCCAGTATCTTTCACTTACACCTTTAGTAGTAAAATGTAAAATATTTTTTTTCCTAAAATTTTTTTCCCTAAAATTCCTAAGATATTCCATTGCTCTATGACTATGCTACTGTCATCCTTGTTTGTTATTCATGTATCAACTTGGAAAATAGGTACACACCCACACACTGGGAAAGGTGTATGAAAATTTGCAAATGAAGGGCATAAAAATAAATATGTTAATACACACAAAGTATACTACCAAATACAGCCAGGTCTATAGTGATAATGGTTCAGTTTCAGCTCAACTTGCACTATCACCATTTCTGGAAGACAAGAACAATATCTTTTTATAGTCACTGCAAGGTAATGGCTCTAAGTAAAACACAATCATAGTAATAGACTATATTATTTCTCATGAATAAAAAGGTAGCATTTATAACATGTTATAATAAACAATTTAAATTATTATTTACAATAAAGAATAAAGGCGATAAAATTCGATGGAATTCTAAGATTATTTTTAAAATGGCACTTTGCTTACGTTAAACATTGCAAGCAAAGTTAGAAACTCGTGGCTCTATCCTCACTCCCATTTTTCACAGGAGATTGCTGACCATTAGAACACAATCAAGAAGTTTTAATTAGTGTCAAAATATACCGCATTTTCTGAACCAAATTTCTGTCTTCCAACTTCCTGTATTATCAGTCTCTACCACGATCAAACCTTGTTCCAATTGAATAGATAGTGATGCCAAAACCGAGGGCTTACAACTCACTTTCTCACTTTTTACCCCTCCTTCCTGGCCCTAAAGACATGGGGAGAAAGAACCTTGAACCTTGAGAGAAGACGTCTGTATCTCACAATATTTTACCAAGAGATCTGGACATTCCATTGTGAACCCTATGAGAGTGTTATGTGAAATATTCATATTCCCTTATGTATGAATGGCTGAGCTTCAGGGGAAAAAATAAGGAAGCAACTGTACGATCAGAAATGAAGTGAAAACAGTCCTAGGCAATTAAGTATCTACCAGTTTCTGGTGGCCTTGAGCTTTGGTTTCATGTCTGTATAGGGTCGAGATCCCGGCCGAAAACCAGAACCCAGAAAGCCCACACCATCAGTGATAGGGTAAGGTGGGGGGTGCATAGAAATCCACTTTGCAGAGGCAGACAAAAATTGATTCACAAGACAAATTGCAAAGAACCACTATAATACAAACTCTATTTTCTAACCACAGTTCAATATAGACAGAATCTAGTAGCAATAACAACAAAAAGGATTGTTGTAGAAGTAGGACTGTTTTCTCTGATGTTCTCTATAAAATGTCTTGACATCAAAGGCCTTCTTGAAAGATTACGCTGCATAGTTAAGCTCTGCTCAACAGAGAAGACCCCCACCTTTGAATACTATGAAAATGAAGTTACTGTTTTCTGTAAACATATTTACCCTTTTTTCATTCCAGTAGTTATTCAGTCACCCCACCCAGGAAGGTCCGTTATATCCATTCACTCACTTACTGCACAAATATTTAATGATATAACTATGTGTCAGGTTCCTCTAGCCATTAAGGACACAGTGATGAAAAAGACACACATAGTTTTAGCTATCATAGAGCTTACTGTATAGCAAAGACACATTATATATAGTATGTGTTAAATAAATACATATTTAATTAAATGTGGTAAATCTGTTCAGAGAATGGACCTCTTTTTGAAAAATTACAATATAGAAAAATGGCACATGCATTTTATTTGAAAGCTTGCCAAAGATCTGTATTTACTAAGAACTAACAAATTGGCTTTGTATAGAAATAACTGATAGCCTTTTGATTTCATAATATGTAATCACATAGAATAAAGCTGGAAACCGTTACTTACTTAGCATGGAGAAAGTTGTCCTCTCAAGAACATGCATTATAACATGCTTTTGAAATATGATCAGTTAACTTTATAACTAACTAAGAGTGGGGTGCCCGTAGAAACAAATGATCCATTCTCCTCAAACATGGTATTGTGTCCCTGTGACAGTTGTTCTATGATGGTATAATCCCCCTAGAGAAAACTATGAGGGTTTCCCACCACCCGCCCCAAAGAGAAAAGTCAATTTGCACATGCTAGTTATTCAACTATGACCTGTTTGTGCAGCATAATTCCCAAGATATTCAACTTACAAATAGGCCCACTTATTGGACCTGCTGGTTGGAGCCAGTCTTTTAAACTTAAAGAGGGGAAATCCTCTGCGGGGTTTATGGAGGAGGGAGGGAGCAAAATCTAATCCTTCGTAGCACGCTGGCTGCCTGCCAAAGCACTCCAGAGGAATTGAGGAGAGCAAACCGTGGAATGCAGCCCCATCTGGAGAGGTTGTCTGATGACAGAGAGAGCATCCTGGAAGCTACCCCCAGTGCGCCGTATGCTGGTCCTGGTTACTGCACGGAGACTCTGAGGTGTGGCATGAGCAGCCAGAGTGTCTTGACTGCAGCATCCTCTGGTTCAGACACTCGGAGGGAGGGAGATGGAACATAGGTTATCTTTTCCACAGCAATAGAAGCAAATGATTTATCTTAATTATTTTTTAGATTGCAATATGTTGCCTCATATGTCAGATGTACATTAAGGAGCAATTAGCTTAAATGTCAGCATCAAATGATTCACTACTTAGCATCCCAGAAACAGAAGACAAAAATAATGACTCCAAGTGTCAGCAGACACCAATCTGAACATTTTCAATAGCAGTATACTCTTCTTTCTACTTGGAATATAGATTGAGCTTTTCTGTCTTAAATTCCATCCAAGAGATAGTAACCACAAAAACAAAATAAAACAAAATCCAAAAGGCAGTCACTAGTCAATAAACTGAGGCCCATAAGCTAAATCTGGCCTGCCACATGCTTTCGCATATGAAGTTTTTTTGGAACATAGCCATGCCCATTCATTTACATACTATAAGTACTTGCTTTAATGTTTTAATGGCAAAATCAATAGTTGCAACGGAGACCATATGGCCTGCAAAACCTAAAATATTTACCATCTGGCCCTTTATAGAAAAAGTTTGCTGACCCCTGGTTTATAAAGTGTAAATAATTCTGCAAAGTGTATCCTTTGCACAGAAGCCCAAGAACTGCACAGAGAGAGGATTTTGGAGATCTGTGGCGAGCCCCTTTGAGTATCCAGGAGAGCACTGTTCAGTGACCAAACCACCCAGGAGGAGGGGAGAAACCATTAGAAGGATTGAAGGGAACAGTGCCAGGCTTTCACAAAGAGAAAAAAGTAGTTCCTGTTCTACTAGCCATACTGGAAAACATCATAATTCCAAGGCATTGAGTAGAATACTCAGAAGGGTATTGCCTTAGTGGAGGAAGCAGGGGAAGGGACTTTAAAAAATACACTGATTGGGAATAACAACAGATTAGACATTGCAGAAGAAAATATTATGAATTTGAAGAAAAAGAAGCGTTGAAACAACCGCCCCCCACCGCCGAAAAAAAAACAAACCAGTTAAGTGAAAAAGCATCAGTGAACCGTGGGACAACATCGAAAAGCCTAATACATGTTTCACCGGCATCCTTGAGGGAAAAGAGAGAAAAGAGGGAAACAAAAAATATTTGAAGAAATAATAGTCAAATATTTCCAGATTTTATTAAAACTATAAAACCACAGATTCAAGGAGTTCAGTAAACACAAAGCTCAAGAAACACAAAGAACACTATATCAAGGTCATCTGTTCTCACCATTTCTATTCAACATTGAACTAGAGGTTCTAGCCAGTGCAAAGTTACAAAAAAACAGAAATAAAATGTGTCCAGATTGGACAGAAAGAAGTAAAACTGGCTTTATTTACAAATGACAAAATTGTCTATGTAGAAAATTCATTGGAATCTACAAAAAAAGCTACTAGAATTAACAAATGATTTTAAAGTTTGCAGGACACCAGATCAATATAGAAAAGTCAATGTTATATCTATAGACTAGCCATGAACAATTGGAAACTGAAATTTAACAAGGAATACATTAACAGTAGCATCAAAAATGTGAAATACCTGGGGATAAATACCTGTACAATGAAAACTACAAAACACTGCTGAGAAAAATAAAGAAAACCTAAACACTGTTCTATGTACTATTCTATGGGTCAAAAGACTCAGTATTAAGATTTGAGTCTTAATAAATAGAGGTATAGATTCAACATAATCTGAGACAAACAAACACAAGCCGATGCAAAAACATGTACAGAAATTCAAAGGACCTATAATAATCAAAATAACTTTTGAAAAAAGAAGAACAAAACTAGATTTATACTACTAATTTCAGGACTTATTAAAAGCCACAGTTATCAAGGCACTGTGTTATTGGCATCAAGGTAGATAAGTAGATCAATAGAACAGAATAGAGTCCAGAAATAGACTCTTACATAGACAACTAATTTTTGAGAAAGATGCAAAGACCATACAGTGGAGAAAGAAATCTTTTCAACAAATGGTACCAGAATAACTGGAATATAAATGTGCAACAAAGTAAATGTTGATGCATACCTTATATCACATGGATCATAGACCTAAATGTAAAACCTAAAACTAGAAAACTCTTATAAGAAACTTAAGAAATATTTGTGACCTTAGGCTAGGCAAAAATTGCTTAGACGCAACACCAAAAAAAACCAACAACAACGACAATGACGACAAAAAACAAATTGGCATATTTAACTACATCAATATTAAAAATTTTTGTTCTTTGATAGGACCATTGAGGGAATAAAAAGACAAGCCACAAATTAGGAAAAAATATTTGCAAAACATATACCTGATAAAGAACTTGTATCTGGACTATAGGATGAATTCCCAAAACTCAGCAGGAAAACAAAACAACCAAATAAAAATTGGGTAAAGAGTTTCAACAGACACTTCGCCAAAGGTGTATAAATGACAAGCACATAAATAAAAACTCAATATCATTAATCATTAGGGAAGTGCGCATTAAAACCACAATGAGATACTACTTCACACCAATTAGAACGAGTAAAATTTAAAAGACTGACCGTACCAAGAAAGAGTGAGGCTATGGAGCAACTGGAACTTATACGTGATTGGTGGAAATAAACAATGTTACAACTATTTCAGAAAACATTTTTGGAGTTTCCTAAAAAGTTAAATATATACACGCCATATGTTCCAGCCATTCTATTCCTAAGTGTTTACACAAGACAACTGAATTCATATGTTCATACAAAAACCTGTGCATGGATGTTTTAAAAAAATTTTAATAGACAATATTTTAGAGCAGTTTCAGGCTTAGGTTTAGGTATTAGTGAAAGGTAGCTTCCCCCATTACGAACATCCCCTACCAGAGTGATATATTTGCTACAATTAATGAACCTACATTGACACATCATCATCACCCAGAGTCCATAGTTTGCATTAGCTTTCACTCTTGGTATTGTACATTCTATGGGTTTAGACAAATTTATTATGATATGTATCCACCATTATAGTATCATATAGAGTAGTTTCACTGCCCTGAAAATCCTCTGTGCTTCACCTATTCATTCCTCCTTCCTACATCTTTATTTTTAATACCCCCCAAAATGGAACCACACCAAGTGTCCATCAACAGGTTAATAAATAAACAAACTGTGGCATATCCATGCAGTGGAATACAAGCAGCAATAAAAATAAATGAACTGTCTGATAGACTCAACAGTAAACATGAATCTCAGCATCATTTTATTAAGTGAAAGGAACTAGGCAGAAAAGAATACATACTACATAATTCCATTTATATAAAACTCTGGAAAATGCACACTAATCTATAGTAGCAGACCAGAGATCAGTGGTTGCCTAGGGAAGGAAGAACCAGCAGGTGCAGGAAAGAGTGACTACAAAGAGACAAGAGGACATTTTTTGTGGATAATGCATATGTTTGCTATCTTAACTGTCCTGGGGCTTTCATGGATATATGCATACATCATAATGTATCAAACTGTACACTTTAAATATGTGCAATTTAATGTCAATGTGTGCATTTATAATAGTAATTTTACCTCAGTAAAGCTGCTCTAATAAAAGAATATATGAAGATCTACATCCCCAAAATGAATTCATCTTAGAGCCAAGTCAAGTCAATCCTAATAAATTTTTGTTGAGCTCTTTATTTTTTTCAAGGCAGTTTTACATACATTATCACATTTAATCATCATAACACATCATAGGAGATAGATACTGTTGTCCTTATCTGATAGATAAGAAAACAAAGCTCAGAATGGTTCAGTAACTTCCTTATTGTCACAGAAGTATGTGGTAGCAATTTGGTTTTGAACTCAAAAACCAAAGATATTCTCCCAGTACATTTCACCTCACCAACAATTCTCCTTTAACAAATAATTATTAAATACTACTAACTGACTACATATCCTGAAATGCACTGGCCTCTCAACTGATAGAAGGCAAGTTCAAATTTCAACATTTATAACTCAAATATACTTCTTAAAAATTTATTGTGGTATTAAAGTCTTACATGTAGCCACATGTTAGAAAGAAATTTGCTAATAATTATAGCTATTTTAGAAAAAGAATGGCTTTCTTATGGGTCAACAAGTTAGTTTTCTTTCCCAATAAGATACTAAGTAATAGAACACAACTGGTGGGCACCTGGGTGGCTCAGTCGCTAAGTGTCTGCCTTCGGCTCAGGTCATGATCCTAGGGTCCTGGGATTGAGTCCCGCGTTGGGCTCCCTGCTCCTCGGGAAGCCTGCTTCTCCCTCTCCCACTCCCTCTGCTTGTGTTCCCTCTCTTGCTGTGTCTCTCTGTCAAATAAATAAATAGAATATTTAAAAAAAAAATAGAACAAAACTGGATATCCATACCCAAAACAATGAAGTTGGACCCCTACCTCACATCATTTATAAAAATTAACTCAAAATAGATAAAATCTAAATGTAAAAGCTAAAACTATAAAACTCTTAAAGAAATCATAGTGGTAAATATGTATAACCTCAGATTTGGCAATGGATTCTTAGATACATTGACTCAGGCCTGCCTCATAGAAATATTTATTACAATCTAAAGGTCCTACATGTGGCAAGACGCTAGAAAGAAATTTGCTGATATTTATAGGTATTTGGAAAAGGAATGATGTCTCATGAGGCAAAAAGTTTGTTTTCTTCCCCTAGAAAGTACTTTTCCTATAAGAAAGTAGTAAAACAATTCAGAACTTTGTACTATATTCCATGGCCTTTGAGTTGCTGAAGGTTTCAAACTAGAGGATTAATACCATCCCTTTCTATTTCTTTTTTTTTTTTTTAAAGATTTTATTTATTTATTTGAGAGAGAGAATGAGATAGAGAGAGCATGAGAGGGGGGGGGTCAGAGGGAGAAGCAGGCTCCCTGTTCAGCAGGGAGCCCGATGCGGGACTCGATCCCGGGACTCCAGGATCATGACCTGAGCCGAAGGCAGTCGCTTAACCAACTGAGCCACCCAGGCGCCCCCTTTCTATTTCTTTTCTCCATTTCAATCTGTCACATTAGTCGTAGGAAAACAAACTATTGAAATTTTGAGCCAAGAAGTAGTTGCTTCCAAATTACAGGAAGTTTGCAAACTATTCCATGTGTTTATGCATTTTATTTAAAGAAATGAAATTTTCTAAAAACTCAGTTAGCCTTGCCATATTTTCTAGCCTTATGGATCTCCAAACATTTCATTAGTTACAATTTTACAATGGAACAAAAAGTGTTTTGTTTCTCTATTTCATAAGGAAAAAGAAAGAGAGAATGAAAACAAAATCTTTAACTCCTTTAGAGTTCTTTACTTACGTACATATAAAATCTCTTGAAAGGGCCCTTCTTTCTCATCCAGTTCAATGGTTGCCCAGACCCAGCAATGGTTTGCTTATGTTAGCACAACCTCCTGGAAGACAAGGCCTCTGACTGCTTTGGACAGAGATCTAAACCCTAGGTAATATTCCACTGCAATGTTTCATCAACTCACAGATTAAATCAAAGATGTCGAATAGAATCCTCAACCTCTTCTACTGCTAGCTTATTCTAAAATTGTGTCCTTTAATCCTAAACAAACTCACTGGACGTGGCTATTTCTGGCAACAACACTGTTTCAGCCCACTGTTGTATCCTCAACAGCACCAAAAATGCTGTATTGTTCACAGTAAATACGGGATACATTTGTATTAAACAAATATGTGAGTGCAAAAACAAGTTTACATGTTTTATGTCACACAGAAATGGACAAAGTGCTATGATAGTAAAGGTGTGGTTCTGGAAACGGAGATGGATTCCGAGGTAGATATGCAGATGCTAAATTTACAGATGCTACAGATCCTGATTAGGACTTACATATGTTTCTTAAATTGGAAGACAATTTAGAGATCTCAAAGTCAAACTTCCATCGAACATAGGAATTCCTTCTTCATTACCCCTAACCTTGGCTTAAACACTTCCAATGACAGAGTGTGTGTTATTTCAAAACCACTGTTCCTTTTTGGGGCAACTGAAATTTACAGAGTGTTAATTATTATAGGTAGGTTGAAATCTGCTTCATATTTTCTACCCATTGACCTTATATCAATCACCTGAAGCAAAAATGTCTGTTCTTTTATGGGTGGGAAGGAAGAGACAGTCTAGTGGAAAGAAAAGTTTTTTCTTTTTTTTTTTAAAAGCACATTGTGCAGTGAAATAACTACTGGGTAAACTAATGATGAATAGGTTATGAACTAATATGAGGAGGTGCCTTCTGAGAATAATGACAAGAAGGACATGCTTCATTAAGCTGGATGTGCCACTTTCCAGGCTCAGGATCTCATCTATAAAATAAAATGATTTAACTAGTCAAGGGTTATGAGCGCTAATGTTTTCAAGAGGCAGAGAGGAAACATCAATGAACAAAAGGTAATGGGAAGATTTAGGGACAGTGTTGAACTGAAAGCTGCTGCCCTCTAATGACATTCAGACTCTGAGCCCGAACAGATACGTCCACGTCATCCGACTTTCAGTCTGTCATTCTCTCCCTTGTACTAGATGACGGTTCAGCCTCCCCATACTGTGTCTTTCACCTATAACATCTACCATTTTGTGGTTAACTGACCCCTCACCATACTGGTCTCTGGCCATCCAGCTGATCGCAGTTCACCTGCACCTGTGTAGGCTTTCTGAGACGTGTGCGTTGCCCATCTGTGCGTTATCCATTCTTTTCACTTTTGTACACTTCAGCACTCTGGCTCACTTCTGATGGCATGTTTCCATCCTCTGAAAGTTTCGTTCTCCTCATGATATAAAAAACAGTTTTGACATGGAATCTCAGGATGATTCCATTTACCCAAAGGTTTAAAGTCAGAATGATGACACTCTAGGAATTACCCATGACAGAGGGCAGGATGAATTTGGGGTGTGGGGGTTATAGTTTTTAGTTTCCTATAAACCCCACCATGTATATCGTTTTCCAGTTGTGTTTATTTTTCCCCCACTGGTATCAAATTAAAAAAAAAATAGGACATACAAAATTATCCTACTGGTCTCAAATCTGTGTTTGATATGTAAATATCTGCCAAAATATTTGTGACTGTGTTTGTATTTATGTGTTAAAAATAGTTGTGAAGTGCAGTATAAAAAGCACTGGACTTTAGGGAATTAAAAGATAAAAGGTCCTTCTCTGCCCCTTGGCAGATTGATCTTTTGCAAGAGATTTAATTTATTGGACTCTAGTCCCTAATCCATAAAATAGAAAGACTGATGCACATCTGCTTAATTCATAGAATTGCTGTGAGAATACAAATTGAGATAATGTACTTACTCTGTAAAATATGAAGAATTCTATATTGCAACTTGTAATTAAAATGAATATACTTGACCTCTGTTTCTGAGGTGTAGGAGGTTGTGAGGGGCCAACGCTTCTATGCTGCCAAAGTAGAAAAAGAAAGCTATATTTAAAAATAATAGGTTTGTAAAGACATCAGAGAGCTGTGGAAACAACAAAGAGTAAACCAACTAAAATTTCAGGGGGACAGAAATATGATAAGGGTATCTGGTGACAGGCATTTGCTGGTTCTAGGCTTAGGCTGAGTATAGCCTAAGGGTCCGATCAGAGCTGTTGAGCATGGAAAAGAGAAACCAGAAAAGCATTTAGCAGTTGTCTAGTGCTAGAGGACAACATGAAAACTCGGAAGAGCTGCAAATATACTGCTGTTTTACCTCATGGGACGTTTGTTGTGTTCTGAGGTTTTGTAAGAGGTTGTAGAGTCAGGGCTTAAACTCCTAAAAGGCAGAACGAGATTTCCTGAAGTTTCACAGGGCTTAGGAAACACATGCAAGAGGAGAAATCTGCCTCAAGTATAGGATCAGTCCTGGCCTGAAGACTTTTGCCATTTCTCGAAGTTGCCGGGGAAAGGTAGCTTGAGAACTGGACTGAGAACTTTAAAAGCACAGAGCTAGATCTCTTGCAGTCTTTAAGGAAAGACTGAAGAGAAGGTTAATTAATGGTCTTTCAATCAAAATATCATAGAACTACATTCCAGAAATAGGAGCAAGCAAGATGTCACTAATTTTTACTAACACTGCAACCCATTCAGCCCTAGCCCAGTGCAATCTCTGATTGGATTAAGGTGATGCTCCCGTTACTCTGTATCTGTCTGCCTGCACTTTGGTGGAAGACAAAGCCATTTGGACCTTCCATGTGTCTTTTAATTATAATTTACAGTATAAAATCAAAAATTACTAAGAATGCAAGAGCCAAGAAAATATGACCAATAATCAAGAGGAAAAGAGTAAACCAATAGATGCAGACCCACAGATGATTTGAATATTGGAATTGGCAAATACTTTTAAATAACTATAACAAAGTGTACTTTTTAAAGGCAAAAACGTATACAATAGAAATGCATAGACATAGTCACCAAAAAACATGTACATTAACGTCCAATAGAGCACTATTCCTAATCATTAAAACTGGGAACTACCCACAAAGTAGTTGAATGGATAAGTAAGTTGTGATATATCCACACAATAAAATACATACAGCAATGAAAATAAACTATCTAAAACTACTCCTAGTAATACAGATAAATCTAACAAATATAATGTCAAAGAAGCCAGACCCAGAAGAATACATTCTCTCTGATTCAATTTATACAAAGTTAGGAAAAATCAAAAATAATTGTAACAGAAATAAGGAATAGTGGTTACCTTAGGAGTGGGAGAAGTGTCTGGAAAGAAACATAAACAGAGCTTCCAGAGGCTGGGAATGTTATGTTTCTTGATGTGGAGACTGGATACCATTGTGACGATTGTGACAATTTGTAAGCTGTATACATTCAGAAAATGTGCACTTTTGTCTGTGGACTACAATAAAGAGTTTTCAAAAACTAAACAATATATAACTAAAATGACTTAAGTTCTACAAAGAATCCCCAACTGACTATGTAGACACAACCTAATTGCCCAGAGAATTGACTTACAACCTAACTATTCCACAGGGAAAAAAAATTCATCAGGAACAACTTTTTCCCAAGGCAGTATCTGAGGTTTTTATCTACCAAAGCCAACCATTTTTCCAAGCCACAATATCATGCCTTGCTCTTAGTTCTTCCTTACTTGATAAAAACCTCTCACAATTCTTCCTTCCCCAAAGATGGGCTTTTGTGCTGGGTACTCCTATTATCTAGTAAGACACTCCTTTAAACCCCTTCGAATTCTACAGGAAATCCCAGCCCATGGCCAAATCTGTTGGAGAATGTCTAGAAAGCAAATGGCAACACAGAGATAAGTTTTTCTCCAAAGCATTTCAACTTAGTCATTTTTTTTTTGCCTGGCACTGTAATCCTCAACTAAAAGCCTCTAAGTGAAAATCATCCATTCGTAGCATCATGAAAAGATTTTGTTATCCCCCTTGTAGTTGGCTTGATCTGGATCTGCGAGAACTTGTTGACACCCTGTCAGAATTCCTCCTCTCAGGGATGTATAACCTGTCACAGGGTCAAAACTTACTGATTCAATTGTATGTAACAATGTAGCGAAACCAGAAATGCTTGCAACCTGAAAAGATATTCACAAAAAAATATGAGAATGAGAGCTGCCCTATGGATAACACCACATGCTCGATTTTCCAGAAAACGCTTCACATGTTTCCAAAAAACCCACAGTGTATCTTTAAATTGGAAATGTGCTTTCACAAAAAACAGACACACAAGGATATTCTCAGACTTAATGAGTAGATGAGCCATCTTTCATTACACTGCTCTAAAAACCATATTTCTTCAATTGGTACCATTCTAGGGCAGAATAAAATGTAAATAAATGTAAAGGTTCACTAGATTGCATAATGTATTGTGGAGTCTGTATTCTATTAACAAGGTCACTGCCAGGAGTTGTGTAATTAAAACTCTATTGACCCATCTCTTTTTCCTCCAAAGCTGAAGAAGATTATTTAGGAGGTCATAAATTTAAAGGTCATCAGATCTAAGACTACAAATGAGCATAGTGCAGCCAGAAATTCCCTCAAAACAAGCCTTGCTTGTGATGAGATCAGAAGCACACAACCGAGAACGAGTACTGGGGACATGTTCCATATTTATAGTTTCATCATTAAATAAAAATACTGTTTTTATATCCAAATTCAAGTTTGTGCTAAAGTAGTTTGAAGACCGTCTCAATAAATATGTAAATATAATTAACACACAGTGTCGATCACTGTGTGTTCTGTGTTGCTTTTTTTTTTTCCATTACAAAAACCATCTTGGGAATGGAATGCCAAAATCATAGTTCTTCACTGTGGCTGCTACAGGGATAAATCTGTGGAAAATACATTCCTTAATCTGTCTCCCATTAGCAGGATCATCAGCAGATTTTATAAACAGCCATTATAAGCTTGTTTACCAATTCCTTTTCTTCCTTCTGTATGTAAAAAGATCATTTATCTGTGTCCTCAGTCTTACAGTTTTCAAATGTCAAGCCTCATTTGAAAGAAAAGACACACACTAAAATCTTTCCTTATGTTTCAAAAATTGAATTTTTCCTTGAACCGGAACATAATGCCTGCGGACCGTGGGCTTCAATACTTGACACTTCGTAGAATTAAGGAAAGTGCAAATGGCAAGAGTTAGATAATTTGTTGAATGTTTGTGAGTTATCTTTTTAACATTAGCAAAACAAGTTGGACAACCTCCAGAAAATGTCCTTTGGAAACAAGTCTAGGCATAAAAGAAGTATTTATGTGCCCCAGCAAAGAAAACAATCACTTCACCCTAAGAAATAAAGTTCCTTCTAGATCTCTAGGTTTCAGTGCATCTCGATTGATCACAACCTAAAAGGCACTTTCCTTATATGTCCACCATGGGGTTTGCATTAGGCTCCTCTATAGATTTTAAAATACAATAAAATGTAACCTTGATTTCAGTTCTGCCAGATTCATCCAAAACTTGATCTTGGGAAATTCAAGACAAATTATAAATACATTTTATTTAAATTTCAGGCTAAAATAAATTGTCCCTGCTCTCTGGAGTATATTCATTTGGGCTTATAAAGCATATTAAAAATGTACTATTTTAAAACCCTTAAGATTGCAGGACCTCTTTGCAAGGAATTATTATTTTATACAATTGTATAGTCAGTGTTATAACAAAAGTTAATTGTAAACAAAGATAGAGTGAAGGTTTTTAATTTCAGACAATGGAACAATTCATACAGCTTCTTTAAAGTGAGTTGCCAACTTTAAGTGGATTGTGAGGTTTTTGTTGTTATTGTTGTTTGAAGTAACAGGAATACAAAGTTCATGTTTAATGTTAACAGTTAATGATTGATTTCTGACCTTGACAAATAAAATCCTTTTCTCTCTCTCTCTCTCTCTCTTTTCTGGTGTTCAAGTTTTCTTTGGTCTTCAACTTTGAAGTGGTTGCTTTATAAAATCAAGTAAAAATGCACGATGCCTCCATTAAGTATTGAACCTCCTTCTGACAGATTTCTTTTGTTCTACACAGGACGATCCATTCTTATCCCTCATTAATTCTAATAAACTCAGACAGGTGGCTGGCCTTCTCAAAGGACTTGCCTTAAAAATATAACAAAACCTGTGTCTACACATATCAAATGAAGGGGAGAGTTAAGCTACCTTTTGTTGAACTCAATTAGTGTGGGCTGCCAACCTCAATTATTTAGAGGAAGAAAAAAATATTTTCTTCAATCAGCAGTAAGATTTGGCTTGAATTACACAGATTAGGGGACAGGAGACGACCATGCACAGGCCAAACAAGGCCCACTGCCTGTTTTTTATAAAGTTTTATTGGAACACAGCACATTAATTTATTGACATATTGTCTAAGGCTGCTTTTCTGCTATGGTAGCATAGTTGAATAGTAGCAACAGAAATCAAATGGCCCACAAAGCCTAAAATATTTACTACCTGGACTTTTGCAGAAAAAAATTTACTGATTTCTGAGCCAGATAAACATCTCAATTCTTCACTTCATTTTTGTTTCCATAGAAGTGGCCGGAAACATGGGAAAATAACGCTTTGGGCAGCCAAAACTAACATTATGCTTTTGTTGAACTTCTATAAATCTTTATTTTAAAGAAGATGCAGAAGCAAATCATTTCAATCAGGACTTATTTTAATATACAATTATATCTGTCGGACTCTAGTTTTGCTATAGCCTCAAGGGCTTATGAAAACACTCTCCCTGTAAATTGCGTCTTATTCAGTTAAAGGCATTTGTTGGTTTGGTATGTGTGGTTTTCTCTTTAATTGCTGCGGGGATTTGGATTGCAGGTGAATTGAAATTTAAAATTCTGATCATTTTGCAAACTTGTCATTATGCATGCTATAGGCAAGTTAGTAGATTTAGTTATGCCAATGATTGCGAAAAGATACATTATTGCTGCATTATAATGCATAAACAGGTTTTATGTTCTTCTGCATAATATTAGAAACTCAAATTTATGGAGTCACAGAGCTGTGATCATCATCCAGTTTTTAAATAAGGAAGCAATTGGTGATTTATATCACACATAAAGAAGTTTCCTTGTCAAGGTGCTTGTTGATCCATGGCATATAATTTGGATAAATGAAACAAACCTTTGATGGGATCATTAGGAATTATTTGCGTTCATGGATTTTTTAGAAGTGTTTTTTTGTTGTTGTTAATCTCAGTCAGCATTTACCTATTCTCTCTCAACAAATCTTGGTTGTTCAGAAAAATCCCTTTGAGTAGTTTTTATATCAAAACTTTAAAATTAAAATATGTATGTGAAGATCTAGGTATTGTGTATCAACAGCTGTTAACATTATAATAAGACAACAAACCAGATGTTAGGAGTCTCCTCATGTAAAATCATGTAAAATTCATCCATGAAGAAGTCTAGCAAAAGTAATAATAATAATAATTACAACGGGGCACCTGGGTGGCTCAGTGGGTTAAGCGGCTGCCTTCGGCTCAGGTCATGATCCCGGGGTCCTGGGATTGATCCCTGCATCGGACTCCCTGCTCCGCGGGAAGCCTGTTTCTCCCTCTCCCTCTGCTTGTCGCTTCCCCTGCTTGTGCTTCTCTCTCTCTCTCTGTCAAATGAATAAATAAAATCTTTAATAATAATAATAATAAATAAAATAATAATAATATTGAACCTGGATCTGATCTAACCTTTAGATACAATTACCAATTTACAGAAAATACAGAGAGCAAAGAAACATGTTAAATCACACTATGGGAGTGACAACTCCCAAAATCCGGATTGGGAGAAACTGTAAGATAATGACCCAGGGCCCTAACTAAATAAATGTCCAAGAAAAATAGTGAGGTGAAGTGGAACCTATAGATTGCTAAAGTCTTAAATATATTAGGCAATTGCATGTGGTATCTTATTTGGGTCCTGACTCAAACAATTAAAAATCCATTTATGACATTTAAGAGATCATTACAAATTTGAGCCCTGGCTAGATAGACAATGAAAGAATTCCTGTTAATTTCTAAGAGTGATAAGTCTATTGTAGTTAGGTTTTTCGTTTGTTTGCTTGAAGAATCCTCATCTTTATGGACACATGCTAAAATTTTGAGGATAAAAAGATAAAATGCTTAGGATTTGCTTTAAAACAATAAAGGGAGAAAAATTAATTAAAAGTAAAAAAAACTTGAGGCCCTTGGGTGGCTCAGTCGTTAAGCGTCTGCCTTCGGCTCAGGTCATGATCCCGGGGTCCTGGAATCGAGTCCCATGTCGGGCTCCCTGCTCTGCGGGAAGCCTGCTTTTCCCTCTCCCACTCCCCCTGCTTGTGTTCCCTCTCTCGCTGTCTCTCTCTCTCTCTCTCTCTCTCTCTGTGTTAAATAAATAAATAAAATCTTTTTAAAAAAAGGTCAAAAAAAGCTTAAAAGATAGTAAGAGAAAGGGTAAGAGGGTAAGAGGATGCAAGATTGTGATGGGATCATGAATGTTGACACTGGATGATAAGTACATTAGGGTTATTGTGCCGTGTCTACTTTTGTAGATATTTAAAATTTCCATAATGAAAAGTTAAAAATATACGTGGGATGCCATATAAAATAAGATGCCTCTTTATGACTAGTTTTACTAATGATTAGTGATAAATAAAAGTAACTGACATAAGTAATTTATTTGGGTATAGAATTAGTTCTGGTACTAGCTTAAACAAAAAAAGAATTCACTATCTAGTTAGCAGTAATAAACCGTTCCTTTAAAAAAAAAAACCCACTTATTTAGGTTTGTTTAATAAGGCTCGAGACATACAGGATTTGTATTTATCTGCTCATTTCCAATATGATTTGTATTTTGTTCTTAAAATAGAATCCTTCACATACTTCTACCTAAATTTTATTCAGATAACACTTACTCTGGGTCTACTCTGCATCAGGCGGGTTTGCTGAAGTTCAACAGCGCTGAGCTCCATCCTTTCTCCATTTCTTCCCCAGGAGGGGCAGGATTTCTCTGCCAGAGATCTCTGCAGGAAACACCAACAGAGAGCACCCACGTAGCTCTCTGCTCCCCATCCCACACTTAGATTTTATCTTCAAACCCACCCGTCTGTTATCCCTGTGCCTCTATCAGCCAGCTTGATAAAGCTTCCCTATGGTGTGAAGCTCACTGCCCCCTCCCCGAGGACACATTTTGGGGGATGCGACCGTACGCAGTTGCAGGGTGAAATAAATCTATAATGACCACATGCACACAAAGAAATATGTGGACCTCGATAATTCAGTTCATATCTAATGAAATGAACTCAGCTGAAGAGGTACATTTTGAAATCTTTCAGGAATGTTCTGTTATGACAGATTTGACACATAGGAGCATAAAAGGAAACATTTTCACCGTGTCCTACAGGTTTTCCTCATTAGCAAGGATATAGTCATGCCTTTCCTTATCCAATTTTTTTTCTCTCCTGTGAGCATAACTTTTGGATTTCTCTCCTCATCTTCTTGGTCATAATTTTTATTGTTTAAGTTTCAAATGTTTTTCTAGGGAAAAAAATCCACATGAGTTAATGCAAGTGAAAATCTAAAGTTTTCTGTGTCCGAGCGATAAGCAGCTGGGGAGCCCTCTGCTGCCCACCAGCACCTCAAGCCTGCGGAGCCCTGGCCCTTCGGGTCTCTCCCCCGGGCTGTCTTGCCTACAGTTGTACCCCTGCCCACAACTACTCAGACTCATCTCTCACCACCCTCTTCCCGGCCTCCGTGCTGAATATCCTCGCCCCCACCAAGCCTGCCCCAGACATGCCATGATGTTTCTCACCTCTCTGAAGGCCCAGATCATTCTCTTTCCCTGGAATCAATACACCCACACCCCCCCTGCAAGCACACAGGGTCGGCTTCACAAACACATAGTAATCCTTTACTACCTAGCTCAGAGATAACATTCTCTAGTCCAGGCCCCCTTTACTGTCATCCGTACACCATCACTCCCTACGCTGTTGCTGTATCACACTGTATGGTAATTTATTTATTAAACATCAGCCTGCGATTTTATGAGATCCTTTACTTCCAGCAACTCTATTTACCTTTATCTCTTTAGCCTCCAGCTCAGCGTAGGGTGCACAGTAAACCTTCCGCAAGTGTTTGTTGAATGAATAAATGAATAATTTGAATGCGGTAGCTTGTCTAGCAAATCTCTGGCTAATAACCTTCTGTAATAGTTCAATCAATTATTTAATAAGTGTTTGCTTAGCATTTTGTATAAGACACGACGCCAGGCATCGTTGTGGATTACAAAGCTGAACAAAGTGTGGTACAGTCCCTGTGTTTTGGGAAGGAAGACAGCTAATGTACACATGTCACTGTATTCAGAATACAAAACACAAAACCCTACCGGTTCCATAAAAAACTGTAAGTGAATTTTTGTGCAGATTAGACAAGGAATAGGGAAGAGGTGCCAAACTTGAGATGGAAGGGATTTAATCAAACAAATTGTTCAAAAGCTATTGAATAACATTCATATTTTTTATTTATTTAAATTCAGTTAGCCAGCGTGTAGAACATCATTAGTTTTTGAGGCAGTGTTCAATGATTCATCAGTTGCGTATGACACTCCCATGCTCATCACAACCCGTGCCCTCCTTAATATCATTAACCATTTACCCCATCCCCTCACACACCTCCCCTTCAGCAAACCTCAGTTTGTTCCCTAGAGTTAAGAGTCTCTCATGGTTTTTCTCCCTCTCTGATGACTTCCTGTTCTGTTTTCCCTCCCTGCTCCTGTGGTCCTCTGCGCTGTTTCTTATGTTCCACATATGATTGAAACCATATGACAATTGTCTTTCTCTGAATGACTTATTTCGCTCAGCATAATACTCTCCAGTTCCAACCATATCCATGTAAACAGTAAGTATTCACCCTTTCTGATGGCTGAGTAATATTCCATTGTATATATGAACCACATCTTCTTTATCCATTCCTCTGTCGATGGACATCTTGGCTCTTTCCAAAGTTTGGCTATTGTGGACATTGCTGCTATGAACTTTGGGGTGCAGGTGCCCCTTCTTTTCACTACATCTCTATCTTTGGGGTAAATACCCAGTAGTGCAATTGCTGGGTCGTAGGATAGCTCTATTTTTAACTTTTTGAAGAACCTCCATACTGTTTTCCAGAGTGGCTGCACCAGTTTGCATTCCCACCAACAGCGTAAGAGGGTTCCCCTTTCTCCACATCCTCGCCAACATTTGTTGTTTCCTGTCTTATTAATTTTAGCCCTTCTGACTGGTATGAGGTGGTATCTCATTGTGGTTTTGATTTAACATTTTGCTATTTTTTACTACCCTTTCAGCTAATGTTTGAAACATCTTTCTTATAGCTTAGAAATATAAAGCTGCAGGGGTGCCTGGGTGGCTCAGTCGGTTAAGCGTCTGACTCGATTTCAGCTCAGGTCATGATCTCAGGGTCTTGGGATTGAGCCCCACATCAGCCTATGCCCTCAGCAGGGAGTCTGCTTGGGATTCTCTCTCTCCCTCTGCTCCCACCCCACTCACACGCTCTTGTGCTCTCTCTCTCTAAAATAAATAAATAAATCTTAAAAATATATATATAAAGCTGCAGAAATACTAAAGATGTTATAATCTAGCTGCCTTACTTTATAGAGAAAAAGACAGAACTAGATCTCAGGGCTTCTTTCTTCCATTCTGTAACTCTTTTTTTTTTTTTTTAAGATTTATTTATTTATTTGACAGAGAGAGAGAGCACAAGCAGGGGGAGCGACAAGCAGAGGGAGAGGGAGAAGCAGGCTTCTCACTGAGCAGAAAGCCCAACGCGGGGCTTGATCCCAGGACCCTGGGATCATGACCTGAGCTGAAGGCAGCCACTTAACCGATTGAGCCACCCAGATGCCCCTATTAGGTAACTCTTAACACAGTGATAAACTGCCTCAGATTTTAAAACTTAACTTTAAAACTATATATTGCTATGTGATTTGTGTTAACTAGACACAGAGCCTAAAATGTGTTTGGAAAAAAAAATTGAAAGACAACATTTGCCAGTATCTAGACTATGTAAAATTATTGTAAATTCATTTCAAAATTTGCTTTTCCTTATTGCTTTCTTTTAAGTATTATTTATGGATAAAAATTAAGATGAATATGAAATTATATGTGACTTAACTCTGGCAATAAAATAACTTTAAAATTCTTTGAAATATGGGTATTATATAATATTTTCTTTGATTCTCTATGGACTTTTAAGTCTTGGCAAATTATAAATTCATATTGACAGAAAATAATGTATGACTTTATATCATACAATTTGGTATAGTTTGTGATGATAAATAAAACTGATATAAACAATTCAGTCATTCAGAGATATTATTTATTGCCTTTCATGTGTAAGGCATAGTGGTATATAACAAAATAATCTTTTTATATTTTTGATACCTTGCAAGGTAGCCCCCTTCTGCCTGTTATATTTAGGAGTTACATTTCATATTTGAAAATAACATTCTTGGGGCACCTGGGTGGCTCAGTCAATTAAGCATCCAACTCTTGGTTTCAGCTCAGGTTATGATCTTAGGGTTGTGAGATCGAGCCCCAGGTTGGGCTTCACGCTCAGTGCAGCCTCAAGTCAGCTTGAGATTCTGTTTCTCCCTCTCCCTTTGCCCCTCCCCACCCTCATGCTCTCTAAATAAATAAATAAATCTTTTAAAAAAGAAAATAACATTCTTTATCCAGTCTTTATAAACTCATTCTACCTTTAGTCCTTTTCCATAACTAGCATTTGGCAAAACTACACATTGTATCTGTTCCATTGTGCATTACACCAAACAGGTAGGTGGAGAAATGATCTAGTATCACCTTAATGGAACGTTTGGGACTAAAAATCTCCATTTATCTTTCTGCAGATGATTAGATTTACCAAGTGATCTTCTAATGAAAACCGTAGAGAAAAATATATCCTCAATTCATTGTAAACCACAACTCAAAATTAAACTTTGTGATGCAGTCCTCTAACTCTGCTTTATTCATAGTCAAATGATTATTTAGAAATTAGAAGAAGATATTAAAAAATTCTCTTAACTTTGTAGTTTGAGACACATCCAGCCTCAAGCAGCATCATTTGTAAATCACACCCTGAAATGAGATGAGAACCACAAGACAAAACAGATCTGATAGCCTTCTTTTCTTGGACTATCTTCAGGGTAAATATGAAAGTTCTAAAGCCATGATGTATTAGAGGTGTAGAGAGGGTAAATGTTGGATAAAAGATAATGGTCAAATAGAAACTTGACAGGTGGTGACTCATTGCCTAGTTGATGTGAAAAATCATCTGTCATATTCTTGAAAGTATTTCTAATATCTGTTGCTAAGTGTGTTCCCTTTCAGAGAAATCTGGAAGTAAATATTACAACAGATTTTATCTATAGTAAGTTACCAACTTTCAACTTCATAAATTGATAAAATTTCAAATATAAATATAAATTTGGGGATTAACATAACATCACCAACCTTTAAAGCTTTTGCCCAGTAAGAACATTTTTTTAAAAGAAAAGGAAAAATCGAGATACCTGGGTGGCTCAGTCGGTTAAGCATTCAACTTTTGATTTCAGCTCAGGTCATGATCTCGGGGTCGTGAGATGAAGCCCCAAGTCGGGCTCCACACTGCTTAAGATTTGCTCTCTCCCTCTGCCCACCTTGCCCTTTGTGCATGCGTGCACACTCTCTCTAAAAAAAAAAAAATCATAAGAACAGCTACCGTATTTCAAAAGAATGTTTTAATACCAAAATAGTGGGAAGAGCACAATATCAAAATAAAAAACAATATTTCAAAAAGAAAAAAAATGATAACCTTATTTAAAATCCACCATATTATACTAATTCTTCTCACTTCAGAATGGATTGGTGATGTCTTTACCTCGTTTAGTAATTGAGAACCACTAGAGGAAGGGAGGGAAAACCAGAGAATTCAAGGAAAAAATTAATAAGAGTACAAAAGTGGGCAAAGAATATCTTATTTTTGAAAAGGCTTATTCCCTAGAATTAAGAGTTAGTTTCTTATTTACATGTCTCCCCATTGCTCCAGGCTAGATAGCTAACACAGCCAACTCACTGGGCTCTCACAAACCCTCACACTTAGCTTAAAGTTTAAAAGACCTGCAGAAATTTCTGAGCATATTGTAATATTTATTTTAGAATGTTGCTCATATTCTTGGCAAATAATAAAATAGGACCTAACATCTTTGGGGCTTAATAATGCTGTAGCCTTCTTTGAGAGGCTCCTAATAAAGACTTTTAGGGGCGCCTGGGTGGCTCAGTTGGTTGGGCGACTGCCTTCGGCTCAGATTGTGATCCCGGACTCCCGGGATCGAGTCCCGCATCGGGCTCCCTGCTCAGCAGGAAATCTCTTCTCCCTCTGACCCTCCTCCCTCTCATGCTCTCTATCATTCTCTCTCTCTCTCAATAAATAAATACAAATCTTAAAAAAAAAAAAGAAGAAGAAGAAAAGTGCTGGCACTACATAATGCTTGATTCCAGAACAGCAGTGATCTTGTTCTCAGGTGAACCCAGGTCTACCTACAGTTGATATTCTTTCTGCACCTACCATGTCACGTGACAGCAAGTGCCAGGTCCTAGGCACTGTGAATACCACCATGAGTCCTGACCTACAAATGACTCCAAGCCAGTACTCACACTGAAGCAACAGAGACTCAGAGTGATGTTGAAAGAAAGAAAGAAAGAAAAGAAAGAAAGCAAGAAAGAAAAAATGATTATGAATATTCCTTAACAGCACTGCCAAGTAGTTCAGAACCTTACCCTTAGGAATTAAGTCCAGAAACTACTTCTGTGTTGGTCATTGCTGCAGTGTTTCTAAGCCATCATATTAGTTGATCATAAAAAACGACAATTATTACCTATGTGAAGAATAACATGCCAAAAGAAAAAAAAAAGTTGATGGTATAGCATGATTGAAAAACACTGGGAATCTATAGATAAGACTCTTCTTGCACAGTTTTCCTAACATCTTTCATTATACCAGTATTGAGCAACAGACAGGGTTAGAAAAGCAGTATGGTCTGTATGGAGCTTTTCAAGATGTTAAAATAAGGACAGTCAGCACACCCCAATGACCTCAAAGAAAAAGAGGACCAAAAAACACTAAAAATTTACAGGTCACATACACATGGTCGCATATCGCATACGAAAGAGCAAATCTAAAACACTATTGTTAGTAAATTGTGGATATCGAATTCAATAAATAATTCTAAATTTTGGAGAAAGAGCATGGTGTAAATGTTAAATCTGTGTTAGTGAGAGGTCTACCTTCACATCAAAGCTCTTCTGAGTTAATGATAGTGGTTATTACATTCCATATATAATGTCAATGTCTCAAGAACACTTTGGGAGAAATAGTACCATTTAGCTTAGCCCACTTTTTGTCCTTCACACATCCTCTGTTAAGAAATAAATTATTGTGCTAAAGAAAGAAGTTTGTGATATTAAATTAACAGATATAAGCTAAGCACTTCGGCTGGAAATGCCACCTTTGGAGTTATATCCTTTATAAATTGTTATTGGAAGTTCTGAAAAATCCATTTTAACCTTGTACAGGAACTAAAAGCAAAATAATCATGAAGTGTGTGGAGACAGAAAGGAACCATAAGCCAAAGAATAGAAAAATGTGGACTTTAGGGGGTGAAAACAATAAATTCTAGATCCATCGGTACAATTTCAATAGTAAATCAGCTTTTGATTATTTTATACTCTGTATACCTTTCTACCATTATTAAAACAATAAATAACATCTGAGAAGCAAAACTTTTGACTAAAAAAATCAAATTTTATTAAAAGGAAATAAAATCTTATGTTTTGAAAATGCAGGCAAGTATTTGGCCTAAATGAATATATAGTGTTTGATGCTTGATGCTTGTAATTCACTTAGCTCCCAAAGGAGAATTTAGTTATTGTATAAGACAGTTTATTGCATAAGACAAATTATTGCCCCATTGGCCCTCCCTTATTTTCCTACAGACAGACACCTGTTGAAGTCAAATCTCAGGGTAAAGACTAAACTTAGACAAATCTGGACTCACACCTTTAAACCTCAGTTTCTTCACCCAAATCATTAGGACAATGATCCTCACCTCCCTCATGATCAGAAGATTAAATGAGAAGATGTATTTGAATGCTGTCACATATTAAGCATTCAAAAGAATCAGTAGTAGGCACAGTAGGAAAAGTTGTAATATTAAAGTACATGAATCAGAACAAGGGAAAGTAACTGAATTGAATATTTCATGGCATTAGGCATGATAATCCGATTCATCATTCTTGCAAGTAGGATAGTGTTGCCAATGGAATTCAAATCGTCTGTGCAGAAGGACATTTTGCAACCCGTTCTTTTAGGAATGTCCTTACTATTAGCATAGAAATAGTTAAAGTCTGTTCTCCCTCTGAGAGTGGTCGGCCAACTGCACCACCATTTGCTTGTTTAACTTCCATTTTTCTAGGCTCCCAATCGTTCCCAGCCTCTCTTGGGTCATATCCTTGCTACTCTTCCCTTAGATATGCTAACACCCTCAACCTAGTTACAGTCTTACAGACCCCAAAGTCATTCTCCCTTCTCCTTGTGATATAAAATGATCAGTTAAGGAATTGATCTTACAGCTTAACTTTCTGGAGGGCAACTTTTACCTCTATTTCAAGTTCAAGGGAACACCACCAAGAATAATCAAACAAGACTATCTGCAAAATGCAGTCATTTTTATCTTCATGAGTATGAAATCCAGTGTGAATCTGAGTTGTGCTAAACCTAGGATTCGACATGTCTGGGCATATCTGGAAGACTAGTCAGGTCAACCTGGAAGGGCTCTATTTAAATGACATGTGGGAAGGTTCCTTGAAATATATTCATCTTGAGGGAGACATTACTCAAGATACACACGTTTAGGGAAAGAATAGCAGAGTGCATTGCAGAGTTTATAGCACAAGTTAGTTTCTGTCACTTACATGTTCTTGAGTACAAGCGCACCATGCTTAAGTTCTAGGGAAAGGAGCTGCAAGTAAAACAGTGAATAAAATCCGAAAGAGCCATAAATTACAATCCCCTTAAGAACAAAAGCACTACTAGACAATACTATTTTATCATTTTTTGCAAAAGTGTAGCTCAAATTTGAGTGTCAGAATTGAGAACTCAGTGAACTGAGGGAGGTAGCTGGCCCCGCCAGTGCCAGGAAATCCAGGAGACACCTTTTAGGCTGAGGCCCCTTAGAAAGGGCCACTCAGACATATCCCCTCAGCAGAATTAATCACAACAAAGCGGAAGAAACGTCCAGAAAAAAAATTAAAGAAACTCATGGTATTTCACCATAAAGCATCCCCAAAGGAATCTCAAAACTCTTTGGGGGTAGAATTTGAGCTGGTTGGGATTTCCACAGATGAAGACTAGGGAGTCCACGAAACTCTATTTTATTTCTGCTATAGTAACCGTGTTTTTACCTCCAGGCCATTGTGAAAGAGGAATTGTGTAAATAGATTATATTAACATATTATTTCAAACAGTTTCAGCTAACCAACTCAGCTTTTTTTAAATTTTATTTTTATTTATTTGAGAGAGAGCGAAAGAGTGTGCGAGAGAGCATGAGCGGGGGGGGGGGGGGGGTGGGGGCAGAGGGAGAGGGAGAAGCAGACTCCCCGCTGAGCGGGGAGCCCAATGGGAGGCTCGATCCCAGGACCCTGGGATCATGACCTGAGCCGAAGGCAGACGCTTCACCAACTGAGCCACCCAGGTGTCCCCCAACTCAGCTTTTTAAAACCATTCTTGGGTCCTTCATGACAAACCATACGTTGGACATAGAGAAAGAATCTTCTCATGGGTTCTGATGAGGAGGAATATTTTACAGTCCACCCAAGAAGCCAAATTAAAAGATTAGAATAGTTGTCCCTTCTTTCAAGCTACCATTTTAATATACATTATTAAACCAGGCATTAGCTGTTAAGAACATGGACGGTGGAAATAAATCGCATGAGTTCCAATGCTAGCTGAAACATTTAGAGCCGTGTAACCCCGAACATGTTCTCCAACTTCATGGGTCACTTTATCCTTATTTGTAAAAATGAAGACAGTAGTTGTAACTACCTCATGGTTTTGTTGTGAGAATTAAAAGAGTTAATATGTCTAAAGTACTTAGAACAATGCCAGGTACTTAAGTTTAGCTGACTAAAACTTAGTTAATAAATGACTAAATACACATTCATCCTGCAAATATTTATTGAGTGCATATAAAAGCATGATGAGCACTTCTGATACTGGGGACATAGGCAAGAACAAAACACACAAAATTACCTTCCTCAAGGAGCTTATATTTGAAGTGTTCTCTAAACCATAAGCAAGAGCTAAATACTCCAGGGTACCATATTAAAATGCTTCCATACAATCAGGTGGGCAGTCAGGGCTCATAATATCTCATGTTCCATACAGCACTACTAAAGATCAAAATTTTTGCCCACATTTTGAATGCTTTTTTAGAATGAATATCCAAAAGTAGAAATACGGGGTCAAAAGTTTCCAACCTTATATTTTAAGGGAGTTATGCCTGATTCTTCAAAATAATCGTCGTTAAACCACTTTGGAAATTAGCTAAAACGATGACTGTCAGCACTCTAATTCTGACTGTGTTAATAATAAATTTAGGCTTTGGAAAAATATAAATAACCTTAGACCTATGCTAAGACACTATGCTTCGGTTGTATTGTACCCAAGAATAGCTCTGCATGACAAAGCCTTTTTTGGAGGGTGGATTCCATGCAGAAGTCATGAGCTTGTTGTGATTAGAGAAAAAGCCATGAATTTTCAACACTCGGATACATCTAAAAGCTTCAAGAATTAATATGTTTTGAAGCATGAATGGCCCACATTAAGATAATTTTCAGTGTCTTACTCAATAACCAACAAAAGCTTAGACTGTGAAATACAATACGTTCATGGATCACAAAATTGATAGTATTAAATCATGTAGAAATAGAGTCATTGGGGTCATTATTTCCCACTTGCAGTAGGTTGTCACCTCATTTTCTTAAACTTTTAGAAGACAATTTGACAGGTATGGTTTTATTAAAAAGTGCAACTCTTTTGCCTCACATACGAAAAGTACTCCATTGAAGACTATTTCTGTTTACAACACTGTTGCCTAGAGGCATCATCCATTATTTTATCTAGTATCCTTTATTTTATTTTGTCTTTTTATTTTTTTAAAAGATCTATTTGTTTCACAGAGAGAGAGTGTGAGCGCGAGTGCACATGCACACACAGGGGGAAGGGGCAGAGGGAGAGGGAGACAGAAACTCCAAGCAGACTCTGAGCATGCAGCCTCACACAGGGCTTGTTCTGACAACCCTGAGATCAGGGCCTGAGCCAAAAACCAAGAGTGGGACCCTTAACCGACTGCGCCACCCGGACACCCCTATCTCATAGCCTTTATTTTAGAGCCAGAAAGTTTGCTCTCCAGAAAAACTTGCGGGCTTCCATTTGGGAAGGCCATTGGGAACTAAAGAACATTCTATGTTTCCTTTGTCAAGAACTCAGCTAAATTTAGAACTTGGCTGCTATCATAGCCAAACCTTACACCTGATATATTTATTTCCTCTTTTCATTTAACTAAAATTAGTTCTTTTGTTTTCTTTTGAATTGTCCTATTTATTATGTATTTGAAGATTCAAAACAATATCAAATCCGCGTGGGGAGAAATTGAGCTCAGAAGTCATATGTAAATAGATTATAGTAAAACCAATTACCATTCTTCAATTAAAGACACATAATCAGTGACAGGCACATCAGCATCACTCCCAGTCCCACCATGGAACCTAGTTCAACTAAACATGGCATCAGAAAGTCTGAGAACCATTTTACCACCAAGTATATAAAAAAAGACTGTCATCTGGTCTCCTAGAGCAACTCTACAGTAGGAAACCTTCGGGGAAGGAATTAGTCTCTGTATATGGGCATAACTTGAATTCTAGAACTACTGTTAAAAAAAAAAAAATAGCTCATTCTTTAAACCAGTAATTGTTCCCACTGAACTGGCAATTTAAATAGAAAAGTAATATCCAGGGCTGGCTAGGGTACAGGGAAACAGGAATTCTCATACACTTCTGGTGAGTGTCCGTTAGCACAACCTTTCCAAAGGCAGCATTGCCTAGTGGTTTGCAGCAGGAGTTTGGACTCGGGAAGACCTAAGTCCCAGTTCTGGCTTTCTTAATTCCTGCATATGTGAAACTGGTCAATTTTTTAAAGTCCTTTAGGCCTCATTTTTTAAAACCATCTTTAAAATGGGTATAATGGTAAAATTAAATTTTAATGTCATAGTGAAGATTCAAATACAGCACCTAGCACCCTGTAAGCATTCATATGTTTGATTTCATTATGTTGATTACTTCTTCATATTGTGATCTGGCTATCCATACAAAGCCTTTAGATTAAACATTAGCTTCTGATTCAGAAATTCCACTTTGAGGAACTCAGCCTTAGTAAATAATTAAGGGCACCCGCAATGATTTAGCTGCCAGGACGTTGTGGAATTTCAGAGGCAGAATTCTGAATATCGCTTGTGTGTGTTGGGTTTGGAGCTAGAACAAAAAGGCACAGACTGAATCTAGAGTAACTCCAGGTCTCACCTGTTGATAATTAACCTTTCTAGAATTCTTTCAAAGTGAAATCAAGAATTTAAATATTTGATTATTCCATGAGAATAATACTATCTGGAATGGTGGTCTTGTAATTTAGGGTCAAAACAACACTCTAGGAAATCATTGTCAATTTGCAATTTTCCCTGAAGCTTTAAGTTTCGGTTTTGTTTCTCATCTCTAGTGAAGAAATGCTTTTAGCTGACAATAACTAATTAATAACAAGATTAGCCCTAGGGCAGTGTTTACTTGGTGTGATTCCCTAAACCCCCTGTATGAAAATTCACTGATTT
This sequence comes from Phoca vitulina, assembly GCF_004348235.1. Taxonomy (NCBI): domain Eukaryota; kingdom Metazoa; phylum Chordata; class Mammalia; order Carnivora; family Phocidae; genus Phoca; species Phoca vitulina. The sequence continues at coordinate 23,612,484 of NW_022589718.1, forward strand.
GTTTGTTAAACATGCAGATTCCTGTGTTCATCTCAGAATCTCTGCTAAATCAGAATGCTGGACAGGGGGTTGGAAATCTGCACATTGTAAAAGCACCAGAGGTTAAACAGGCTGAAGCTTTGGTTCCAGGCCCCGTGGGGATGAGGAGAAGCAGCCCATCCAGGAGAGCATTTGCAGATCTTCTCAGGTTGAGAGATTCAAGGTCAAGACCCGTCACAGCATTATTTGAAAAGACAAACTTAAAAATAAATGACTTTTGAAAGGAAAATGGAAGAAGGCAGGGTGATTTTGCACTCTGCTGGCTTGTGAGGATATATTAGGTCATAAGTCCTCATCTGTTTCTATGTATGTATATTTATAGGATTCTACCAGTAGGTTTTTCCATAGGACTTTCTTCTGTAAAGATTGTACATATAAGCATTCCATTCCTGAAGGGGCACCTTCTTATAAACTCTAATATCCCGAACAAAAAATAACAGATGCCCAGCCGAGCTCTGGCAAAGGGTTTCATTTTTCTCTCTCCACTCTCTTCCTTGGTGTAAGCCTGAAATTTATCGTCACAGATGAATGCAGTTGAAAGATTGGCTTTCAAAAGGTAAAGATGCCCCCCCCTGCAATTGCCACCATTCTGTAGAACAGAAGGAATTCTCTCTGCATTCTTTGTACATTGTCAATTATTTCTCATTTAGGTTGTTTGAAGTGACAATAGGAATTTGATCATTCATTTTTAAATTTTATGTCACTTTCCAAGCAATTTCGTTTAAAAGAAAAAAGAGCAGTGTTCTAGTAACCCAACTCTATGATTACGGACCTATTAACACGGGGTGGAACCTTTGCTCTGCAGCCTTCCATATATAATGCCATAGAAGTCAGCCGTTTAAAAATGACGTGGCTCAAGGAAATTGCTGATGAAATAAAGAGAAGGGGGTAGCTGATATGGAATTTCTTAATTGGCCAAAGATGTATCTATGGGTGTGTATTCAGTTCATATATGTCAAATATGCATACATACCCTTGTCTATACAGTAGGATATGCTTACCTACTATTCTATATAATTATTAGGCATAAAAAGGGTTCACATTAATGACAAAAATTAAAATTTACTTTAACACAAACCAGAGTTTTAGGCGTTTCCCCCCATATTCCAATATCTAAAATCTGAGTCTAATATGTAAAATCTGAAACCATGTATTTTTTATTTAACTTGGTCAACCTGGCACCATCCAGCCCCATTCATCCCATCCTAGCTCCTATTTTCCCCACTCACACACACACACACACACATAATCTGTCCACATGTAAAAAGGCAAAATCTTCCAATGTAATTTCTCAGTAACTGAAATTACAACTCTCCACATGGGGGGTCATATCAAAATGCCCTCCCAACCTTGACTGAGATTCCTTGTGTTTTATAAACGGCCATAAGTTCCCATCTAATGTTCTCATGTTTCTCTCTCACACAACTGAGGCACCCTTTGGGTAGTAGTCCAGTCTCCTGGCCTGGGGAGTGCGAAATCCTGGCCAAGGACCAACAGGTAGAAAGAGGAGAAGGAAACCAAGAGAATGTTCTCCTGGTACCTGGGAATCTTGAGGCAGAGGGATGGAGGCAGTGTGGGAAGACCAGAGTGGAGAAGCAAGGAGGGCACAGTCTATAGGGATAGCCTAAAAATATAGCCAAAGCTGACAGACATGTACTAAACCTCCAGCACCTGTATCCAGAGATCATCCTCTTTAGGCAAGTGGGGAGGCTGGGGCAGGGGGAGGGGACATTTATCAAATGTTCTTACCCAGTCCCCTGAGCATTCTTTGAAAGATAGTTTTCTGAGCTTCCACTGTCCCAATAATCTGCAGTTCTCATTTACAAATTTAAAACAAAATGAATCTTATTGTTCAATTAGAATTTAAGGTTTTTTTAAAGCCTAGAAAATAACACGTTGGCATAAACACACTTTCTACAAAGAGTAAATAACTGTAATTAGAGCCTGTCTTATTTTAATTGAGAGAAATTTCGTAGCTAAACACAAAACAGGAGCTGGAATAGGAGCAGGGAGGACACCGGAGCTAAGGAAATAGGAAGAACAGACCAAAGGCATCTGACATGATCTTCATTCAAGTCCTTCAGAGCTTCCCTGAGGACACGCCTCTCTCCTTAGTGATGGAACCTGGAGATATGTAGATGCACTCGCTGTCTTTAGTGTTCTGCTTGGCTGGGCACAAAGTGTGTTGGCCTGAATGCTGCCTGACTTTGCCCAGGTGTGGCAGATTTCTCTACTCTGCTAGGTCGGTAGTGGCGGCTGATTCATGAAACTCCTGCGCCATCGGGACAAGATGCTGTTACATTATCCATTTGGAAATTCTCTCTCACACCTCTGTCCTCCCTTTGGAGTTGCCTTCTCAACTCACCACAGTCCCTCCACCCACCTTCTTTAATGTTTTCTCCATCCAAACACAGTAGCTCTTGTCTAGGGCTTCTCACTCTACCCACTCTTCTAGAACAATCTCATTCATTTCCATGGCTTCAGTTATAATCTTTATATCCAAAATATTCTAACCTGTGTTTGGAGCTGTCTTGAGTTCTAGACCCTAATATCCATCTGTACATTAAACAGCTCCCCTTGAATATCCAGCAGACACCTCAAGCACCAGCGTCTAAGATGGAACTCCATTGTTGTCAACCCTCCCCCAAAGGCTGCATTCCCCAACTCAGCACACATCACCATCACTCTGTTGCTGGGTCAGCAACCTGGGCATCACGCTGGGCTCTTCATTCTTTCACACGAGTCTCCTCCCTCTCCCACACATCACATCGAAACAGTCATCAAGTCCTGTCTTCCTGAAGGATTCTACCATTCTCTATTCCCCTGCTTCTAGCTTAGTCCAGGCTAACATCAGCTCTTTCCTCTGTTGAGGAAAAATGGTGCTTCATATTCCCTTCTGTCCTCATTAGCCCCAGTTGGAAAAACCCAAAGTGTTCTAAAAAATGCAAAACTCATGAAGTCAATTCTTGATTAAAGTATGTCAGTACTTTCTAATGCTCACGGATTCAAATCTAAAAGTTCTAATGCTGCTTGAAAGGACACCGTTGTTTCTCCTACTAGCTTTAATAGAGAGTTATGCTCCTCTTTTGCCACCAGGATTATTTTCAATGTGCTTTTCTTTACACTCTTTGAGGTACCAAGCTCCAAGCCATCAAGTACTTAACCTTCATCCCAGATTGTTCTTTCAGCTTGAACTTCACCCTTGCTTTGGTCTGGCCACTTCTTCGTAGTAGTACTCATGATAATACTACTTGTAAGACTGGCCTTCCCCAGCTCTCAAGCTGGTTAGATCCCTGTGGCAGCATGGTGACTTTCTTATGCCAAATTCACTCTCTCCATCTTTCATGATAACAGAACCTAGACAGTGTTCATGCAGCAAGGTGACCAGCCCAAACGCTCACCTGTGCAGGAGTGGTCATGTGATTTAGCTCTAGCCCTACGAGCTCATTGGACATCTCCTATATATATATATCTCAATATCATAAAAAATGATTTTTAAAAGAGAAGTACTCAATTGGCACGCACCTTTGCCTTTTGCACTCCACCTTTGTCTTTCCCTCTCCTTTCTCCTTGGACCCATGATGTCTGAATGGAAGACAAACCAACATTTTAGGATCATGAGGAAAAAACTCCCATTTGATGGTAGAACAGGAAGGTAAAAGGAACTTGAGTTCTCGATGATATCTCTGGGCTCTGACATATGAGGGTGGAAAACCTCACTTTTTTAAGCTTACTGCCTTATTCATTGCTCTGTGCCTCAGACAGTACTGGACACAAAGTAGAAGCAAAAGTTCTGGGGTGAATAAATGAATGGAAAAGAGGATGTGGCAGTCTCTAGAAGCGGTGGGAAGGGGTGGGAAGGAGTTTCTTCCAATGCTGAATCACTTGTTCCTTTTAAAGGGTCAAAGTTTTAAAGGTTCTGTGAATATTTAAATGTAAATACATAGATATGAGTGTCTAATATTCTCTTATTGGTTAGTCCTCTGACTTGAAACCCTGAATCAAGGTGGACATTGTGGGGCGCCTGGGTGGCTCAGTCGGTTAAGCATCAGACTCGGTTTCGGCTCAGGTGGTGACTCAGGGTCATGATCTCAGAGTCGTGGGATTGAACCCAGGGTTGTGGGATTGAGCCCTGCATCGGGCTCCATGCTCAGCAGGGGGTCTGCTTGAGGATTCTCTCCTTCTGCCCCTTCTCCCACACATGCATAAACGCGCGCATGCTCTTTCACTCTCTCAAATAAATGTGTTTTTTTAAAAAGACAGACATTGTATGGGAAACAAGCTGAGTCGTTGGTATTAATGGTGAAGTTAGTTTATCAAGTAATCTATTCATAATGTGCTTAGCTGGAGCTTGGGAGAGTAGGACAGGACCCCAGATGAATGTTCATGGGGAAAGGGAAGCAAACTGGAGATAATGAGAGAGAAGGGGATGTCAAAATCCAGTCTGGAATATGAGGAAGTGCCTCTGGCCCGGTATCTGTGTTGACCATAAACGGAGCAATTTCCTTCCTTTCACACAAAACAGCTCTCCGAGGATCTTGAAGTATAATTTTTCATCTCCCTTACTTTTGAAACTTTTGCCATACTGGCACTGTCAGCGGAGGAGTGATATCATTTTTCCTAACTGAAACACAGCGACATAACTACATGAAAACCTGCTACCAGAAAGCGATTCAGAGTTGTGGCTCGAAGTGTTGGTGGAAATGGAAATACTCTCCTTGTGACAGTTGCCAACCTCGGGCACCGTCCATGGAAGTAACAGGGACTGACCCTCAACTAGCAGCTGCGTATATCACCTTATGTAATATGTACCATAGTAAGTACAGGGAGCAAAGTGGAAAAAATAATACAATAGTGTCTCCTGTGGGATGTTACTTAGCAGGTTACTTTAACTAAGAGAAGAAAAGACCAAAATTAATTATCATAGAGTTAATCCTGAGCATCTAAGAAAAGAAATTAAGTGCCCATTGAACTTCCTTTGAAACACGTCACTGAAACGGTGGACAAACAACAAAGAGTTGGAATACAGAGAGAAAAGAAACAGATACAGAGCTTTCTAGTATTTTGATGCTAAATCTACTTTGAAAAATTTCAAAATATATAAGGAGTAAAGGATATTTTGATCCAATGGCTAAAAAGCACCAAGTCAACGCAAAATAGATCAACAAGCTGACAGCTGACCCATTCTCACTTTAGATGTCATACATGAGCCAAAGCAAATCAAGTACAGGTTCATTGGGACGACAGTTTTTTGAAAGGACTTCTGTTTGGCTTTAGTAAGTGAACAATCTCTGTGTTCAGATAATTAAATGAAAATGATATGCTGTTCCTTTTTTATGTGCTCTTTTTAATGAAAGGAATTTCACTAATGTTCTCCATTTCCTGAACAGCTACGGTAATGATCTTCCCGTGTTAAACACTGTGGTCTGTGACTCAAAAAAGACATGTAGGAACGCAAACGTCTCGTAACAATTGAGGTACTGTGAGCAGGAAGAGGGACAGGCTTCGACAAGACAAGTGGGGAATGGCATTTCTCTTCTTTTGGGGGGAAAATAAACAGTTTGGAATGATCGAGGAAAGAGATTGAAAATATATTGAAAGACAAATGGAAGGCCAAATAAAAAAGTGATAAACACTTGTCCTCTGTAGGGGAAGACAAACTTTCTATCTTCCAGAGGGAAAAAATGCAGCCCAAAATGCAGCCCCAGCAAGCCAGGATAGGTGTTAAAATTGCCGAGAAGCAAACGCAAGGAAAATTCGTCCCTGTGCTTTGCCTCGGAAATCACTTGAAGAGAGTGAGCAAAAAGCCCTGGGGCCTGGCTAGCAGATGTGTGACCACATTCTGATCAGAAGGAAGACAAGAGAAGAGTCTTTCTAAAATTTGTTTGCAAAATGATATTTCTATCTTACCACCCGAAATATGAGTGGTTTATACTGACATCAAAGGGGGATCTCTTCAGCAAAAGATAATACTGATTGACTGAATCATTCAGGATTTTCCAATTGACAAATTGCCTTCATATGCATTGCAGCGTCTTAGGCCTCGTGTAAGATATATCTGGATGGGCAGGTTATTTTGAAAAGACTAATTCAGGAAACATCAGAGCCTAAGAAATGCTTAAAAAAAAAAAAAACACCCAAAAACAGAAACTCCAGTGAAAGATGGATGATGCATATTTGCAAGTTTCTAATTCTAGCAAGAGTGCAGCCCACCTGTTGTCACTCTGAGTCAGTCACCTGAGGCAGGCAGCGGACATACATCCAGGTCCTAAAGGGACTAAAAAAGGATTTACCAGATGAACGTTCTCTGCCTTCAAAGAACATGTTATCTCCCCTACTTCCTCAGATGTTTCCCCAGGATAACACTTGACACGTGGGGAGGGAGCCAGGATCTCATCTTCATCCACATCCCCAGGCATAAAATTTCTCTTCTGCAGGAAACATCATCAGAAAGTTTATGAAAACAAGTCAGGGCTGCAGTCCTGGGGCAGAAAGGTAGCTGGAGTAATTTCTACTTCTTTCCCTTCATCATCTTCCCCAAGGAGAGCCACAAGCAAGTAAAAAGAATAGGTCGTATGGTTTTAGATTGGGCATAAATCTTAAACAATGGTAGAAAGTACAGCAGAAGCATCATAATTATTAGGCTAGTCTCTGAGGCATTTCCTGCTTCCTTGGGCCACAGTCCCTGGTAATTACTGCCTCAGGACTTTATATCTACTTTTATTGCAACACTTAATGAGTTGAGGTAAAATTAATTATTTACATGTCCATCTCTTTGCTCTCCTATGGCCTGTTAAGTTATGAGTCCCCCACAGCACAGCTGATGTCTTATAGACCAAGGCTTCTCTCTCCCAGGCCATCCCCCGCTTGTCCCCAAACCTGCAAGTGCCTAGTATTTGTCTGGCCCTTACTAGGCAGTAGAAAAACACTCACTTGTTGAACAAAGAAATGAATGACTGGCAGATCCGAGCCAGTACATTAAGTGGAGGAAAGGTTCCAAATAGAACATCAAAAATGACCCCATCACATTTTTTTTATCCCCCCAAGTATTGGAATATATTAACTTCAAAGCCAGAAAATAGAGAAACTTGTATTAAAATATACGAAACCTTTCAGGGGTGTGTGTGTGCATATGTATGCATTTTTCTCCAAGTAGAATGTTATTTTGAGTCTAAATGTGCCAAAAGCATTCTTCCAAACGACCTGAAACACTATATTTCTGTTTGTGAGTTAGGTTTCTCCTGAATATGGGAGTAGAGTAACACTACAAAATGCGTGTGTGACAGGAGGTCCAAACCAGGAGCCAGCCCTGCGTCGGATCAGGGATGGGGAAGTGCAGCTTCGGAGCTCACAAAATCACCAAGCCAAGAACGAAAGAAGAAAAAAGAAGTCCTCAAACAGGTCTCCAAAGGGAAAGGAGAGGGACCCACTGGTGGTTTAAGGCCAAATCATGCTCACCAGCGAGTGCCTGAGTGTTTTGGTTTGTCACTTTGCTTGGAACCTGGACAATTACATTCAGTATCGCTTAAGGAAACTGCCACTCCCACCTCGGCCCTTCCAAACATAAGGGATAACCGCACATCTGGGGACTGGGTGCCTAGAGACACATGATAGGAAGGTGGTGTTGCTCAGAGAGCAAGTCAGAATCTAACAGCAGGGGAATGTGCCCGGGTGGGTGCAGTGAGCCCGAGGAGGCTCCCGCGTGCCCAGGGAGGGAGCGGAGAGATGCACCCCTGTTAGCAGTCTGGGGGTATAAAAAGGTACCAACCCAAACTCCCTTCTATGCAGATTCCAGAGTCGTGTTCACATTATTTCCTTTAACCTCCTTTCACTTTATTTTTAACAACGGTTATGTCAACGTATGTCAATATTTTGCCTTAAAAATCTGTTGCAAAGGCACCTCTTTTGGAACCACTGGGGAAGGAAAGTGATGGCCCAACTGCTCTTTCTCAACTGTGTTTTTGGTGAGGCTAATCTGAAGGATAAAATTAGAGAACAGCCCAGGGGAATAATGCAGGGACCTTGCTAACAACAATTCACAGAAGCAATTCCAGAGAATTCCAAGCCTGGTACAGAACACCAGAAGAACATTTATGGAGTACAGGGGTTCCTGCACATTGGAGCAACCTCACCCAGACCCAAGGAACAGGTGGGGTTTTCATAAGCAACAGTCAGATGGAGGCACTAAGGGGAGTCTGTGGGTGTCTCCTTCGACCCATCTTTTATCCACCGGGGAAGAGAGACTGAGGGGTGGGGGTGAGCGAGAAGTGTGGGAGAATGCCAATCCTATCACCATTTGAAAGACTTAAGTATAAATCAACAGTCACCCATCTAGCCTCAGTGTCAAATGTTAGACACAGTTCTTTTTGTTAGAAAAATAAAATAGTGAAAATTCTAAGTTTCTTATGATTATATATGCTCATGCAGACAAAAATACATTTTTTTTTCTCATTTGGGCGTATATGAATCTATTCATTGTTTTCTTTGAAATAAATCAATTGGTAAGACAATTATACACAAAGCACTCAGTCTCCAATAAGACGGTTCTGGCACTTAATTCTGAAGCCCCTTAGCAGAGATCAGAATGCCTTGTTTCTTCTAGTTTGTCTAACTCTTATTCATCCCTAGAGAATGCTAATGACTATGTTTTTATATGTTATTGGCCTCCTGCTGAAAATGATCTTCTAATCCTCCTTAAAAATTTTCTTTTTCTAATCAACCTCCAGAGGAATTTATTGTCAGAACAGAGATTTTCTTGTTTTGGTTTATACGGATCACTGTGTGATATCAACAAATGCTTGCCTGATGATTTCACTTGCACGGATTTGCCTGGAAATAATGAATACCATCCACCCAATGTTCTAAAGAAATTGGCATGTTCGTTTGTGGTATTTCCACCTGCATTCAATCTTTGGGTTTTGTTTTTTTGTTTTTTGGGGGTTTCTTTTAGAGATGAGGAAAATCACTCCATTCTGTGTGTGTACCTAAAGTATTGGGGGGTATTTTAATATTTGAGAGATAACACACTTGTGCCTACTTCTTTTCCTTATTCTGTAGACTAATGTGTAGTCATTTTGAATCTTAAGCAATATAAATAACATGACCTGTCAAAAAAATGAAATTTCTTCTAACTTTGTGTCATCACAATCAAGTGTAGAGTATTATATCAGCAGATCATTTGAATGTTTTACCTTAATTTTTAGTTCTCCTTTTAATTCTAGGGTTGTTTTTATTGTTGCTGTTGTTCAACAAATACCTATTAAGCAAATTCTATGTACAAGTTCGCTTTGGCAATTATTTCAGGAGAGAAGAAAAAGACAACACATTATTCCTATTTCTGAGAAGCTTAAAATATTGGGAGAAATTAGTTTCTAATAATAGATAATCATAATATTAACAAGTAAAGTTTATAAGGTGTTTAATAATTTACCAAACTCTATCCTATATATGGTCTAATACGATCCTCTGAGAAACCCTGAGGTAGAATAGATATTATTATCTGCATTTCATAGATAGGAAAATGAAGACTCGGGAAGTAAAATAACCTGCTCCTCCAGTGGCAGAGCCAAGACCGAAGCCGACGTTAGACTTCATTTATTGTCTTATTTTTCCTGCCCCGAATGACAATAACTCCAACATCAGCAAAGGGTGATATAAGAGTGACCCATGTGAGTTGCTATCGTGTTTAGCCAGGGGTACTGTTTCCTCTGATGAAAGAGGTGGCATTAAAGCTGAGCCTGAAGATGGAGTAAGAATTCATCCAGTGAAGACAAGAACAGTAGCATTCCAGGAAGGAGAATTACAGAGGTGGGAAAGGGCAGGACATATCAGGGAGAGATCAAGAGATCAATTTGGCTTCTGGGTTACATCTTGTATAAAATAGGGTTAGAAGTCACTTTAAAATCAGAATGCAAAGGGTCTTGTAATTCAACAAAAGTCTTTATTTAACAATACACTATATGTTAATTAAGTTGAATTTTAAATTAAAAAAATAAGCAATGGGGAGCTACTAGAGTTTTTTTTTATTGGAAAAAATGATATGCTGAGTTTTGCACAATAGGAAAATTATTGTGACAGTGGTGTATGAATGGGACTGAAGGGCGAAAGATTTAGAGATAAGGAGAATATTGCAAAAGCCTAGGAAAAATAAGAATTTGAACCTGGTGGGGGGCCGGTCAACACAGGAATGAGCAGGAGGATTATTTCAAAAGTAGGAACAAAAAGACAAGACTAAAGACACAGCTGATAGCTAAATGTTGGGAAGGAAAAGGGAGAGACTTGTCAAAACTTTATTGTGAAATTTCAAGCCTGAGTGTGAGATAAGCAATGTAACCATGAGCAGAAATGTAGACATCAGGTATAAGAGGTGATCTGTGTGAGAGGAAGGTGATTACTCTTTCGGGAATGTTGAGCTTGAGTTGCTGGTAAGTCATCCACATAAATATACTAAACCAATACATAATAGATGGAGGTTCACCCCCATAAGACAATCCATGGTGGTAGATAGTTAAGAGAGAGAAGTTAAAGGACAGGTCTTAGGAGTTACAGACATTTGTTGAACCAGGTGGGAATGAGACAAAGTAGAGATTTCAAAGGAATGGTCAAAGAAGTTGAACAAAAAAATATCAGTCAGTATTGTACAACTCCTTAGAGAGAATAACACTAACAAAGACATAATTGGATTCATGTGTAGTGAGTAAAGAAAGTTTTTGTGCAAGAATGTAATGGAAAACAAGCCATATGAAACTGGAGCACAAAGGGTTAAGTATTCCTTCAAGAATTTTGAGAAAGACATAGTGGGAGAAAGGAAAAAGATGAGAAACAGAAAAAGATAAGGTGGTAACTTGAAATAGAGTTACAACTAAAAGAAATGCTTAATAGTATATTGGAAGACATGAGTATATTTCAGTGCACAGAGGAAAAGACCAAAGGGGAAAAAATATGATACCCAAGACAGAGAGAGAAAACCATATGAGCCAGTGCCTGAAGGGCATTAGATAAAGATTTTTGGTGAAAAGAATATAGAAAGAGGGCATATATAGAGAGAGAAATCTTGAAGTGGAGAGAATTCGAAGATGCTCATAAAGAATGACTCCAGGGGCGCCTGGGTGGCTCAGTCAGTTAAATGTCCACTCTTGATCTCAGCTCAGGTCTTAATCTCATGGTCGTGAATTCAGGCCCCGCTTTGGAGACTACTTAAAAAAAAAAAAAATGGCTCCAATTTTTATTCTTCCCCCTACCAAAACAATCTATACCGAGCAGAGTGAAAATCACCCAAGATCCATTTCTATAGGTATATTTCACCTCTTTCATAGAAGCAGAATTAGACTGATTAGGGCTTATAAAGTATAGCTAAGGATTAGAAAGAATTTAAAACCCATCTGATTCCATTTAATTTCTCCAGCAACGCATTAGCAAGGGGCTTAACAACAAAGAAGCTTATTTCTCTTTCTTGTTAGTGTGAGGTGAGTGTTCTTTGTCAGAGGGAGGTTCTGTTCCACGCAGTCATTCAGGGATCCAAGGTGTCCACAGGCCCGCCATCTTTAACACATGGCTTTCAAGGTGGCTCTGGGCACCACCAGCTGTCCAGGGACAAAAATTTCCTCTTTAGGAAGTTAGTTGGAGGTAAAGACCTCACTTCCATTCACATTCCTTTGCCATGTCCTATGGTCCTATGGACACACCTCTTTGTTGGGGGCTTAGAAAATAAAGTCCCTTGCTGGGCAGTTACAAGCTAGCCACAATTCTATCTCTAAGGAAAAAGAAGAGATCAGATGTTGGTGGCAAACGAAACTCCTTACCTCTCGTATGTTTAGAAAGGAACTCTTAGTTGTAGCTTGTGCTCTAGAATATGCTCTTCTAAACAAGATTATGGAAATGGCTTTGCCTCTGAGGAAATTTCTCCAAGTTGTAAAGAAATAATCCTAGAGAAGAGAGTTAAATGATGAGTTTATTTCTTACTGGCTGCACTGTAGATAACTTTCCCCTCTTTGGAAGGACAGATAAAAGCCCAATAAATCATAGATGCTTATTAATTATTTACATAAGTAACACTTACTATCCCACACTTATATGATCTGAAAATTCTCTGGGTGCAATTAATGAGAAATGAGATCAAAGCTACATACTCCTTTTGATGTCCTATTTATATAATTTATTTTTGTCAGAAGAAAATAATCATAATGTCATGTGCCATGTGAATATATGCAAGTTCATTCTGACATTGTTGTTTTGAATATCTTGGCTTTTTCTCACAAAGGATATGTTCTCTGATGTGACATCTTGTCTACTCTCACTGCTTCCTTTTATATATACAGACTTGGTGGTCTTTCTAACTATTTAAGTCGTCTAGCTTATTTTTACTTTATTGACATAACTTTTCCGGGTTTCACGTTATTCATTTAATGCTTCTGGACCTTGAGTCTTTTCTTAGGTAAATAGCACAATTGAGGATATTGTGGTAATATTTGTTACTGCGCTTAAATTGTTATTCTAATGATTATTACCTATATTCACTGCCTATGGAATTTTGATAGGATGAGGTTACACATTTAAAAAGCTATTTGGAAACCAGTTATTTCTCATTCAAACAGTTACCAGTTAATAACCTACCAAATACTCTGAAAATAACCAGTTGTATGTTATCAACAAAACTATGCTCTTTTAGTACATCTGCATAAAATTGGTTTTTGGTCGGCTCTGCCATGAGATTCTTCTGTCATTTGAGTCAAGTCTCTTACTTTTTCTGCATTCCTATTCTATCCTCACTTGCCAAATGGTAATAGCATCTTCCCAACCTGCCTTGTCAGGTGATTAGAAATTTAAAAGAAAAAATCAAGATATTTTCAGAGGCAAAATTATAGGCATCATTATTTTAATTTCCCAAAATGATTTCAATTTGCTGATAGATCCAAAGAATAGCAAAAACTAACGAAAGAGTCAACAGCAAGTGAGCATACCAATAATTGCTGGTAGAAGTTCTCATCTCAATCTAAGGATTAGGAAAATCATATTAAAGACTTTTTTTTCCTCTAAAGCCAAGAAAATAATGTCTCAGTATTAGCAAGAAATAGATTTTAATAGGGAAAGGATAAATTTTTCGAAAACTATCTCTAATTTTATTTGGGCCTTTTTTAAATTAAAAATCAGATGAGAGTTAAAAATCTTCATGAAATCAATTATAATTGGTTTTTAAATGGGATTCTGCTCTTAGAAGAAAACATAAGGATAACTTTAGTTATTGAGGTACCGGCTGGGTTGCTGTAACACAGAGACCCCAAATGCAGTAGTTTAACTAAGATAGTTTCTCTCTTACACAAATAGTAATCCAGAGATGGGCAGATAGTCCAGCCTAGCAAGGCAGCTGAGCTTACACATTCATTCAGGGATTCATATTTCTTCCATCTTGGTGCTCCGCCATCTCTTAGGGCAGCAGTTCCCCAAATTTTTGTCCTCAGAATGCTTTATACTTTTGAAAATTACTGGGACTCCAAAGAGCTTTTGCTTGTATGCATCGGTATCTATCAGTATTTATCACATGCAAAATGAAAACTAAGAAATGTTTCAAGTATTTATTTAATTCTTTTAAAAATAACATGATATTCCTTTCCTATTTCTGCTGTAGCAAATTACTGCAAGGTAGGGGCTTAACACAATTGGTTACTTTCTTATAATTCTGGAGGCCATGAGTCTAAAATGGAGGTCTTGGCTGGTCAGCATTACTTCTGGAGGCTTCGGAGGAGAACCCATCGCCTTGCCTTTTGCAGCTTCAGAGGCTGCCTGCATCACACGGATGATGGCTCTTCCTCCATCTTCAAGCCACATCACTGCAGTCTTTAGGTCCTTCATTACGTCTCCTTTCCCTGCTCCAGGCCCTCCCATCTCCCCCATGTAAGTACCCTAGTGATTACATGGTGCCCACCCATATAACCCAAAGCCTCTCCCAATCTCAAGATCCTTAATTTAATCACATCTGTAAAGTCGCCTCTAAAGGGACCTATGCACAGGGTTTGACGATTACGGTGTGGCTATCTTCAGGGGGCCATTATGCAGCTTACCACGGACAATAAAGCCATTATTTTTTAACATGAATAAAATAGATTTTAATGAAAAATAACTGTATGGTCCAAAACTCAAAGTTTAGTGAGAAGAATGACATCGTTTTACATTTTGCCAGTCTCTTCGATGACTTGTTTAGCAGAAGCCTATTGGATTCTCATATCTGCTCCGGCACTCAGTCTGTCGTCATGTAGTTTTGTTGGCTGAAGTATATGAAGAAAACCCACTTTCACAGTCATAACTAGGAAAAGGAGGAGCTTTTAAAAGACTTCTCAAATAATTATGGGTATGCTTATTGACTACTACACCACAACTTGACAAGTGGCAGTTTATTAAAGGTTGGCTGCAATGTGGAGCCTGAAACAGTATTAATGTAGTTTTCATACTCTTGTCACGTGATAATCCACTGTTCCAGCTTTCACTTTGATATTTTTCCACGTGAATGATTTCGGAACATCATATGTTCATCATTTGGCAAATGTCGGTTCACTAAATTGTGCACATCTTTTGACTACTAGAACATTTTATTATACAACATTAAATGACATTTATGAATATTGTGACCAAATCTCATTAGAAAATTCTTTAAACATTGGGAAGCTATCACAGTGGCAGATACAACTTTTCCAATTCTCATTTTTTTTTTCTTTAAAACTTGAATCTCATCTCTGGCAACAAACACTGTCAGTTGCTTTTCTTGAAGCAACAAGCTTCCCTCATTCATTTTCAAGAAAATGTCTGCCAAGTGCCCAAGTCTGAATAACCGTGGTTTGTCTGCCAGTTGTTTTTCCAAGTAAAAATGGTGTGACATTAGAAAAAAAAAAAGTTCAGTTCTCAACTCAACAGTTGCAGAAGTGCTTTGCTTCAAGACAGTCCTACCCTAGCATGCAGAGGTGTGTTATGCATACTTTTCATTTCTTCACACATACTATCAAACTTAACTCATGAACTTAAGGTTCTTGATTTAACAGCATTGATCACTGTGTGTGACTGCTTCATCAAGGATGTTTTCTTAATGAAACTGCCATTTTTCTTCTGTGGATAAGTGGATAAGGCAGGCAGCATTGTACTATTATTATTGAAAGAGTTTTGACAATGTAGACCCACCGAAAATGTCTCAGGGATCCCTAGAAGACAACAGATTGAGAACAGCTGTCTCAGGGCATTAGCTCGCCTGCCTTTGAATCAATGCCACATCCACAATCCAGCCTTCAGGAAGGAAGGAGAGCAGAAATGGAGGGCAAGCGATTTATTTTTATTTTTTTTATTTTTTCTTTTTTTAAAGATTTTATTTATTTATTTGACACACAGAGAGAGACAGCGAGAGAGGGAACACAAGAAGGGGGAGTGGGAGAGGGAGAAGCCGGCTTCCCGCGGAGCAGGGAGCCTGATGTGGGGCTCGATCCCAGGACCCTGGGACCATGACCTGAGCCGAAGGCAGACGCTTCACTACTGAGCCACCCAGGCGCCCCGCGATTTCTTTTTAGAGAAGGGATAGAGCAGTTGTCCATATGACTTCCACTCACATTCCATCAGTGAGAACTTAGTCACGTGACCAAACCTAGCTGCTGTGGAGGATGTGAAATGTGGCCTCCAGGTCCTCAACCCTGTGTGTAGCAAAAACTGGTTTATTATTAAGGAGAGAACAAATGTTTAGGGAACAAGGAACTTTCTGCTACATGGATCCCATCAAACAGTATTGTTTAAGTTGCCATATAACTAGCTTCCTACCTATTTATTTTAGGGTGTGCACATCTTTCAAAGGACCGTAGGTTTTCCAAGTAGTTCATTTTAGGAGTCAAGTTCTGCTGACAAACATCCATTAAAATGGTGCAAATCTGAGTTTGAAAATAGTAATATTAACACAACGGAGGCATCCTTAGAGCCAGGACAAGCTCCAAGCTTTGGTTCTGTGATGGGAAAGAGGAACATAATGCAGGTAGCAAAGCACATTGTTCTGTAGATGGAACCAGACTGAAATGAGCAGCGGGATAATTTTAAAGAAAAAAAATTAAATGTCTATGGATCTGTTTCTTATCCTCTCCTCCTATTTAAGACAGGAGCCTTTGCGGTAATGGAAGAAGTATGGCTTTACGCAAGACAAAGGCTAAGTTCTCTTCTCGGGTGCCACATTTGAAAATGGTGATAAATAATATCCACCTCATAATAATATTGGCATAGATTAAATGAGATAACCTGTGTGATATCCTTCCCACAGGCTCCTTAACAAAAACAACAAAACCATGGTGGGCATCACTAGGCAAATAAGTAATTTTCCTGGTTAGGGGCCAAAGCTAAAGGTATTGAATTATCTCTGGTTTTCTACTTCGAATAGTGCCGTTTAATGATTAAAGTCAATGCACGATAGGACTAGTCTTTAAAATACCCCCAAATAGGGGCACCTGGGTGGTTCAGTCAGTTAATCGGCTGCCTTTGGCTCAGGTCATGATCTCAGGGTCCTGGGATGGAGCCGCACATCTGAGGGTCCTGGGATCGAGCCCCACATCTGGCTTCCCACTCAGTGGGGAGTCTGCTTCTCTCTCTCCCTCATCCCGTCCCCCTACTTGTGCGCTTTCTCTCTCTCTCTCTCTCTCTCTCAAATAACAAATAAAATCTTAAAAATAAAATAAAATATCCCAAAATAATTAGGTGAACAATAGGACAATTTCCAAGGTCAAAGTTCCCTGTACCACAGAGTATACTACACCCTTGATTTTTCTGAATCCAGTGCTTTTATAGATATGTTTTAATAGCCTCTTCCCATCTAGATCAAAGGATCTCTTTTAGATCGTATCAGTTAACCCACTCCACAATCTCTCCCCACAGAGGTGGGAGTAGGAATGAGAATCAAGATGGTCATCAGTTAAGAACAGATAAGAAGGGATCTTCCCAAGGTCTCCCTAACATGGTCTGGTCCCTAAGAAGGTAAATGCCCCATCATTTACTTATCAGGGGTCTGCGTGATTTTTTGGCTCCTCTTCAGCCAGAGAGGTGGCCTGGGGTGGCCTTAACAGATCCTAATCCTCCCCAGTCCCCAAGCCCAGGCAGGTGCTCTGCCTTTTGTTAGTGAAAACAGGGAAGTATCTACCACCTGTTCAATAATTTCCAAACACTGTGAACCTTTGAGAACAAAGATGAATTTTTTTTTCTCAATCACTTGGTTGGTCTGTAGATTGATCAATGAGAGACTGAATGCTTTGATTACATAAGAGAAACAGGGCTTTTAATGAACTTGAATGCAGGGATTTGAGGCCATTTCCCGTTAGGACTCCGGCAGGGACAAAGAGTGCAAGGGCAAACAGAGGGCGCAAATGAAGGCCTGTCATTCGGCAGGGGGCAGGGACACTGAGCATGTAGGGAAGGAGCACAGTCCTGAGCCTCACAGCCCGTGCCACAAGCACGCCCAAGCACATCAAAAAGAAGACGGAACTGGCGAGGACAAAGGGCCAACCAGACTGTGATGGTGCAGAAAACAAACATGATTAGGCCGGGTTAGCCCTGACGGTCTCAGAATGAATAAACAGGCCGTGGAATTCTGTCAGTCATGTAGTGATTCATCCTAATCATTAATAACGGGATGAAATAACAGCATCTAATGTGCTACATTTTAACACAAATCCGCACCAGCTACATAAAAGCTCAAAAATATGTTCTCCTTCCTAGAAGGAAAAAGAAAAAAAACTTACCAGAGAGTGGAAAATGGCTAGCCATCTTAATTTATATGTGATGACATGGGATGGAACACAAATACTCATAAACACCAACTAGCACAACTCTTCTTCACAGACTTCTTTCCTGGAGGCGCCAGCCCCACTCCTCTTGTGGGACTGAAGGTTTGAGGCAGAGCTGTGGCCAGACCAGCCACACACGAATTCACAGAGTTTACAGAGGCAACCGTTACCACCAACCCCTGCTAAAAAGCCCTCAGGAATCCGCAAGTATTGGCAGCAGGGCATACTCCGGGTTGTTGAGGTCCTAGGTAATAACAGGACGCTTAGCACTTACAACTTTGTCCACTGAGCCTTCCTTAAAAATGTTGCAGGCGTGCCACGGTCACCAAAGGAGAGTTTGTAAGAGTCTAAGCCACTTGCGCAATAATGATATTGCTCAATATTCCATAATTCAGTAAATAAAAACAAACAGATTGTAAAATCAAAGTTTCTAAAAGCAGAGATGGAAAGTCAAAGTGTATTAGGAGAGCATAAATAATTTAGAAGTATTTATTATTTCTTATATTTTTTTGGCAAAGTTTTAAGGGAAAGTCATACCCTATAATAATTACATACTTCAGGGTTGATTTATGTTTTTCTAATATCACCCGCTCTCCTTCTCCTTTATTTGGAGAATATATCTAGGTGGTTTTAAAACATTAGAGCAAAACGAAGGACGCTTTCCCTCTGCCTGGGTTGAAATTTTTCAAACTTTTCTCTTTTTTCCAGTGTTTGCTTTAAAAAGAAAATCAAAAGAACCCTTACTCAAGTAGAAAATTAAAGACTAAGAATCCTAAAGCAATTCTGTACCTACCAGACAAATATT
Organism: Phoca vitulina; assembly: GCF_004348235.1. Taxonomy (NCBI): domain Eukaryota; kingdom Metazoa; phylum Chordata; class Mammalia; order Carnivora; family Phocidae; genus Phoca; species Phoca vitulina. The sequence continues at coordinate 23,631,117 of NW_022589718.1, forward strand.
TATTTGTAGCAAATTTTAGGTCTGTTTTTTTTTTCCTCCTAAACAGTTACATTCTCTGGAAATGTGGATCCTACAACTACTTTCTATTCTTATTCTCCCAGGTGTTCATTTCTCTGATTAGAGATCAAAACGCTTATTCTGTTCAGCCCATTGCTGCCAAATTATTGGTACTCAAAAGCTTATTATTCACAAGTCATGCAGAGAGAGTACTTCATTTTTCTCATACCTGAAATGGAAATCACATAGTTTAAATGAAATTTTCATCGAGATTAGTGATTAAGTCAACATGTAATTATTTTGGATTTCAAAACTTTTTTCTTTTCTTCTGAAACACATTACAGTCTGTCGCTGCCCTATGGAAATTGTGATGCAGCTGAAATCACAGTTCAACACCTTGCTTCCTATAGACGGCCCCATTCCGTGGCTCCCAGAGTCCTTGCAGGAAGGCTCCACCAAGTCCACATCTGTAGACTTTCCCACAGCTACACTCCCACTTGGAATGTAGTAAGCACCCAATTAATGTTGGCCATTTATATGACTATTATAGTCATAATTACTAGGATTAAAATGCTAACACTATCCTGTATCTTTCAGGCCTAAAGCTAGGAAGCCTGCTGTCTTAGTCAGCTCTGGCTGCTAGAACAAAATGCCATAGGCTGGGTGGCTTAAACAATACTTCTTTCGCACAGCTCTGGAGGCTGGGAAATGCAAGACCGATGTACTGGCAGATCTGGTTCCTGGTGAGGTCCTCTTCCTGGCTTGCAGACACAGGGTGCTCCTCACATGGTGGGGAGAAAATGACAGGATCAAGTCCTCTGATGTCTCTTCTTATCAGGGCTCCAAGCTCCTGACCGCATCCAAACTTCATTCCCTTCCAAAGGTCCCATCTCCAAATACCATTACACTGAGAGTTAGGGGTTCAACACATGAATATTGCGGGGAACACAATTCAGTACGTAGAATTCAGCCCCTGCCCTTCCCAAAGTCACATCCTCCCATGTGAAATGCACTCATTTCATCCCAAAGGTCCCAGAAGCCTTAACTCATCCCAGCATCCGCTTGAAGCCCAGGTTCCAAAGTCTTATTTAAATATCATCTGAACCACGTATGGACGAGACTGGAGATAGGATCCTGACCCTGAGGCAAAATTCCTCTCCAGCTGGAACCTGTGAAACCAGACAAGTCATGTGCCTACAAAATACAGAGGTGGGGTAAGTATAGGATAGATGTTCCCATTTCAAAAGGGGGAAACAGAACCAAGGGAGATGGATCCCAAACAAGGTAAATTCCATTAGATCGTAAGGCTCAGGAATAATCCTCTTTGGGTCAGTGCTTTGCCCTCTAGAGCCACGGAGTGACAGCACCACCTCACAGCGATGCTGAGACAGTGTGGGGTGAGATGCCCTGCCCACTGGGCTGCCCGGGGCCTGGGCCCAGCTCTCTCTCAGAGGTCCCTCCCCTGAGGCACTGGGTGCAGGGATCCTAACCACAGATCTGATAGTCAGAATCCAGGCTGACATATCAGTGGGTGCTTATCAGGATTAGTATTTTGAACCATATTCCTGTTTCTGGAAGTGGGCTCTGATTTATCTCTATTGGCCTAAACTTGAACCGTGGGAATTTCAAGTTCACCTGCAAGGAGAAACTGCACCCTGGTAAATGTTCCAGATGTTGGGGGAAAATCAGAAAGGGCAAACGTTAGTACTCCACCATCGTCTTTAGGTTTCATACAACATTTGGTAGCCCTCTGCTTGGCAGAAATACCTATCCAAAAGCATTGCTCAGTCTTTAAGAGACAAAACTTAACATCCTTTGCTTTTCATAGCCTAGAACATATGACTGTTTTGTATTCTCTATCTGATGATAAATATACCCCATGATATTTGTCTCTCAGGCAGAATACAGCAAACTTTTTTTTTTTTTTAAGATTTTATTTATTTATTTGACAGAGGGAGAGAGCACAAGCAGGGGGAGCTGCAGAGGGAGAGGGAGAAGCCTGATTTGGGGCTCAATCCCAGGACCCCCCGGGATCATGACCTGAGCCGAAGGCAAACACTTAACCAACTGAGCCACCCAGGCACCCCTACATCAAACATTTTTAATCCCTTTCTTTGACATATACCATATACCTCATGAATAATTAAGTTATGATTCACAATTGGCCAGTTTTTCTTTGCTTTTTTCCTTCACAGACTTCAAAGGTAGAAGGTGAGGCTAGTGGGAAGCATCGACCTAAATTATCTTATCACTCAATATATGTTTACGCTAAGAGAATTTCATTCTTTAGCCTGATGAGAGACGGCCAGTCTTCAGCTTCAAAGCTTTAAAGTCTTCAACAAATCCTTGCTCACTTCAACCCATAATTCCGAATTCCACCTGTACCTGCTCACTCATCTGAGTCGGCCTGCATACAGTTACTTCAACCCTCGCTAACCAAGACTGCATCCTCCTACCCAGCAAAGTTATGCAAGTGGAGGCCAGATTTTCCAAGGTCAAAACACAGACTTTCTATAGCAGCAGGACGGGGTACGAGTGCATAGGGAAATTGAGTCGGTTCAGTTTATGATAAGATCTGTAGTACGTGCTCTTTACTAAATCTTTTGTTCCGTGACTTGGTTTTTAATAGCAAAAGACTAAGCGAAAACAAACATTAGAACACACATCAATTCCTCAACACATCAATTCCACTCTTTAAGGCAAAAGTTAAGTGAATTACTGAATTGAATCCAATTACGGTGGCAAGTAAAACAAAGCATACTTTAGAAATGTGTTGCAGACATTCATTTAGTATTAATTATGGACATATTTGGCCTTGAATAGGTCATGTTCAGTATTTAATTATTTTACGAGACTTTTGGATCTGATTTAACTTCCCTCGTCTAGTTCCTTTAATCCATTGTTCTTCATAGGAAAAAAAGATGTGTTTGGTGCCCATGAAGAGGATTAAATTAACTTTTCTGCAAATCCACGTTGGCCTCGGGCCTCCGGGTCACCCTTTGGTAGGGATCCCTGTAGGGGATGATGTTGACACTTGTTTGCCGGGGAACTGTTCCTGAGCTAGGCCCAAGGCACAACACATAACCTGCCACCCTCTTAGACAAGTGGAAGATTGGTACAGGCCTCAGTGCTGTCCCCTAGGAATAGCCGTTGAGTACCTTCCTATAGGATCGTCATGCAGAGTAAATGCGTTTATTCACAGAGAATGCTTAGAACAATGTCTGGCACCGAGGAAGCATTCAGCAAGCGATAGTTTATTATTTAGTTAAAGGTAGCACTTACAGAGATCAAACAAACTTTTCTCTGTACAACCAAGAAAAAAATATTTCAGGGCCGGGGTTAGGTTCTAAATGAGTGTATGGCTAAAGCTGAGGAAGGGAGTTGTAGAGAAGGAAAGATGGGGAGAAAGAAAACAGACGGAAATTTAAGGAAGGAGGAATTTACATCATCTGTGGTGGTATCTTTTTGATAGAACAAGGCCGGGCTTATTGCATCCCATTCATTCACCACGCTGAATTTTCCAAGAAGATCGTTCAGAAAGGCAAAGTTCAATTCCACTGTCTTCTCAAAATAATTGTGTTCATCAAGCCATGTATCCCTTACTAAATCTGTGCTAAGTCACTTCGTTAATCAGGAGATCCCGTTTTCTCGCCCACTCTTTCCCACCATCCCAATATAAAAACCTTTACATAGAGCTTGGTAATGCCTAACATTCCATTAACAGAGGGGAGAAACTTCCCTTTCACAAAAAGGCCCCGTGCTTGATGTTCAAGTGCCTCTGATCCCCTCTAACTTTAAAATTCAAATTAAATTATGCATTGCTGAGTTCAGATTGTTTCCAGGATCCAGCAGTGGAGGACAGGTGCGCTGGGACTAAGGGGTGACCGAGGAGGAGAAATGCAACCCAGAGGGGGTAATCAGTGAATAAAAAATAATAATAAAAGCTAGGGGCCCAAAGACCAATGTGTAGTCTTTAAGGGTGTTCAAGCTTTAGACCTGGGCAGCAGAATTGGTTGAATAGGAGTGGGAAGGTTCCAAGGTATAAAGCCAGGATTAAATTAGATTTGTGTGTAAGTTAAGAGAATTGCATCTGGTTGTCCATCCTCTAGGGACAAAATGGGTACAAGAGAGATGAGTTCTACTAATTCCACAGGGAGAGGGCAGTTGTGTCCAGAGAGCAGATCTTGCTAGTAATCAGTCCATAAGAGTCAACAAAAATGAGGCTTCTGAACCTTCTTCCTTAAACTTAAGCCCCCGGAGTCCCCCTCAGTGGGTGACTAATAGAAACTGTGGGGCTTGCTGCAGGTTGTTCTTCTAGAATCAGTAAGAACAAAGGATTTACCTAAATTCTTCCCCCCGCCGTACTTCACCTCATTAACTGCAAACTGCATTTGGCCACCCACAAATGTTGGAACCACTTGGCAGGCAGTCCAGTATTGGTATGTATGCCATGAGGAGGTTCTTCTGTCAATATGTGTTAGAGTCCCAATTAATATTCATGCAATGTTCAATTAATATGTTTAATATTTAATATATTATTTAATTTTTAATTTAATTAATTTATTTTTTGTTTAATTCATTAATATTTAATACTAATCCCAAGAATATCTGTGGTTTTTAATGTTTTCAGACTTCTTTCATAGCTAGTTTTTTATTCCATAAAAATTTTTTGTATGTTTTTATTTTAATTCCAGTATAGTTAACATACTGTGTTTCAGCTGTACAATATATTGATTCACCACTTGCATACAACACCCAGTGCTCATTACAACAAGTGCACTCCTTAATCCCCATCACCTATTTCCCCCATGCCCCCACCCACCTCTCCTCTGGCAACCATCAGTTTGTTCTCTATAGTTAAGAGTCTGTTTCTTGATTTGTCTCTCTCTTATTCTCTCTTTTTTTGTTCGTTTGTTTTGTCTCTTAATTTCCATATATGAATGAAATCATATAGTATTTGTCTTTCTCTGATTGACTTATTTTGCTTAGCATTATACTCTCTAGCTCCATCCATGTTGTTGCAAATGGCAAGATTTCGTTCTTTTTTTATGGCTGAATAATATTCCATTGTATGTATATACCACTTCCTCTTTATTCATTCATCTATCAGTGGACACTTGGGCTGCTTCCATAATTTGGCTATTGTAAATGATGCTGCTATAAATGTAGGGGTGCATATGTCCCTTCTAATTAGTGTTTTTATATCCTTTGGATAAATACCCGGTGTGCAATTCCTGGATCATAGGGTAGGTCTATTTTTAACTTTTTGAGGAACCTCCATATTGTTTTCCACAGTGGCTGCACCAGTTTGCATTCCCACCAATAGGGTTCCTTTTCCTCCATATCCTCACCAACAATTGTTGTTTCATCCCATGAAAATTTAATATCAGTGTGTTTGTTGGGCAAGGAAATGTATCTTCTTATAAGTAAGTAAAATTCAAACCTTAGGTATTTGTCACTTCCTTCAAAACAGAAAATAAAAATAGATGGTCACATCCAAAATACCTCTCTAGTGCAGAAGAGCATACCGTACCCCAGCCTACAGAATCAGAGGTGAAGCAGAGCAGGAAAATGACTGCATTTCTGGTCCAATGCCACGGAAGAGAAGATGTGAAGCAAAAGTCGTGTAAGGCCTGAGGGCTGTGCATAGAGCCTTTGAAAGACAAGGTGTGAAACTTTGGTGAACAAATGGAATCTTCCTTAGGAAGAAGTACCAGTTAATGAGCAGCCATACCTTAAACTCAAATTTTCAAGCCCAGCAAGATCTGTCAGGTAGTTATGAGTTCTCCAGTGTTACATATAAATAAACCAGGGGTCAGGAGATGGAGTGATTTACTTAAAGTCTCATGGCTGGTATGTGCCAGAACCAAGATCTGGGCTTAGGCCAGACTGGTTGAAAAGCTAGGCTTTTTCCACCATACCATGTTGCTGAAGCAAAAACTTGGCTTCTCTGGTGATTCAATTGAGCTTCCTTTAGGTTGCAGACATTCCATTTCTATATTGATCACCCCGTATTTTATGATATTCATCAACCTCAGTCAACTTGCACATAGATTGCATGGAAATGTTTCTTTTAAAAGGCTGTTGTAAATAAAAGGATCTGCAATGCTTATCTTGTTGTTTGTTGACAGACTATAAATAGATCCTCATTGAGTTGCAAATGTAATGCCATGTTCTAGAAACAATATGAAAATATGATAATTTGTTGGTTTTCCACATTGTTGCCTTTACTTCTATTCCTAAGTGTTCCTCCAGAAGAGCGCCAGGTGAGGGTTAGGCTCATGATAATGAGCCAACCACAGGAATATCTTCCATGACACACTATTGAGTTGGTTATGGCTTCTTAACATTCACCTCCCAGTGGCTCCAAGTGGGAAGCTGGGCTGGGAGAGGAAGGGCACTGAAGAGCCAGTAGGTTCTTCAAATGAGGAAGCAGCTGCCCCCTTTTTCATGCAGTGAGCTTGCAGAGCCTCAGTGTGTGGATTAGAGAATTTAAACCTTAGCAATGCAGCCTTTTATTTCTTTAAGAACACTACACCCATCTGTTGGCCTCATGCGCAGGCAGCTGCGCTAGGGCCTGAGTATCAACATTCTTAATGTCAAGGGGTTGTAAAATTTTGCTTTTGTGACAAGAAGTCTTCGGGGCCATAATTAACAGAGTAGGGAATTTCAACCCAAATATTATAACTTCTTTAAAAACTATGCCATCTGCTAGCCTTATGTCCTCAATTGAGCTTGAGTCCTTGAAAACAGCAGGGGGAAAAAAAAATCACAAAACTTAATTGTGAGTTTGATTTGGGGGAGGGGGGCATGCAGGATGGTGAGAGAGGAGGGTGGGCATTGTTCACAATTTACAAAGGAAGTAAGCAGAACTCTTATAGTTGGACTTGCATTCTGCTTTTTAAATTTTTTCACTAGAAGGAGGGTTATAGGTTTGGAGAATACGGATTTACTGTGATACAATTAACAAAGCTTATGCTTTTGTTATTGCTGCTGGGTCCTTCTTCCCTTCCTCCCCGTTCACCTCATTTCTTTCCAGCCTTCCCCAGGTTTGCGAAGCAACTGCGTTTTCTGTATGTCGTATGGTAGTGTGGATAAGCCTCACCCTAATACTTCTTTTGGCCAAGGTGGGAGGAAGTTCCAATAAAATGTCAAAAGTATAGAATCTAGCTATGTTACATGGGTATCCTTCCAGTCTTTTTTTCTGTATGTCTAGCTTTTTTCGTTCTTCCAGAATTGAGATATCAGTCCACCTATGGCAGCGACCAAAGATATAAAGATGAATAAGACATAGTGATAAACCACATAATAGTTAAACAGATTATTTCAACCCAGGATGATAATGCTACAATTAAGGAGGGCTCAGAGTACCATAAATGAAAGAGCCACTGAGCCCAGGATAAGCAATTCAAGAAAGACTGCTCAGAGGAGGTGTCACCTGAACTAAAGGATTTGGAGTTGGTTTGGTGACAAAGGGCCAAGAGGGCATTACAGATCAAAGGAACAAGTGGATCCTAGAGTAGCAGCGAATTGACAACGGCTCACAATTGTGAGACCTGGAAAGGCCACGTTGGAGGCTCTAAGTCTGAGCAGAGGCCAGGTCTAGAAAGCTCTGCTAAAGAGCTTCGATGTTATCCTTTAGAAAACAGAAGCATTTTAACATGACATTAAGTTGCCATTTAGATAGGTGACACCAGAGGCAGTGGGAAGCTTGAATTTGAGAGAGATCACACCAGAGTCTGCAAGACCAGTCCGGAGACGAGAATTAATCCAAATGGGCAAAAAATAAGAGAAGAAAATCCAGGCTGTTTGGTGGGTTAAGTGGACTAGGTGATTGTTGTTTGCATGTAGGAATTGCAAGAGAAAGTGTTCTCTCTAGATCACCACCATGAGGGAGGTGATAAAGACCTAACTCATTTAGACAAAGCAGGAGATGGAGTTTGTCTTGATATAGGGAGGGGAGGCAAAAGCTGAGTTCAGCTCTCTAGGTTTCATATGTAGGGTCTAATATGCACAGAAGAAATGCTGCTTAAGTTCAGAAAGAGGATGAGGGATAGAGGTGCAAATGTAGACTCTATCTGCATGGAAGTAAAAACCAGGACTGTGGGGGAGACAATCCAGAGTGTACAGAGGGAGAAGATTTGCAGACAGCAAAGCCCGGGCTCATGCTCCAGAAGCCTCCGTAGTGTCAAATATTGTGGTCAACATGTTGAAGGGTCTCCCTAAAAACTGGTTTAGTCATAAACCAAGATGTACCTGCACTCAAAGTACAGTAGACAACTTATGAGTCAATCTTTCCTCAAAGGTCATTCCCACTGGGTTAGCTACTTGAATGAGTCATCAGTTTGTTCATCAAATCTCTATTAAGCACCACAAGGCAGGCAAGAGTTCAAGATACTGTGGGTGACGGTATGAATGTAATGGTTGTTAATATTAAAATATTTCTGTACCAGATGGCATATAAACAGTGGTTTTCAGCTAGGGTGATTTTGCCTCCCGGGAGACGTCTGACAATATCTGGAGATATTTCTGATTGTCACAGCTGAGGGCGAAGTGACAATGGAAGCTAGTGGATATAAACCAGAGATGCAGTTACACCTTCTACAATGCACAGCACAGCTCCCAACAACAAAAAATTATTAGTCCCAAAATGTCAAGCGTTCAGAACCCGTGGCGTGTAGTCACTGTTACGAGCCCCCTGAGAGCTTCCCATCCCTCCTCTGCCTCTCACTTGGCTCACCCCTCCTCTTACCTTCTCAGGATCCAGCAACTAAAGGGTTCACATCTGTTCCTAAAGGGCCTTGCAGGACTTTGTTCCGCTTTATGGCTCAGGTCTATTCTGATTGGCCAGTGTCCTAGCCTTATCAGTTGTTAAATATTTGGAATATTTTATAAATATTTATAAAATATGGTCTTTCTCATCAATAAGTTTACCTAAATCATCTTAGTGATGATACTGACCAGAGTTACTTCCTTTAAGAAAGATCAAACCTTCTACTAAATAATATGTATCACCATAAAAATGAAGAATTGATGCACCCACCAATTTGTGAGGAGTTGGGAAACACATAAATTAGCCATATAATAACATGATGGTTGCTAACATAAAGGAATATCTGGAATAACTTTGAGAAGTTTAGGAGGGAATGACCTGGACCTATATATCTTATACCAAAGCATATTAAAGTGTAAAGATTTAAACAATGTTCAAAAAGATACTTCCAACATAGCGGATGATAACAGGAAAGAAATTTCCTTAAACAGTCATTGAGCCGATCATTTTCCACCCTTAACCATTTATATAAATTGCATTAAATGTGAGGTACAAATACCATTTGGATAGGCAGCACATTTTTAAGTCTTTCATATAAACACTTTTAAAAAATCAACTATCCCAAAGAAATTACATAGCAAAGAAAGTCTGTTTTGAATATGTTGTTTCTTTCAGAACATCTTCACATATTGACATGGTTAGTTACTAAAGATAAACATAAATTATTAATCAGCCACCTACAGTGTTGCTTTCTGTTCTGTGCTACTGGGAATTAAGTAACTGAATTATGCTTATTAAAATGCACTGTAAATTAGAAAAACGGTTTTGTAAAGACTTACAATTTTCATGGTCATACAACTTAAAACAGAGTAGCATGCCTATCAATTTAACAGCCCTCAAAGTTCCCCTCCGGTTCAGCAGAGCATCCAGAGCTAAATAGATGACATTAGCATGAAAGAAGTCTCCCGCACCCCTCCAGGATTTCGGACTTTTTTAGCCAACAGTGTCAGTGCTGTAACTATACACCACTCACATGATGTATAAGCCAGGGCCGCCTTCACGGTGTACTTAATTCCTTTTGTTACATTAATTTTCCGCAGGAAGACGCTATCACAAGAAAATGAGGTTGGACCATTTTCTACATAAGATTTCAGCCAACGCTTGCCTGCAAGTGTCACTCAAGAATTGACTTTAAAAATCAAATGAGATAACAGAACCAAAGTGCTTTAACAAGCATAGAATAAAAAGTTTCAAAAAGCGTCTTCCCATTGTGGCTCATCCACATGGCACTTGATGGCAGTCAACTTCCTCAAGGTTAGAGACTCTCTCTGTTTCTTTTACTCCAAGCGCACTTGGTGCTAGCTATGGAGGGGGCTGCTTGAAAGCTGCCTTGAAAGCCATCAGCTCTTGGGGTGATTTGCAGACAACAAAGCCCGGGCTCATGCTCCAGAAGCCTCCCCAGTGTCAAATATTGTGGTCAACATGTTGAAGGGTGGCTCAGTCGGTTAAGTGGCTGCCTTCGGCTCTGCTCATGATCTCAGGGTCCAGGGATCGAGCCCCGCTTTGGGAATCCCTGCTCAGTGGGGAGTCTGCTTCTCATTCTCCTTCTGCCTGCCACTCCCCCTGCTCTCTCTCTTTGTCAAATAAATAAATAAAATCTTTTTAAAAAAAAGGAAGTAATCATCTCTGGTAATCAATTCCTGCAGCCGGTCACTGATTAAAAAAAAAAAAAAACACAGTCGATGCTTACCCATTATTGTTAACAGAAACAACAACAACAAAAATGTATAAAGTGAAAAACAAGAATCTTTACTCTCACTGTCACTGAGGAAATCAAATCTTTAGAACAGCACAGGCTTGGTTTGGCACAAGAAAAGCCACAGAGAACCAGATGTGTATTGCCCTTATGATAATAACATGATTTATTGCCATCTGAAATCCCACCTGCTAGAATGGCCTTTGATTTGGCAGCTTTTTTCCTCAAGAAGCAAATCTTCATGTTAGCTTTAATTCAGTGTTGACTCACGGAGTACCTGTATTATGTGCAAGGTTCTGTTCTGGACCACAATTGGTTTGGCATTTCGAACTTTCTCATGGATGCCGGGATGTTGACCACAGGGCCAAAATGCATAGTGTGCGGTCTAAAGGACAATGGCCCTGGAAATCAGGCAGGTAACACCAGGCTCTATCCCAGGGCACCTACATGAGAGCTGACCCCACTCCTGTCCAGGTAGTTCTTGAACTACACTAAAGGTTTAGATTCACTTGGAACAAAGAGGTCCATGGTAAATGCTTACTAAATACTTGTTAAATGAATGAATTTCATCTTTTTAAATTTAGAGAACTTTCACTTATTTTATAAGACACCTTAGACCTAATGCATACTATTGATTCACTTAATTCCCTTGAAATTTTAAGGACTTTACTTTTATACCCATGCATGCACATACACACACAAATCCAGATGGAAAAGAATCTGTTCTGTGAAATGCTCTTATTGTGTCTTACAAATAAATGATGGTTTGTATTGAGATGCAAAATTTTTATAATGGCTAGAGAAATCCAATTTTTCTAACGTTTCAGAGCTTCAAAAGACTTCAAATGTCTAAATCCTTTGAGTCTCAACTACTAAAAATGAACACTACCGCACATGAAAAGTCAATGACTGGATATTTCTATGAGAATAAAAACTGGAGCACCCCTAAACTTTCATTGTTCAACATCTATTGAGAATCTACTTCATCAGAATTTTATTCTCTTTAATTCTGTTTCTACATCTGTCAAGTACGAATAATAAAACTACTTAGGGCATAAGTTTGTTGTTAGGAGTAAATGAAACAGTGCATGCAAAGGAATGAGTACATTTTTTTTAAGCTAGATCTCATTAGAATTTTTTTTATTGCTTTTAGAGGAAGAAACACTTTTAAAATGATAATGGTAAACATTGATAACGATTTTGTGAAATTTCCTCTTTTTATAGATTAGTAGTGAGAAACTCTTGAAAATATTCCCATACTTTGACCCAACAATTTCAGGATAAAATTGTTTTCTAAGGAAAACATCTAGAGGTCTACATAAGAATGTTGAAATTAGTATTAGTTATGAAAACAAACTGTAAATAACCAAAATTCCCAACCATAAAGAAAATTTAATTCAATTATAGAACATTCATACAACGGAATATGAGGAATGAAACATTAGAAAAATTGGATTTCTCTAACCATTATAAAAATTTTGCATCTCAATACAAACCATCATTTGTAAGATACAGTAAGAGCATTTCTATAAAATAGATTCTTTGAGGAATGAGGAATGAGGAATTTATTCACAAATTGAATTTTAAAGCTTGGAAGGACCCCAGACCTCTTTGGTTTAGAAATGAGAAAATTAAGCCTCAGAGAGGGTGAACTGAAGAAAGTCACGCAGCTTGTCAGGGGAAGACCCAGAATCAAAACCTGGGTCTCAAGACATCCAGCTCAGTGCTATTTCCATAGAATTATACTAGAGTATGAACTAAACTAACTCTGAAATAATTAATAGTAAATTTTGTGTCATAAAACCCACCATAAAGTTCTACCCTCAAGCTAAGCCACTCAACAACAACAACAAAATATATCTTATTTTGGATTGTAATGCAAGCCTCAACTGTGACTAATTTGATTTATTTTCCAGATTAGTTATCATAGATGCTTTTCCACAGGCTTTCTCATGGAAATAGGAGCTAAATATGAACACTCATTAATCTTTTTCTTATATCTGAGAAGGAATTTTAATAGAACCGCTAGCTATCACATCAAGCATCCTGAGTTCTTCTGCACTGTCTTCCCATCACTGAGATTGTGAGTCCTTGAGAATAACCTGGTGCCCAACTCTGGGAGGGCTATCACAGGAAGTGGGCAAGCACCTGCGAACAGCGGTTGGGGGGCCTGTTTCAGCTTTTCTACACTTGCCTCTCCTTCCTTCCAAGGCCTTCTCTACCTACATGATTCCCAAAGCTGGCTGGTTCATCAGGACCAACTGGGGCGCTTGTATATTTGTTTTAAAAGAACTTCTTTGTGTATTTTCATTTTTTAGCCTTTTATTATAGACATTTTCAAACATACACAAAAGGAGAGATCACGGTAGAATGAATGCCACCGTGTTCCCACCTTGGTTCAACAAGCCAGCCACATTTTGTCCGTATTTTCTTATCTATCTTTCCCCCATTTTTTTTGCCCCCTTCTGGATTTTTAAAAGCAAATTCCAGTCACTATATCATTTCACCTACAGAGATAGTTACATATATCTAACAGATAAGGACTTTCTAAACAAAAAACATAATCACAGTGTCATGCTCACACTTGACAAATTAGCAGCAAATCCTTAATATCATCTAACACCCAGTTTGTGTTCAATTTTCCCAGATTTTTTTAAGATGTATTTTAAAGTTGGTTTGTTTGAATCAAAATCCAAACAAGATCCTAAAAATGTATTTGGTTGACATGTTTTCTCAGCTTCTTTAGATATGTACTGTCTCCCTGTCCCCACTCTCATTTTCTTTATGCCATTTGTTTGTTGAGAAATGGGTTATTCTGTCTTTGAAGATTTCCCTTATTCTGAATTTGGCAGATCGTATCCTCAAGGTATCAATTTATATGTTCCTCTTTCCCTCGTGTTTCTTATAAACTGGTAGATCAAGATGCTTAATTAGATTCAGGCTCAATTTTTTGAGACACGAATACTGCATAGGAGATACTTAATGTCTGATTGTTGCATTTTTAGTGATAAGATTGATCCATGGGTTCAGATATTATCAGGCTGCTCCATCCCTTATAAAGTTTTCCCCTTAAGTTTCTACGTAATGGTTTTAGGAGCCTTTGTTTATTACTGCCTAGATCCATTATTTTATTAAAGTTTGCAAAATGAACATTCTCATATTCTACTATTTCTTCTGCATTTTGTTTATTAATTAATTCACTTGTTTATTTTCAGTTTTATGGAGATATCAGTGACATATCACACCGAATAAATTTGAAGTGTACAGCATAATGACTTGACAGGCATATAATGCAAAATGACATGCATTTATTGCAGTAAGTCTCATCCAAACTCATTACCTCTTATATTTACAACTTTTTTTCTTGCGATGAGAACTTTTAGGATCTGCCCTCCTAGCAACTTTCAAATATACCATCTAGCAGCACTGACTGTAATCATGTTGTACGCTATGTCCCCAGTACTTATCTATCTTATAACTGAGGTTTTTACCTTTTGACCATCCTCACCCACTCTCGCCACCCCCACCCCTGCCTCTAGTAACCACAGTTAATTTTTTGGAGTATCACTATTAACTTAGGAATTCTTATTTTATATATTTGATGTGGTGCAATCCATTGCACTTCTTTTTGCTGCTGAAACTATCATGTCTTTGGCCAACAGGCACTTTCCAGTTGGCACCTGTGTCCTTTTGACAAGGCCCCGGTTTGGCAGCTTCCTTACTTTCTGACACAAGATGCCCTCAGAATCATCATCTCTACCACCTGCGCTGCAGATCTGGAGTTGCAGACCCTGCTTATGTGCCTCCCTGGATTTGCTTGGCTGTAAGTTTTTGGCTCGATGCTACTGAAGCCCGTCCAAGAAGGCCAAGCCGGCATTAAAGCGCAGAGAGGCTCTGGTGAGGACAGGCTCAGTAAGTTTCCTCAGCAGCTGCATGTGGAGGCCCATCACTGGAGCCACTGGCTAGTTGGGCTCCCGGTCCTCCAAGTCACTGGGGGCATGACCCCACAGCTCCTCACCTTACGCCTCAGACCGCATGCCTCTACCCTCCCACCTGGACTTTCGAGGTCATCACTCAAGTGCACCTGCTCACGTAGCTGGCCTCGAGGCTGCAGGCTACCCACAGTGGTGTCATAAATTGTGCCTGCTCACAAGTTTGCCTTGCGTCCTGGGGCTCTGTTACCCAGGATGCTTGAGGGGCCTCAGTTAGAGAACCAGGTACTCAGGCGAACTCTGACCAATGCAAGAAGGGAGAAGGGAAGGAGTTGGCAAATTCCTTACCCTTCCTCCTCCTTGGCATTGTTCCAAGATGCAGTGGTTCCATATGGCCTCTCAGAAGATATCCCTCATGACCAGGCGACCAGCTGTGTCTTCTAGTGGAACTGCAGCTAATTGGCGATACACTATCTTGTATTGACTTCCCTCCTTTTTCTGCTTCTTCTCTGTTTTATTTTTATTCTTGCTTCCCTGGGTTGCAACCCTTACACACACACATCAATTAAGAGTTGGCATATAGGTTTGAATGATACAAATATATTAATATTTTAATAAATGCCAGAAAAACATTGTCAACTAAGAACACAGATATCTTTAAAAGAAAACCTGTAAAAGGTTATCATTACAACAATTTCAGTTTGAAAGATACCAGTTGCCAAAATAATGTTCTCCCAGGCTTTGCATCTCCATATCCTACACCTTGAGTAGGAGTTACGGTACATACTTTGGGTAGAAGTCATACACACCCAGGGAACACAAATACTCTTAGCACAGCTATGAGGAAATCTTTAACACATGCCAACTTGTAAATGAAACTCAAAACCCAAGGCTCAGTAGGGTAACTCTGTAACTGGGTTGCTCTTCTTCTAACAGATCCACATAAGTTTATAATACTTGCGCAAATCAATTTTTATATAATGTTATTACTTTTGTTAATAATTTTGTATTTCTTGGTTTGCTTTGTTTTTAACACTTACTTACTGCTTTATATAATAGATAAAATGGACAATATCCAGCAGTGAAGAGCAAATCCATAAGAGAAACTCTCAGTTGGTAGAGATTTGGGGGATTGTGATCCCTCGAAGATAACAGTAATTGTAGGAAGCTTTAAAAAAGAAAGAAAGAAAGAAAAGTAAAGATTCTCTGCCTTTTATTTGGAAAACTCAGATCTGATAGGATCCGAGGTGGGACCTGGAAAATTGGGCTTCCCCAAAGCTCTCCAGATTATTCTGATGTGCTATAGGGTTTTGAAGGCAATGCTGTACCTTTGCCTTCCTCCTGAAGGGAAGGGAAGGAGTGGGTGAAGGAGTGGGTGAGAAATAATCACACCCACCCCCGTCGTTCTCTTTTCTTGTCTTCACTTAAAACAAAATGAGGGGAAATTGGGCATCAAGTGCAATCTCTCAAAGCCTATCCGAGCATTTCTACCGATTTCAAATCAAATCAAATTTTCCAACCAAGTAAGTGAAACAGCATTCAAGAAAAAGGAAATAACGGGTCCTGAATGCTTATTGACACTACACTGCTTGATATCTGTCCGTGTTTAACATACAAGGCCAACCTGCAAATAGTCTGAACTGCTTATTTCTATTGTTTTGGTTTTTTAATCTGAGAATCTCAAAATCCCAGCCTTACTCACCTGCCACCTGCCGAAAGCTGCTGGACCCAAGGAGCTGTCAATAAACCAGCACTTTTCTTTAAAAGATACTTTTTGTTGTGCTGAACAACTCCAACCATAAAGGAAAGCAAGTAGGACAGCACATCCACTAGATTTGACATCTATTCTTCTTCTGTTTTTTAAGAAACAAAAACTTCATAGATATAGAATAAGCTCTCTATTCTCTACCCCTCAATATCATTCTTTTCACTCTTCTCTGAGAAGTAACCACTTCTCTGAATGTGGAATTTATTATTTAATCACATTATAATAGTTTCACTACATATATATCCATAAGGAACATGGACTAATATTTGGCATTTTCTAAAATTTCTGTAAGTTATATTATGCTGTATGTAGCTTTTTACAGGGAGGGTTTTTTCTTTAACCTTGTTTTTAAGATTTATATATTCGTATAGAAGGCGATTGTTCACTCGATTTAACTTTTATTCCACTCTCTGAATATTTTACAATTTATTTATTCTTTTTAAAGAATCTTTAGATCATCTCCAAATGTCCCTATTAAAACAGCGCCACAATGAACGGATATGCATTGGTCAGCTTATGCTGGGGTAACAAACAACCCCCAAATCTCAGAGGCTTCCAACACAAAACACTTATTTTTCTATCAGTGGGACAATGGTTCAGCTACAGCTCCATTCTAAGACCAGGGCAGGAGAGCGCCCAGAAAAGGAAGAGAGGGGCACCTGGGGGCTCAGTCCTTAAGCGTCTGCCTTCGGCTCAGGTCATCGTCCCAGGGTCCTGGGATCGAGCCCTGCATCGGGCTCTCTGCTCGGCGGGAGGCC
This sequence comes from Phoca vitulina, assembly GCF_004348235.1. Taxonomy (NCBI): domain Eukaryota; kingdom Metazoa; phylum Chordata; class Mammalia; order Carnivora; family Phocidae; genus Phoca; species Phoca vitulina. The sequence continues at coordinate 23,648,101 of NW_022589718.1, forward strand.
TGCTTCTCCCTCTCCCACTCCCCCTGCTTGTGTTCCCTCTCTCGTTGTGTCTCTCTCTGTCAAATAAATAAATAAAATCTTTTTTTTAAAAAAAGGGGGCGGGGGAGAGAAAAACAAGGGGCGGGGCTCGCTCCTCGCTCTGAGCATGCGCACTCCCTTTCCTGCGCTCCTATCCACAGCAAAGCAGCCTCAGCAACCCCTGGAAGCTTGTTGGAAATGCAGATTCTCAGGCCCCAACCCCAACCTACTGAATCGGAAGCTCTGAGGGTGCAGTCCAGCAGTCTGTGTTTCAACAAGCTCATAGTGGCTCTGATACCTGATAAAGTTTGAGAACCACCAGCACAGAAGAATAAAGAATTAACAGTAATTAACATCCTAGGGGAGGTTCCCTTTAATTTCCTTAAGGTAGGTGAACGGATGGATGTTTATCAAACAATGGGATTCTTTTGTACATTATGGATTACATTATAAAGTATTCAAATTGTATAAACTATGAAACATGAAGAGAAACCAAGAGATGCTACACTATTTATCGACATATTTATAAATAATCTTGATTGATGTGATAACAGTGTATTGCTCTTGATTTATAGGAAGATTCTACTTTGATTTATGCTTTTGTTTTTATTACTACTGACCTTTGTGTGATCCCATTTTGTGAGGAAGTTCTTTGGATCAGAGTACTACAATATTGGTCTCTAAATGAATACTTCTACCGGAGTTCATTTTCTGGCTAATTTGCATCCAAATGGCCCTATCTGAAACACTGATAACAGGGCTAAAGATAGTTTAAAAGGCCCAAGTCTTTGGAAGAAGCATATTAGAGTTCAGCATAAAGAGTTGTATTATGCTAGGAGATAAAATTTCCTATATAACAATTTTCTAATCCATGCTTTTAAAAGATATAAAACAGACTTTTAGGTTATTGCTCAAATAAATAGAATCTGAATACATTTTACAACAGTTAATAGATAACAAATATATTTTAAAAGGGAGAAAGTGGAAACCTATATTTGAGGACATGCTATGTTTCAGACTTTTTCAGGTACTTACACATGTTATTTCAATAATCTATCGGCTAAATATTATCATGGAAGTGTTTAGTTAGGAAAACTAAGGCTCTGAGCCGTGAAGTAACTTGTCCCACGTTACAAGTGGCAGCCTAAATCCCATGTTCTTTCCTCTGTATCACTTGTATACTTCAGCAAAACATTTTTTCCATGAAGTTTCAATGAATAATGACTGGGTAGATGCATTAAAAAAGGAGTCTTGGCACATGGAAAGTGCAGCACAAGTTTAGCCAACCAAAGGGTCAAATCTGAGCCTAAAATAAAGTTAATTGGTAGGTAAGTTCATAGAATGTGTAAAAACATTCACCACTTTCTAACACTGAATGAAAAATATTCAAATTAGCTCTCTACATTTGGCTATGTAATCTTGTCCAAAAATGAATTAGTGCAGCATGTCAAGATAATGATTACAGTGGCACAATTTGTTCTGAAAAAGCTGCTTAATGAGAAAAGGCAAGGATTCATGGCCACTCTCCTGGATGCTGTGTCTGCCTTGTCCTTTCTCAAGAAGTATCGTGATCAGAGTCACTGTGTCCTCTGCACGAGGCCTGTCTGGGACGGCACAAGGAAAGGTGATACCCAGCAATCTAAATGCTGTGCTGTTAATAATAACTCTTGCTTCCCATAGGAGCAGTGAAGCTGAAGTTTGACAGAATAAAGGGTTAAAATAAAATGCAATATGGAATAGAAGTTGCCTTTATAGTGGAATTCAAAAACTAACTTTTTATCCATTTCAGAAGAACTTTAAACTTACAAAGAAAGAGTTTGGGGCATCCTGAAGATTTTCAGAAATGGGTTTACTTGAATTGGTAGACTAAAGTCTACCAAAAAGTTAGTGTTTACTATATTTAAAAAAGAAGCACTTACTATATTTAAAACATGCACTAAAATAAAAACACTATTAAAAAATTACTATTCAGCAGGAAGTATCTGGACCTAAAGGTAGTCCAGAATACATTCCCATCGCTAAACCTGTCCAAAATACATACACATAGTCTAAAGGCAAATTATATACATTTTTACTTAAATAGAACATTTCAGAAGCAGAACCTTTCTGGGGGAAATAGGTATCTTTGTGTGTATATATATATATACACACACATATATATACTATAATATATAATATAGTATATATAATCTTTATATCTTTATATATAATATAATTTATATCATTATATATAATATATAATATATATAACCTTATCTATTATATATATAAATATCTTTGTATATATTATATATCTCTCCTTTATTCCAGACAAAATTTAGAAACCTATCTCTTTGTTGTCTCTTCATAGTGAAAATAAACAGACCATAGATGACAAATGTACAAGTTCAAAAAAGAAAAATAAAAAAACAAACAGAGGTAAGCCAGTTACTTTGGCTTCTGTAGTCAAAGTATTTCATTCATTTCCAGAACATTTCATTTCATATCCAAGCGATATGATATCAGGGCGTCAGTGCCAAATGAAGCACAATGTAAACGTGTTTTATGGCAGACTATTTAATTAAAATGCACTTTACCTCAGAGAATCATTAAGAGACATGATTAAGGAGGCTTTCCAAGAAAAAAAAAAAATCAAGAAATGTTAAAAATGAATAACTAGTAACTTTCATCAAACTAAAGATTGAGCAATGAGGTTTTTGATAGGTTTTTTGCATAGGCGCTATGCGCTGTGTGGTAGACATTAAATATTGAACCCCTAAAAGATCGTACTTCCTAGGAGCTGACCAGGTGGTAGTGGTAGCAATCTTGGAATATTATGCTATAAATGATTTATGAGGTCGTGACAAAACTAGTTTTTCATAGGATCATTTCTAGTTATTATCTAAGATGTATAGGGCTTTAGAGAACCATTCCTTGAGCTCTTATAATATTCTCCCCAACACAGTGATGTCACCCACTTACACTGTTGGCTTGTCACTTCTCAACAATGTACTGAAATGTAGAAGGGATAGCTGAGATCCCTTGAAGCACCCTCTCCAATGGTAAATACTGCTGTAAGATAAAAGACATTTTTCTCCCCACTGTCACAGTTTTAACTTTGGTAATAACCAATCCATAAAATTAACATAGTAGACATCCAGGGTGTCTGGGTGGCTCAGTCGTTAAGCATCTGCCTTCGGCTTAGGTCGTGATCCCAGGGTCCTTGGATCGAGCCCCGCATCGGGCTCCCTGCTCAGTGGAGAGCCTGCTTCTCCCTCTCCTTCTCCCGCTTGTGCTCTCTTTCTCTCTCTCTATGTATCTCAAATAAATAAATAAAATCTTTAAAAAAAAACAACAACCATAATAAACATCCAATAAGCTAGCAAGTTCTTCCTTGAACTGGAGCTATTAGACCCTGGCCTGCCTCTGCCCTGTTACTGCAGGGAGAGTAATTATCTCACACTGAAATTGTTTTGTTTTGTTTTTTCCACTCACTATGAAATTTGGGGAGGGTATGAGCTGTAGAATTAGATGATGATCCCATTAACATAAATCTCTTCAACAGGATCCTTCAGTTCATTAATCTCCAATAAAGTAATCTATTTAGGACATTGTCAGAATAGCCTTGAGTCACTAAACACAATGGTATAATGCTCCCCCTGAGACTCACCCCACATTAAATTAATCTAGAGGGAATGTTTTTCTCCTGGTGTCTAAGCTTCCCTCCTAACCTCTTCTACCTCTGCAGTGCTGGAGAATTCCATAAATGCCAGCCATCCCGGACTCAGACTGTGCTATTTCCTAACATGATAGCAGAAAATGGGACAAGAACCCAGGATGTGTGTTGCCTGTCTCTGGTCCCATCATTTCACCATTAACTTTCACTTGCAGTTAGGGCTGCTAAATAAAAGAGTGAGTTGGCAGGAACCTCGTATCTTTCACTTGCCCCTCTACCGGCTGCCTTTCTGCACTCGGCTCTGTGTCCCAGAGATTGGGCCTTGTGGATTATATCAATGGCCTTCCTTGCTCTTTGGCTTCCCTGAGGAGCTCAGATGGAAACTGGGGGAGGGAGGCTAATGAAGCCAGGGTACTTGTTCCTCTGGCTCCCTCCCTGTGCATTTACCTTGGGTTGTCTGTGTTCTTCAATGGCAAGTCACTTCTTTCTCAAGGTTCCTGGTTTCTCGGAACATCCCACTTCCCTCCTCCCTTCAGGCTATATTATATTACAAAGTAATAGTAATCAAAACACTATGGTACTTGCACAAAAACAGACCAATGGAACAGAATAGAAAGCCCAGAAATAAACCCAAGCATGCAGTGTTAACTCTTTTTTATTAATTTTATTTTTAAGTAATCTCCACAGCCAGCATGGGGCTCGAACCCATAACCCCGAGATCAAGAGTTGCATGCTCCACTGACCCAGCCAGCCAAGTGCCCCAGTGTTAACTAATTTTCAACATGGACATCTAGAATATACAATGGGTAGAACAGGGTGTCTTCAATAAATGGTGCTGGGGAAAACTAAATATCTACATGCAAAAGAATGAAATTGGATCTTATCTTACACTGTACACAAAAATCTACTCCAGATGGGTTGAACACTTAAACATAAGACCTGGAACGGGTCAAACTCCTTGAAGAAAACACGGGGGGTAGCTTCTTGACATTGGACTTGGCTATGATTTTTTGGATATGACATGAAAAGTACAAGCAACAAAGGCAAAAAATAAACAAGGGCTACATCAAACTAAAAAGCTTCTGCATGTCAAAGAAAACGAAATGAAAAAGCAACCTAAAGAATGGGAGAAGATATTTGCCAGCCATATATCTGATAAGGGGTTAGTATCCAAAATATATAAGGAACTCATACAACTGAATAGCAAGAATGATAATAATAAAAATAAGGTGGTTAAAAAATGGACGGAAGACTTGAGTAGACTTTTTTTTCAAAGAAGACATCCAGATGACCAGCAGATGCATGGAAAGATGCTTGACATCACTCATCACCAGGGAAATGCAAATCAAAACCACCGTGAGAGATCACTTCACACTTGTTAGGGTGGTCGTTATCAAAAAGAAAAGATAACAAATGCGGTGAGGCTGTGGAGAAAAAAGAGGAGCCATTGGGCGCTGTTGGTGGGAATGTAAATTGGTGCAGTCACTATGGAAAACAGTATGGAGGTTTTCCTCCATAAAAATAAAAAGTAGAACCACCATATGATCCAGCAATCCCTCTTCTGGGCAGATAGCCAAAGGAAATTAAACCAATACCTCGAAGGGATATCTGCACGCCCATGTTTACTGCAACATTATTGGTAACAGCCAAGATATGGAAACAGCTTTAGTCTCCATTGATAGATAAATGGATAAAGAAAGGGTGGTTTATATATATGAGGAATATTATTCAGCCTTTAAAAAGAAGGAGATCCTACCATTTGCAACAACATGGATGAACCTGGAAGACATTTTGCTAAGTGAAATAAGCCAGACACAGAAAGAAAAATACTGTATGATCTCGCTTAGGCATGGAATCTACAGAAAGTCGAAATCATAGAAGTAGAGAGTAGAATGATAGTTACCAGGGGTGGGGAGATGAGGAAATTGGGGAGATATTGGTCAAAGGGTACAAAGTTTAAGTTTTGTGGGATGGATAAATTCTAGAGATCTAATGTACACCATGATGACTACAGCTAACAGTACTTATTGTATAGCGGAGATTTGCTCAGAGTAGATCTCAGAAGGTGCTCTTAGCACATACACACAAAAAAGGTAATTATGTGAGGAAATGGGTATGTTTGTTGTGTTTTTTTTTAAAGATTTTATTTATTTATTTGAGAGAGACAGTGCAAGAGAGAGAGTAAGCTCGAGGAGGGCCGGGGGAGGTCAGAAGGAGAGGGAGAAGCAGACTCCCGGCTGAGCAGGGAGCCAGATGCTGGACTCCATCCTTGGACCCTGGGATAATGACCTGAGCCAAAGGGTGAAGCCCCCTTAAGCCACTGAGCCACACAGGTGCCCCGAGGAGATGGGTATGTTGATTAGTTTGACTCTAGTAATCATTTTACTATGTGCGCGTATATCAAAGCATCATGATGTACACAATATACAGCTTTTATTTTAAAATTAAAAGTTCAGTTGCTATCAGCTTCAGGATTCTGCACTGTCCACTGTGATCCCCGTAGGCTAATGGTTCTCATGCTTTAACACATACTGGAATCACCTGAAAGGTTTATTAAAGCAGACTGCATGGCCCACTAGCAGAGTTTTGGATTCAGTAGGTCTTGGGTGCAGCCAAACTCTGCATTTCTAACAAGTTCCCACGTAATGCTGATGCTGCTGGTCGGAGCCCACACTTTGAGGATCACTGCTCTGTACTGACACCTTTGTTTACAAAGAATGTAGGCAAATGGCGTCTGCTAATAGCTGCCAGGAAACCACTCCCAGGGTTGCCAACAGCTGGTTTGAGAGAGATAATTAATAGGCCTGCTTGTATCAGTTAGGGTCCCAAATGGAAACAGATGGAACACTTCAAATAGGATGATTCCCTGCAGCCAGTACGTGAACGTGCAAAGCTTGTTAGGCCCTGGGGTTTTGTACTGAAGACCCGAGCACACAGGTGAAAAACCTGAACTCTGCTCATCCCCGCACACACTCATTTAAAATAGCTGACACAAGGTCAAGTTAAGAGGTTACATCCATCTGTACTCCAGATGAAAGGCCCAGGTAGGTATCCTAGCTGTATATTCTGCAACTTTGTTTTGGTTTTTTTTTTTCCTAAGAGTACCTGGTAGCTTTGGCCTCTTGATCCCACTAATTCATCTTTACTCAAAGCATGACTCGTAGGATTTTCAGTGTCTAGGAAAGCTTTTTGTGATGGGTCGGACTTTTATCTGGGTAGTCCTGTCTCCCTTCGTCTGAGCTGTGGCCCATTTCCCTACAACCTACAGTAACAGCCTATTCTCACTTCAACACATGGGCACAGGGTCATTTTATTTCTCTCCTTTTCTGAACTTGAGGTTATATCCTTTCTTGCTACCCTCCATTTCTCCAAATACCTGTCAAAAGGTATTCAACAGACACACTGATAGCTTTAGGTTATAGATGATCTCTATGTGGTCCTAATTATTACAGCATTTTCCATTGCTTGTTTCATTTTGGTATTACCTATTTTATAAAAGTAATATATTTTTAAGAAGAGCTTGCATAAAATATGTTTAAGTTAATAAGCACAGAACAAATATAGCATCTAGGAACCCATTCCCTGTCTCAGGACTAGAATATTCTGTACCAGAATATATCTCCCCATCACATCCACCAGCCTTCTCTCAAGTAGCCAACCTTTTTAAAAAAGAATATGGTATATCTTATGCATATTTTCCTAAGCAACATATTATTTAGCTTTGCTGGATTTTGAACAAATTTTCTACAATTTCTATTTCTCACTCCATACTCTCTAAAAATCATTCATATTGTTACATGTAACAATAGTACATTCATTTTCCCAGTGAAAATTTCACAATGTGAAGATGCTGCAATTTATTTTTTCGTTCTCTTGTTGCATTCTCTTGTTGTATGTATGCTTCCAGTTTTTTGTTATTATGAAAAAAAACTGCTATAAATTTTGGGGGGCACCTGGCGGGCTCGGTTGGTAGAGCCTGCCACTCTTAATCTCGGGGTCATGAGTTTGAGCCCCACGTGGGGTGTAGAGATTACTTAAAAATAAAATCTTTTAAAAAAAACTGCTGTAAATTTTCTCATAGGTATCTCCTGGGTATGTGTTTTAGAGTGCCCCTGGTGGTGGAATTGCTGAATTATGAGGATATGTGCAGATTCATCTTCACAAGACAAGACCCAATTGTTCTCCAACATATGTGCACCTATTTAGAGTCCTACCAGTATCGGATGAGAGTTCTTATTGAGCCATATCTTCACCACCTCAGATACGATCAGACATCTTAATTTTTGCCAATATGGTTTGTATAAGGGTATAACACTGAGGACTTAACTTTCATTTCTCTAATAACGAATGAAAGTTTCTCTTCTTAGGTACTGTATTAGTTTCGGAGGGCTGCCTTTACAAATTACCATTACCGGGTGGCTTGAAATGACAAAAATGTATTCTCCCATGGTTCTGGAGGCCAGAAGTCCAAAATCAAGGTGTCGGTAGAGTTGTGCTCCTTCTGATGGCTCTCAGGAAGGATCCTTCTTGGCATCTTCCAGTTTCTGGTGGCACCAGGCATTCCTTGGCTTGTGGTTGCATGGACCCAATCTCTGCCTTTGCCTTCCTGTGGTCTTTTAGCTCCGTGTGTCTCTTACCTGAATGTCTTATAAATCCACTTGCCATTGGATTTAGGCTCACCGGAACAATCAAGGATGATTTGAAACGATCAAGATTCTTCATTTAATTGCGTCTGCAAAGACCCTTTTTCCAAAAAGGTCACATTCACAGGTTTTAGGGACAGGTATTTTGCAAGCCACGATTTAACCCACTACATGTGCAATCACTATTCATGTCTTCTTCCGAATTACCGGTTTGTGATTTTCCCCATTATTCTATTGAATCTTTCCTACTTTTCTATTGAGTCTTTTTGTTTTCGATTTGTAGGACTTCTTTATATTAAAGATATTAATTTTTTAATTATATTTATTAAATGAGCATTATCCCAACCCGTGGATTGTATTTACACTTTTTAAAATGATGTCTTGGGGCGCCTGGGTGGCTCAGTTGATTAAACGACTGCCTTCGGCTCAGGTCATGATCCTGGAGTCCCGAGATCGAGTCCCGCGTCGGGCTCCCTGCTCAGTGGGGAGTCTGCTTCTCCCTCTCCCGCTCTCCCCCTCTTGTGCTTTCTCTCTCAAATAAATGAATAAAATCTTTAAAAAAAAAAAAATAAATAAATAAAATAAATAAATAAAATGATGTCTTTTGGGGGCGCCTCAGTGGTTCAGTTGGTTGAGCATCTAACTTCATCTCAGATCATGATCTCTGGGTCCTGGGCTCGAGCCCTGCGTGGGGCTCCCTGCTCAGCAGGGAGTCTGTTTGTCCCTCCCTCTCTGTCCCTCCCCCTGCTCATGCCCTCTCTCTCTTTCTCAAATAAATAAATAAAATTCTTAAAAATGAGTAAGTAAATACTAAAATAAAATAAAATGATGTCTTTTGGGGCGCGTGACTGGCTCAGTCAGTTAAGCGTCAGACTCAGTTTCAGCTCAGGTCGTGATCTCAGCATCATGAGATCAAGCCTTGAGTTGGACTCTGCGCTCTGCATGGAGTCTGCCTGAGATTCTCTCTCCCTATCCCTGTGCCCCTCCTGCTCGTGCTCTCTCTCTTTAAATAAATAAATAAATTTAAATAAATAAAATGATGTCTTTTGATAGACAGAGGTTCTTAATTTTTATGAATTAATTTCTCAATCTTCTCTTTCATGGTTAGAACATAGTGTGTCTTATCTAGTAAATCCTTCCATAGCCCTAAGTAAATTTTTTTCTTACATTTTCTTCTAAACATTTTAACAATTGGCCTTAGAGCCTTACATCTTTAATTCATCAAGGGAAAAATTTTGTGCATAGTAGGAGCTAAGAATCTAATTTTACTTTTCTCCACAGAGGGGGATAACCACTCCCCCTCATCCTGTCTCAGTGGCAGGAACAGGAGCGGATAGAACAGGAGCGGATAGCTTCGATCACGTGACTGCGAGCTTGAGGTTCTCAGGTATGATCTGACATGACAAAGGGATTTTATGTTAAGGATACAGTCGACATTTGAGTGACATCAGCTTTATTACAGAGCACAATTCAACATATTTCAGTTGGAAAGAATAAGAAAATCCACTCCTGCTCTACTAACAGCATTACATGTATGTCATCCTACAAGCCTCAATTAATACGACCTTGTATACACTTAAGTCTATCTCTAGTTAGGTTTAACTATCATTGCAAGTAACTTACAAGAGCTGTTTTGGAATTTGGAGTCTCATATTTACCAAATGACATCACTAAATAAAGTGGTGCCAAGAAACACTGAGGTCATTAACTCTTTCTCACCCATCAGGGGAATGAGTCAGCAGTGCCCTGTGCAGTTAGGGTAACCGTGGGCACATTTGGTTCATTGCATGCCTGTTCAGTCAACCATGCAAATTAGCTGGTTGTGTGAGACAGTCCACTGAATCAATAATTTCATGTTTAATAAATTGCCTGCATACACACAAGGGGGATCTATCTGAGGTCTCAAAAAACCCAGTTTTACAAAATGCATTGTGGTCTTTTTTTTTTCATATAAGGAAGGAAATATTACTTAAACTCAACCCATAATTTCTGGACTTCATAAAAACACAAGACTTTCTTTAGAAATTCATAACTAGTAAAGACAGATTTTTATATACTGTGTCCTTTTTGACTCTGTTTTGGAATAGGCATTTGTTGGGTTAGAAACCTCTAGACCTGTTCTGTCCAAAATGGTAGCCATTAGCCACCTATGACTATTTAAATATAAATTATTCAAAATTAAATAAAATAAAAAATTCAGTCCCTCATCTTGTACTAGCCATATGTCAAGTACTCAGCACCATACAGAATGGCAGAGATTGAACATTTCCACCTGCACACAAAGTTCTTTTGGATAGTGGTGTTCTAGACATTTTCTTCCACTGTATTTGTATGGTTCTAACCTTCACGCAGTACTTTAAGGTTTTCTCATCCATGCTTCTACTGAGCCCTCACTGTGTTATGGCTAGGAAGCCATTTTTCCAAATTTCTTTATCTGTTGTTGAACAACAAAATCCCCCCAACACAGCAGTTTAAATTAACCAACATTTATTATCTCACATAGTTTCTGAGGGGTAGGAGTCTGGGAGCAGCTTCATTGGGTGGTCTGGCTCAGGGTCAGTCATGAGTCTGCAGTCAAGCTATCTCCTGGGCTACATGCATCTAAAGCCTTGACTGGGGCTGGCGGATCCACCTCAGTCTTGGAGTTCCAAGTTGGTTAGAATCGTGGTTGTTGGAAGAAGCCTTCAGTTCTCCACTGTGGGGTTTTAGGCTTGCCCCAGAGCAAATAATGAAAAAGAGAGAGAAAGAGAGCTCATTGTCTTTTATAACCTCATCTCAGAAGTGACATACCATCACGTAGGCTTATTCTACTGTCACAGACCCTGGTTGGTAAGATGTGGGAGGAGATTACACAAAGGTGTGAATGTCAGAAGTGGGGATCACTGGGGCCCATCTTGTAGTTCAGCAAATCACATCGCTATTTATGAAGCTCAGCAACTGGCTAGTAAATGTTAGAGGCAAAATCCTCACTTAAATCCTCTTTCTTCTCCAGCCATTTAGGCACTGTCTCAACCTCTTCAAACAGTTTGGCTTTTTTATAAACCAGTGACACAGACTAATAATGCTAACCTGCAAACATTACAGCTGAGATTCAAAAGGTCTTAGAGGCTTGATTAATAACAGTTGTCCTCTCCTTTGCTTTATCCAGGAAAAATGATTAAAGGAGAGTAGAAACAACAGAAGGAGACTGCTACTGCCAGACTCCCTCCTGGGCCAAACTCTAGACAGGCTTCTTTAAGCCCTCTGGGCCTCGACCTTGGAATCTGTCCTTGTCAGGCCAGCATCACTCAGTTGTAGCAAGAAATCTGTTAAGTTGGCTTAGTCAGAATCCCCGACCCTGGATATCTGATCAAATGCCGTCATCCCCACCGTCTCCCAGGTAATATTGGATCACCTTGGCTGCCTTCAGCAAGAATCCTGTCCCATCCATTTGGCCAGAATCCTCTCTCACTCCCCTTACCTTACAAAGATTGCTTTGTTCTTTGTCTACTCACACAGGAGAACAGAAGAGGCTTTTTACACATTGTTGCTTAGGAAAGGGAGACTATCTTCTTTCCTAAACATATAAAACAATAAAGCTGACGATCACCATATTTTCAACCATAGCACATGTTAATTTAAAAAAAAAAATTTTTTTTAAATGATTCCATTTTAATAAAGGGCAAAGTGTGGACGAAGTGGGCCATGGTGAATATAAACTGATTTTACTTTTGGGCTTGGCTTGGGATATTGGCAATTGGAGGAACAAATAGATACAAATTCCAAATGTCATGGATTTATTGCCAGTGGGCAATCCAGCTGACTGCTTTATCCTCTGATAATTATTTGAAATTCTAGTTTGGTTAACATTCACTGTAGATTCTAAGAAATTACTTCTGGGAGTTAATTACAAAAAATATTGGGAAATATGCTAAAAAGATTTTGGCACTTGAGAGGAAAGAACAGTAGGAATGAAGGAAAATATTTCAGTTGAATAAATAAAATATCATGTTCTTATATTCATCTTCCTTATGGTAGAAAAATGGACAGTGTGCAAGACTGAATCATTTTGTATCTAAAAACTTCTTTCTCACCATTAAAGAAAAATCTCCAAGTGTCCTTTCATCTTGTCATTAGAGTTAGGCTCAATTCCTATTGACCAATGAGTTGAGGAGGTATATTCACTTATTTTTTCTTTCAAACAATTCCAACTATATTTTAAAAAGGATTATCTAGCTGTGGGAGATGATGTCAAGTACAAGCACCCCAAATCCTGACACAAGCCAGATTAAATAAGATGGAAACTTATGATCTCCCATTAAAGAAGTCTTGAGTTAATATGGCCTTCAGAGATGGTTGATTCTATGTCATTGAGAACCTTTATTTCCCTTCCCTGGTTTAGGTCTCATCCTCAGCAAGTAAGATAACTATAATAGTCCCAGGCGTGACTTCCTAATCTGACAATGTCCAAAGAAAGACATAATGTCTCTTGTGGATCTCTCTGAGGAGAGAGAACATTTTTTTTTTTTCCCCAGAAGCCTCCGGCAAACTTTCTCTAATATCTCATTGGCTGCAATTGGTCCACGTACCCACGACCAAGGCTACAGAACTACCCCTTGGGCTTAGATAGATCATCTTTTAGAGAACGGATTTGCGGGACTATTACAATTCTCATTAAAGGATCCCATTCCCACTAGTAATGGGATCCTTTAGTCTCATATTAGCTTTTATGACCAAAAAAATTCCACGGGGAAAAGGGATGGGATCATGATGGTCAAGAAATATTAGTAGAGGGAATTTCCCACATTGTCATATGGGAAAGTAAAAAAGAAAGAAAGGACACAGTTGTAGTTGCAGATCAGGAAAAGGAAAAGTGAAGTATAAATTGAAATGCTGATCAGGAAATACTGTGAGATAGTCCTTGTCAGAATTCATTGAGAACCATTGGTGTGTATTTTTCTGCTGTTCAGACTAAACAAGTTAAAAGCCAGACAATGATTTTGAATCAAAATGTGTTTAAGAGTATGGATATCTAGGAGCACCTAGGTGGCTCAGTTGGTTAAGCAACTGCCTTCAGCTCAGGTCATGATCCTGGAGTCCCGGGATTGAGTCCCGCATGCTCAGCAGGGAGTCTGCTTCTCCCTCTGACCCTCCCCCCTCTCATGTGCTCTCTCTCTCTCTCTCATAAATAAATAAAATCTAAAAAAAAAAAGTATTTATATCTACCTAGAAAAATAGGAAAGCCAAACAAATAATGGGTGTATCACATATAGATACTCCTAAACACAATCAGTGATGGTCTCATTCTGTGATTAAAGGACCCACTTTTAAACAATTTCTTCTCCATACTTAGTGTAGCTGCTGCAAAGGAGCATCGTTCTCCAGCCATCATTTGATAGATTTTTGTTCTCCTCTTAGGTTGCTTCTTGAACCACAACAACCACCTTGGTTCATAAAGGGCTCAAACGAGGTGCAGGGCATAGGGATTAGTGTATTAAATTGATAAAGAGTGTTACCTAATCTACCTAAACTTTAGTTTCTCATCTGGAACAAGGTGGTAGGGTATTAATTACTAATACCTTAGGATTTTGTAAGAATTACATGAGATGATACATAGAAAGAAGTTGGAGCAGAGTCTGGGGCACAATTGGCTTCAAATCAAGGTTACTTTTTACTATTGGATACAAAGCCTCATAGCTGGGATGGAGTGGTAGGGTGAGATATAGTGGGTAAATTTGAGGAGAATAATGATATTGTAGTCATTATCAACATTGTTTATTGGTATCTCTCACAACTGTCAAGGCAGATTTTTTTTTTTTTTTTTGGCTTTCTTAGAGATGCACCTTTATAAAGGAAAGTGAGACTCCCAAATTCAGTTATAACCAAATACATTAGATCTTATGTGGCAAAGATTAGACTCAAATCAGATCTACTGACCTTGAGTGCAATGTTCTTTCTCTTACCTTTTTGGACAAAGTGTTTTAACAGTTTCTGAAAGATTCATTGCTTACTGTTCAAAAAGGTAGACTTGGCATCCTTCAGTCACTGAGCTGAGAAAACATTGTTAAGAATTACATTTATCCAGCCAGATCCCTTCCCAAAGCACTTGGGGATGTTGATTTTATCTTTGTAGGGACCAAATGTCCACAACCAGCCTATTCTACTATGTATTTATTCCTAAAATGAAGGTATACTTTTTTTTTTAATGGTCATCCAGTAAGTGATTTGTAATGCCTCCAAATATTTGCCCAACTGGCCACGGCATCTGGAATTTCACCATTAGAATAAAATTTTACAATTGAGGTTTAGCTTTAAGAAAGCCCTTATTACGGGGCACTTGGAAGGGGCTAGGAATAGTAACATATTCATACCCATAGTTAACCACTACTTACTCTCATCAGATTGAGTAGTTGTCTGTTCTAATGGCCCCCTTGGAGAGTACAAGCCGATCCCAGAGGAGAGCTGTATTTGAATGCAAAGAGTGAAATAATTCCAAAGCTGGGGAAGCGGAGAGGGCGGAAGAGGGTGTTAACTCCCGGAAGTGTAGGCAGAAAGGAAGCACAGGTGGATGTGAGAGCAGGGACAAGGAACAGAGAAGTCAATCAGACTACTTAGAATTATTTAATCCTAGGACTAGGCCTAAAAGTGTCTTAGAAGTCTTTTCTGCTTTAAGTGTAGTGATTTTCCCTGGTTCTAGTATTTGGCAACAAAAGCAAACAATTAAAAGTCCATGTTAGGTCATGTTAATATTTCTTAATCACCAAACACACCTAACTCATTAAAATTCGAGTCCTTTGTAATTTCTCATAGCATTTTGTTGGTACTTGATAAATATTTGCAGAATGAGTGAATCCTGTGATTCTGGTTTTTTTTGTTTTTGTTTTTGTTTTCATTTGTGTTTTACTTTGGAAGTAACTTAATATTGGGTGCATGAAAAACTGTAATACTTAATGTAATGTTCCAAAAACAATAGCAAAGTCTATAATAATGCTGTACAATAGAATTCTCTGTCATGACGAAAATATTATTTCATCGGCCCTGGACAATAGGTAGCCACTACCCACAAGCTGATATTATATACTTGAAATGTAGCCAGTGAGACCAAAATAACTGAATTTTAAATTAATTTAAACAACCACTTGTGGCTAGTATCTACCTATGGTGTAGGAGCATGCAGGTCTGGAGGTTGTTAAACGTTTTCTGCCCCTCTCACTTTGTTTTTAAAAATAGCTATTTTGATTGATACCATCAATTCTAAATAAGTTCCTTTTGTTTGTGTTTTTTTTTCTTTTTTTTAATGGAAATACTTTGATTTAACTATGATAACTCTAAAGATCAAATTGACTTGCAGAGCAGCATCTGGGAAAAATTTATGTGCCTCATTAATAAGAACTTGTAATATGTGATCAATTTCTAATTTCAACTATTGACGTAAAAGGAGTGAGCCTGTGTACTTGAAATAGTGAAGCATGAGAAGTGTGTCCTCTGCACTGACAGGGTGGCCTCCCAAACCAGTCTTTCTTTTGATTGCCTCCTCCCTCCTCAGGAATCTGGCACCTTCCGGCTGCCCTCTGGTCTGCAGAGGCCCCTAAGGTCCTTTCCCAAAATTCTCTGTCTCCTAGCTTCTCACTGCCCTCTCTCCTCCCTTCTAAATCAAAACGTATCTTGAATTACTTGTGATAACCTCCCTTTTACTCTTCCGAATTTTAGAGATGAGAAAGCTGACACACTGCGAAGGATGGGGAGAGTAAGAAAACGGCTATTGATTGACTACTGTGTGCTTGGCTTGCTAGACACTTCCGATGATGCTCAGTGAAAGCGTAGCCCGCAAGAATGGATGTCTCTCCCTGGTAAACACATGGCATTCAATACATTTGTTTTTTAATGAATAAATACACGAATGCATTCTTACCGTGTGAAACAAATACGATTCCTTATCACAGATGAGGAAACTGAAATTTAGAGAAGTTATACGACTTCCTCATACACAATACTCCAACATTTCATCTTCCTTGTGTCCTCACTGTTTAACCCCTTGCCTTGTTTCCTGTGTCCTCAGGGTTTTGCTCTTTACCCTGCCAAGAGAACGACCAGCTAAACAGACCAGAAGATTTACATCAATGGCTGCAAATGTACTGATAGAACCCACTCCCAGCGTCCTCGCCCTTTCCGGGGTTCTCTGAATTTTAATGCCAACCTTCTGTGGACAGTGTCAACTCACGGAAATGGCTCCCTGGGAATTTCACGCTGATCTCTCCTGATTTTATTTTGGTACTTTAGCGGCATTAAACACACACACACACACACACACACACACACACATACTCCACAGTAGATATTTTTCCTGGAGTCTGGACGCTTACATAAAAACGATGCGTTCATTTATAAATTTTATTTCAGGGTTGTTTGCATTTATCTTAGTCTACATTACGAGTAGACGACTGATTTTTGTATTGGCCCCTATCACTAGGGACGATTTTTAAGACACATTAAAAATTGGCTCCTCCTCCATCTCTTCCCCACACTCCTCGGAACCTTATACGCTTCGGAGTACCGTGTAAAAACGTAGGCGCTTTTGGAAAGGATTTGAAAATTAAAATATGCCTCTGTGATTTTCAACACAAAGACCACAAACAGCGCTAGAGCACAAGAACTATTTAAAATATATCACATCCAGAAGTTGGAGGGCTACAAAGTACAAGTCGTCCAGGCCAGTCTGCAGAGACTGTTCTTGCTTCCGCTCTGCAAAAACCCGGCAGGCGACACGTCGCGACGAATTTCGGCTGCAGAAGAGGAAGAGCATCACCTGCAGTTCGACGCGTGGGAAACGCTGCGGGAAGGGGCTTGCAAGAAAGAGCACCAGAGAGGTGCGCGCCGCGGCGCTCCGGGGCAGCTCCGGTGCCGAGTGCGAGGAACGCCAGCGCTCGGCGGAGCCGGGGAGACGCCGCACGGTGGAGAGGGATACACGCCTCCGGGGAGACAGCGCTGCGGCACTGGAGGCCGCCCCAGCCCCGAGCTCGCTCGCTGCTACTGTCGGGGAGGCGGACCCCGCAGGAGAATCCCGTCCGCGCCGCGGGGCGGGGGGCGAGGCGGGGCGCTGACGTCACCTCCCCTCCCCCACCTTCACCAAGAGGGAGGGAGCGGGGAAAGAGGCAGTGATCCGCCGCAGTTCCCGGTCGCAACTCCAAAACTCAGGGGCTTGCTGCCTGGACATGTCCTGACAAACTTGGCTTCTCCTCGGCCCTATTCCGTAGCCCTCGCGCACTCTCATTTCGCCTCCTCTTAGTGCTCAACTTTCCACCCAGGACGGGAACCTCCGGAGATGTGGCCACCTGGGTCCGGGCAGCGCGGGCGGATCGCACTCTCGTTGGGGACATGCTGAAGATCGGAGGGAGGCAAAGTTGGTACTTCAGATACGGCTTTTAACAAATATCCAAATTGCTTGGGGATTACGGAGCTGCCGAGGACTTTAAAGCCAGCACCCAAGGACTCGAGTGGCTGGACTGGTGAGTTCTTTGTTTAGTGTAAGCCTTTTGTATTTAAGTTTAAACGTAAATGAAATTACATGGGGTGTTTGACCCTGAGCTAGTGCGGGGAAGCGTGTGCATCCTACAGGCTCTCTGCCTGGCGAGCCGCACACCCCTCTGGTTGTACATGGCTCGGGAATGGAAAGATCAGTCTGCACAGGTTTTGGAATTCATGAAATACATACATAGCACTGTTCAAAAGAACTTGAAAAGCTATGCTGTTTGTGCGTTATTTTGAATGTAACTTATTATAGAAATGGTGCCCAGGGAGGGCGCAACTCGGGGCCGCGCGATCTGCAGTGGCGCAGCGCCCTCTAGTCCGGACACCCGGCAAGGCGCGCGATCCCTGCTGGGTTCCGCGCGCGGACAGAGAACTTGGACCTGCCGGGCGCTCCTGGGACGTGGGCGTGAGCTCGCAGCCTTCACTTACCACCCACTCCGGCCCATTCGCTATCTAATTTTCAAATACGAGCTTGGGTGGACTGGTTGGAGAGGCGGTGCTGGAGGAAAGCGTTTTTGTTTTCAGGAACCGTCCCCTATTCCCCTAATTTCCAAAAGCCTTTGGGGACAGGGTTAGGGAGGGCCAACAATCGAAAGGACAAACGTGGAGCTTGAACTACATTTCTCTTTCTTGTGAAGGTAATTCGATGGTAGCAAAGAGGCATCTGTATTTCGTTTCGTTAGGGCTAAAGGAGTAGGAAAACGTAGCAGCGCCGGAGTCTGAAATCTCCATCTCTGGCTCTCGGCTGTTCCTGTGGCGAAAAAGTGCAACTTCTTCCAGGCAATTAGGTTTCGCAGTGAGCCTGGAAAATCGGGATTCCCAAACATGTTTTAGTTCGAGTGAGGGTTTTTATTTATTAATGAATGGCAATTTTCTTCAGGATTTTTTTTTTTTTTTTGTGCCATTTAAGACATCTTGTGATTTTATGTTACGGGATGATGTCTTTTTACTTTTTACTGTTCTTCTTTCCCCTCCAACTCTCCCTCCCTCCCCCAGCAAACTGTTGGCGTCTGTGATTTGTTGAGTTAGAATTCGACAAGGGGCGCAAACCGGTAGAGCTTGGAGATCAGGTCACCTATTTTCGAGGTGTTCCAAGTATAAAATTGACCTGTAACGCCAGGAGCACTTTGCGCATTTATGGCCACGGCCAAGTGTTTGGATGATGGTGTTTGCTGGGTGTGTGAATTTATCTGTATTCCAAATCATGCGCAGGGAATACACCACATACTCTTGGTCTACGAATCAGCACATTCATTCTGCAGGCATTATTTTTCCTTCGCAGCCATAACATGCTAGACACCTTTATTTTTTCAAACACCTTCTTTAGGATGGTTTAAGAAGACACTGCATTAACTTTGAACCAAGGAATTTCTCTCTTTAACCCTAGACTCCCTCGCCCGCATCTGCCTCGTAGTTCCCCCTGCAGCCCCCTCCACCGGTTCCGGGGAAATCAGATCTCTTTGTCCTCACAGTGTTAAATGTTCGAGTCCCACAAACTTTCCGAGGTCATGTCCGCCCTCTTGTCTGGGCTGATTTCCAATGCCCAGGAGCACTCCAGGCTTAGGCCGAGGCTCAGCTGTGCGGAGCCCGCGTCTGGAGATTTGCCGGCGCTGAGGATGGGCTCAGAGCCCCGGGACCCCGGACTGCGCGCTCCGGCGTGGGGGGGCGGGGGGCTTCCCGGAGTGGGGCGTCCAGACGTCCGGGGCTTCCCCTTCTCCCTAGGGAACTTGTAGTTTCACGTTAGACTCGGTTCACAGATTGTGGGGTGGACTTGCCGGCTGGGAAAGCGCACGAGGCGGCACAGCAGCCTTTTGTCCCGCAGACGTGGGAGTCTGGGGTGTCCGCCGGAAGAGGCCGGCATGGGGGTTCGTAACCAGGGTCGGGGAGGTTATGGGGTTTAACTACCTCTGCATAATGAAGAGGCGGAGGAAGCGCTTTCATTTTCCCTGGATCTTCATGTAGACTGAAGAAGGAAGTAGATTCGATCTAACTGCATTCCTTTTGAGACCTTTTGGAAGATTTTTTTCCACCGAGCAATTGCAGACCCAGAACAGAGGCTTTCAAATGCAGATTTAGGAACTCCCTGAAGGTTCTAGAGAATCTAAAGGGAGCCGGGGGAAGCTTTAGTAGCCTTAGCTGGCTTTTTTTTCTTTTTCTTTTTTAAAGCTAAACTGTTTCCCCTTTCCAAGCAGGAAACATTCCATACTAATTCCCTGCACAAATCTGTGTACTAGCCGTAACTAACAGCCGCACTAGAGCAAGCCCCACACTGTTCCTCGGAGTGTCGCAAGATCACCCTGGACACTCGCTTGTCTCCTCGGGAGGAGTTGGCGGCTGTAGCGGCAGGGGATCACTGACCCGTGGCGGGGAGTCGTTGCCCCGGACCCGCGAGCTCAGAGTCTGGCCGCCAGGGAAAGTCAGATCGAGTTTCCGCGCGGGAGAAACGAGCGCCGGCGCTCGCGGGCGTGGCTGCGGGCGGAGGGATATATTCCGCGCTGGGCGCGTGAGGCGCCGCTGCCGAGCCGGGCGGCCTCGGAGCGGGGCGCGCGGACGGCGAGCAGCGGCCTCGGAGCGGGGCGCGCGGAGAGCGAGGGAGGGCCGCCGACACCATGCGGACCCGCAGGCCCAGTGAGGCCCCCTGAGGACCCGGCCCCCGCTCGGGGGCGCGCTGAGGCGACGAGGCGCGCGTCCTCGAGAGCGCCGCGGCCGCTTGGGGCCAACTTTGCTGTAAGTTTGCTAGAAACGAAGTTGGGGCTGGAGGGCGGGTGAACGAGGGGCGCAGCGAGGCGCCGGGGCTGCCAGTGCGCGGCCGGGGCCGGAGCCGTCTATGCCCGGGAGGCATGCAATTCGCTGTTTCGGGGTGGCGGACTTTGGGCTGCACTGGTGCGTTTCCCTCGCTGTCCAGCCCAGGACCGCGCTCCCGCGGGTGCTGTGGGAAATGGGATGCAAGCAGGCTCCGCGGGACGTGGTATAGTGCCGCGGCGCCTGCCCACTTGAAAAGTTCGGGACGGGCTCGGGATACGGACGGCTCGGGGAGGACGCGGGGGCGGAGGCGTGGGAGGGGGATAATTTGCAACGTGAACCGAATGGTAATTTGCGAGCCGAGTGCCGCTGCGAGCCGGGTGCAGGCTGCGGCGGCGGCCCGGGCTGCAAGGGTCTGGTCCTGGAGCCATTGCTGGAAATCAAAGCGGCGGCCGTGGCGCGGGGCTACGGGGCGGCCGGAGGGCGAGGACTTCCGCTGCGCCCGGGAGCTTGGAAACTTCACCGCCGCGCCCCGCTCGCTGTCCCCGGTAACTCTCGTGCCTGCTAATGACTTAACTGATCTCGCCCCTAGGTTAATTCTTCCAATTTATGAGAGAGGCCCAGCGTAGGTGAGATGAAAGGAGAGGCCAGTAGCCAAAGAGATGGGATCTTTGAAATGGAGTCCCAGAGTTCTCTTAGATGTTTTGTGCCCCGAGGGAGCGCTGCTCTGAGGGTTAAGTACTAACTGGTTGAATGTAGATAGAATAGGTGCGATTGATAAATTGCGGGGCTAAACTTTTATTAGTTTTTTTTTTTTTTCTAGAAGAGAAACTTGTAAGGTCTTTTTTTTTTTTAAAGAAAGGGAATTTCATTCTTCACTGCTTTTTCTTGCAGTGCTTTCTTCCAGCAAGCTAACTTTCTCTTGTCTCCGTGAGATTTTTTGTTCCCACTGATGTGAATTGCAGAACATTGAAAACAAGGACGCAATTGTATGCATTAGGAAAGTAAACTCTATTTTTTATGCACTTGTTTTTTTTTTTTTTTTGCATGTGTTTTAACTACGGTTTCATTAAGTGGCTTTTGTTAAACAACTCTGATGCTTGGTAGATTTTATTTTCATTTTTTACCGGATATTTACAGTGAGTATTAAAATCGGAAAAAAATTAAAAGGCATATGATCTTCATTTTTTATCTTTA
Organism: Phoca vitulina; assembly: GCF_004348235.1. Classification (NCBI taxonomy): domain Eukaryota; kingdom Metazoa; phylum Chordata; class Mammalia; order Carnivora; family Phocidae; genus Phoca; species Phoca vitulina. Next base: position 23,669,863 of record NW_022589718.1, read on the forward strand.
ATAAAGGCAGCTTTTTTTTTTTTTAATAAAGGCAGCTTCTTAAGGCTTTGTATGTTCGGACTCGGGTTTCAATAGTTGGAGGTATCTGCACGTGTTAAAAGTAGGCTATGGTAGTATTTTTTCATATTCTTAGAGTTGTGGTTGTTACCCAACATGTCCAGTTGTTAGTTATTCATGAAAATGTGTTTCTGCAGTTGTATAGGTTAGTATATATAAAATATATGATATTTGGCTTTGAGTTTTAAAAGAAGAGCTCTGGTTCCACAATTAGAATTATTATTCCTCCTTATTGTAGTATTAAACTTCAAGGTGGATTTAAAAATTCTTGAAGCATTACATAACTTTTTAAAAAAACAATTGATATAACTCTAAGTTAAGCCAGACATGGCATTTAATAAGCTCAGCATAAGGTTGGATTTCAATAAAGTGTGCATTTGTGTACCCATTTCTTGAAAAAGGAATATCTTAAATGAGCCAGATTCTTTTGTAACTCTGAAAGGAAGCAAGATTGTTAGAGGACTTAATAAAAGCATTCAGGCCACCTGTATATTCCTTGTATCTTTTAATTAGTTACTAAAGTCCCCGCAGTGGGTTATCATCACGTTAATAGATCATTTAGTCCATGTTGTGGACAAGTGCCAAAAGGGGAATCTGAAAATTATGCGTAAACTGTTTTCGGTCCCTAGCTCCCCTGCCTCTCTAGTGTGTATGTCTGTAGACTTAGCTCTTGAGCCACCTCTGAAGCAGTTATTTCTTTGAATGTTAGAGGTGAAAGGGATCTTACCGGTTATTTTAACCTCCCTATCAAGTTGGCCACCTGTTTTCCACCCAAGTTTGGCTGATTTTACATAGACTCAGTAAACTGAAACAAATTAGTGCATTATTGTTGCATTAAATGTTGTCTCAGTGGCCTTATTTGTGGCCTAAAGGACCTGACTTAATAGCAGGAAGCCATAAGGCAAGGTGTCTGTTTAATCTTTATGAGTGGGAAATTGCAGTAGGTAAGCTTTCTTTTGACCAAATTATATAGATGATGAAGCCAAACTGTACATATATATATTTTTTGGTCTCACTTAATTGGTCAATTTGCAAGTGTTAGGTTATCCTTAGGCACTGGAAAGGAGTTTTTGAAATGAGTGATCTAGGTCATTCATTTAAGATCCATACATTGCCATTTTGTCTTCTGATTTCAAAATGTAGCCCATCAGATGAAGAATCTGTGTATTTCACATTTTAAACTTTTTAAAAAAACTTACCTTTCTTTAAGCCCCAGATTTAAATATATTGCCAAAATTCTTGCTTAATCCCAAAGGCTTATTATATGTGTGGATATATATTTATAATTGTCTTTTTTACAAGGTATTTAGGAAAATCAGGCAATATTTAATTGTTATCCTTCATAGACTATTCGAGCGGAGAGCTTCCACATAAGCTCTGCATCGCAGAAACTGATCTGGCATCTCATGTAGCCAATTTGGAAGCATTTTGAGGTGGGTGGTGACCTCTTTCTCAGCTGCTAGAAATCAGAGCTATCTCCAGGGTAGCCATCTGCACTGTTGTAACTGGCCTGGTGGTTGCACCTGGATTTTCTGTTAATTTCAGAAGGATGGATATATATTTTCCCATGTTATCCCGCCTTCCCTCCCCTCCCCTCCTGGAGTCCTGCCTCCCATTCTCCATGCATTCATGAACTCAGCAACTATGGATCTCCTCTGTGTCGAATATTGGGCCAGACACAGGATACAGGGTGAAGAGATCACATTTCCTGCCCTCATGGAGCTTGCAGTCCAGTGGGGGAGAAGGACAAATAAGCAATCGGTTATATCCAGCATGATAAGAGCAGAGTAGTTCATTCTAGCACCTTGGTGAGCTGGGCAGGGGCGGGGAGGTGGATATTAGGCTGAGCTCTGAGGGAAGAGTGAATCAGAAGGGAATAATTCAAGGACAGGAAATGACGTATGTAAAACAAATTGTAGAAACCTTAGTTGTGACATGATTTGTGGCATGCTGAAGCATACCATGTTATCGTTAGGAAAAGCGTTGGTTGGTTTATTATAAATGCCTCTTCGATCCCGTTTTTACATGACTTAAGAATTTTTTTTTTTTTGGTGCAAGTAGAACGTAGAAAATCCGTGACCTGGGCTTACATTGGTTTATAGAGAGGGAGGGTAGTTTTTTGGGGGCAGGTGTTAAGGAGGGAAGGAAAGAAAGAAATGTAGAAGACAGAGGTGACAATAACTAAATTTGAGGAATGAAGGGCAGAAAAAACAATGTTTAGTTTATCTTTTATAAGAAGGCAGGGGATGGAGATCTTGCAAGTTTAGAACCCTCACCACTAGGTGGTGTCATCTGCTCCGGACAGCTTGGTTGTTCCAACCTGTGGGAAGTATGCCTTTTTCGTTTGAAATAGAAAGTAAATTAATTAGAGATTCAGTTAGTAAAGTAGGTAGAGGTAAAATTATCAGAGGTCTTTGATACAGGGCTAAGAAGAATGTATTTAATAAGCAGGCTAAGGGGGAAGCACTGAGTATTTGCAAACCAGGAACTAATGTCGCAAAGAAGTTTTTGTGAGATTAATGTGATTGCCCAGCGTTGACAGGCTAAGTTAGTAAGGGGACCAGAAAGCGGGAATACTGGAAAGCTAGGATATTCTGTGCCTGAGCAAATACAAATAAGAACTAGGTGGCAGCAGCTGAAACAGAAAGGGAACAATTTTGAGAAATTGAGCGGAAACAAATGTCCAGTCTCGATAACTTTAGGTATGGAGGTTTGGTAGCTAGAAATAAAAGATCAGCTTGTGTGTGAGAGAGGGAGGTGGTGGGGGCAGCGTGGGGAGGAGAGAAGTGTCTCCCTGGAGGGAGGAAACTGTAAAGATTTTAGTACAGTCTCCAGCTTTCCAAATAAAGAAATGGAATCCAAGGATTAGGTAACTTCCTTGAATCCACACAGTTGGTTAGGGCTCAAAGCCTGGGCGAGATCACAGTTTTTATGTCTGCCAGGCCCTTTTTTTCTTATTTGATTTCTTAGGTTGCAAGCCTGAGTGATTTGTGACTTGGGAAGTGGTGAAACTTCACTGGCATAGAAATGTGCAATGGAATAATAGAGTGGAATGGCTGGTATTTTGCAATTGGGAGTGGGTGAAAGGCTGGGTCCCGGAGATCTGATGGTAATCTCAGGAGGGGTGTTCCCGCTCTTGAGGGAGGTTAAGGCTGGAATGTGGGATTCCAAAGTGATCCTTTACAGCCAGGGCGTGGTGGGTGAGGTCTTTAAGGATGATACCTTGTGCATGTGTAACAAGAGTCGGAAGACAGAAGTCTGTAATGACAAACTTGCAGGCGAAAGAGTGTTGAAGAGAATGAGGAAAACTTAGTGTCATTCATCGTTTGACGTGTTGTGGATTGCGGTGTTTTAGGCAGTCTGTGACACGTAAAGGACACAGTGGTATTGGGGAGGGTGTGGGTGGTGTGACATTGAGTCGGATGCTGAGAAAAGGGCATCTGATTTGACATTGGTTTTGGCTTGTGACACCGGGAGAAGCTGTTTGTGAGGCCCTGGAGAGCCCTTGAGGGGAGAAATGGCCTCTTGACAGGAGGCAGGAGTCAAGGTAGCCCTGAGCAGGTACGTTTTTAAAAACTTTGCCTGAACAAGAAAGAGAAACGTAAGATGTGAGTTTGAAGGAAGTGAAGGTTTGAATGAAGTTTATTTTCAAGTAGGGACGAACTGTGTGTGTGTGTGTGTGTGTGTGTGTGTGTGTGTGTGTAGACTCTGTGAAAGGGGCTTGTTGAGAAGGGGTCATTTGAGTGATGCTTGAGAGGGAGTGATAATTTAGGGCAGAGCATCAGAAGAGGCAGAATTTTATGGCCTCACAGGGTGTCTTTATTTGTAGCTAGGGTGGGTCCCATCTCTTCTGAGAGGTGGGAAGAAGGGAGAATAGGGGAAGAGAGCATTTTAAGGAGAGGAAGACGAGGGACTCTCTCCCTGGTGACTTTGCATTTTCTTACTGTACAGGGAACCGTTCACATTCCTGATCCATTATTTAGTGAAATACCTGTACGTTCACTTGAAAATAACTATAATCCTAATTTGGCCAGGAGTAAAACTTTACTAATTTGGGAGTGGAGGAAGTAGCCAGTGTTAATTACCGGCTACCCTGCCAAGGTGACATTTAAGTGATTTCTGTTTGCAGAGAAAAATACATTAGGTGAGATGATCTTAAATCACGGGGTGAACTGTGTTTTTGGAGCTTCTCGGTGAGCACCGTTTGCCCTGGAGCGTGGGTGAGGAGAAAGTGGTTGGAGGGTGAGTAACGGGTAGTGGTCATGTCTTGTCTGGAAAAAGTGGAGAGAGAAGTGAATAGCGAGGCATCCCTAGCCCATCCGGAAATGTATACGCCGCAGGTGTTCTCCTGGCTTGTCTTTTATGTCACAGTAGCTCAGAACAGCCAGAGACCATCCTCTTAGGATACCCACAGACATGTTTTATAGATTCATACAGAAGGTGAATTACATAGCAGATTTTATATGGAGGCTACTTAAAAATTATAAAAGGTCTCCTTAGCTTAAGGTTTTAAGTACTGGAAAAGAGTTCTCAGGTGCTGAGGGGGAGAGACGTGGAGTTCTCACTTGTCAGTATTAGTAGTTTGGAGACCACTCGGAGTTAGATTGGAATCGGTTGTTGATCATTTGAAGGCAATATTTAAATCAAGTCATTGCTAGAGTAATCAGACGTACTGCAGCTGCAATCAGAACTAACAACATGCAGAATTACCAGAAGCAGCTAAGTGATATATATACCAAGCCTGATAAGGCTGCTTTTCCATTCTGGATTCAAAGCTGGGCCCTCCACTCCTATTTTTACTGACAGACGTCTTAACATGGCTTTAAAAAAGATCTGGTATGCACCCAGAAAATAAAGACCCACCCATTAATTTTTCAGTGTAATAATGAAAACTTTTATTTGTTTATTTTTTAAAGATTTTATTTATTTATTTGACAGAGAGAGACAGCGAGAGAGGGAACACAAGCAGGGGGAGTGGGAGAGGGAGAAGCAGGCTTCCCGCGGAGCAGAGAGCCCGATGCAGGGCTCAATCCCAGGACCCTGGGATCATGACCCGAGCTGAAGGCAGACGTTTAACCGAATGAGCCACCCAGGCGCCCCACAATGAAAACTTTTAAAAGTCCTGTGCTTGGCTATTATAATTTATTAGGAAAGTGATTTTTTTTTTTTTTTTTCCCTCTTGTCAGTGTTATGAAGCTGTGCATTGGTCATAGCTGAATAACAGACTTCCTTAGTTAGGACACGATATTTTTTTCTGACTCTTATTAAATGATTTTAGAGGCCATTAAATATTTATTTAATGTACTATATTTTTAATAAACAAGAGTCAGGTATATTTCGTGTTGTTTTCTTTAACAACTTTGGGACGTTTTTCTTTGAAAATGTGGGTATCTTCCATGCAGTTTAGACCTCTTCAAAAATACTTTAAAAATGTGACACTATTCAAACTAAACATCAAGCTCTGAATTTCGGTAATAGTTCAACTCAGTGATGCTCTTACTGCTACTGATACAAAATGGGAGTATGTGGGAGAGCACGCTGAGGGAGAACACAGTTCTTCGTGTGAATATTTTTGTGTATTTTTGTCATCACGCGCGGAATTGATACTGTTTCCCTGTGCCGTGGAGGACTCACGGGCTGTTAAGAATTGGGACCTCTAAAAAATAAATGTACAATATTTAATAGAATTTATGCTTGTGTAATGCTGCACCCCACCTAATCCTGTCTCGGGAGCAGTTGAAACGTTTCTGAATCTTCAGCTTTAGATCTGAGTATTTGAATTGATGGAGTTATGTTCTCAGTGCCGGGGCTGGGGCTGTGTTCTGTTTTGTGAAGAATGCGCGGTCACGGTCATTGACTTGGAGTACTTGACATGAAGGTCTCCCTAATGAAGAAATATGAGCATCTTAATACCTGATTACTACTAGAAAAGTTATTTTTCTCTCTTATTTATGGATTTTCAGAAATCTGTGCTAAAGATATTTCAGCTTTGGACTTGAGGCCCTTTTCTGTGAGGGCTGAACTAGGTAAACGCTCCTGGTTTTCACTTTGGAAAATGCATAGAAGAAATCCTAACTTACTGTGAGTTCAAGGAGTATGATCACCTTCTAAATATCAAAGTGTAGCCTTCAGCTAAAATCATTTTAATTTTCATAAGCCTGAAGTCTAGGTAATGTACTTTTCAGATGAAATGGTGTTAGTATCTTTTTGGGGTTTTTCCTTCCCCCTTCAACCTTACGGTTTATTTAGCATAGAGGAACAACCACCGTTTCTTGGATCGTGGCATTTTATAGCAGAACCTGAGTTCGCAGTTCTGGGGTATGTTACTAAAGGTTAACAATATCTCCTGCTTAAAAGTGGATTTTTTTCCCCCCTGATCAAGAGGATTGCCTTTAACAATTGATTCTGTCACAGCGGCATTCTGCCAGCCAGGTTGTCAAGAGTCAGTTCCGGGGTCGGAAAGGTTTCTGTGATGAGTGTGGTCCAGCAGGTGTCCTCCAGCTTTGAGGTGTCCCTGAGAAGAACTGGTGGGTGGGTTGAAGAGGGTGGTCCAGGCGTGGGAACGGGGCTGTGAGAGAGGAGTGGCGCTGGTGGAGCCCGTGGTCCTGCCGAGTGGCCGAGCTGTGGTGGGGAGAGAACAGATGCAATAAGGGGGGATGTGTTGGGTCTCCCCTTGGGCGGGGTTCACCGGCTGAGAGGGCATCCAGGGCCAGCCAGCAGTGTGTGCGGCAGCACGGGACCAGCCAGTATTTATGGGTCATTTCCACGTTCCACGTTAGGCTTCGGCGACTCAAAGATTGTTGGACCTATCCTGCCTTTACCACGCCACCATTTCCTGCTTCTACATCAGTGACCGTGTCCTGTCTCCGGTGCTGGTTCTCCTCCTCCTCTGTCCTCCAAATCTTGGGGAGCATCAGGGCTTGGTTTTCTTCTCTTCCCCATCTGTGCTCTCTCCCTGGGTCTTCTGATTCAGTTTTGTGGCTTTAAATAGCATCTTCTGTATTTTCGGGCAACTCTCAAATTTGTGTCTCCACGCTGGACCTCTCCCACCCATCTCCCTGCCCACTTGAAATCATTACTTGGGTAACAGTGGGCATTTCCCCGTCAGCTTTCCCGAACTGATCTCCTGATCTTAATCTCTAGATTCTGTTCCTCTCGGAGTGCCTAGCATCTCCTTTCTCCATGCTCAGCACCCAGTCCTTGGAATCTTGATACCTGTCTCCTTTCTCCCCTCTCTCTCTCCTCTTGCTCCTTCCCCTCCCCCCGCTGCCCCTCCAATTTATCCAGAATTTGACTGCTGCTCCCCACCTCCAGCACTAGCATTTCTGGGCTAAGCCACCAAGGCCTGTCACCTCTATTAGTGCAATAGCCTTCTAACTGGTTAGTAGCAGTGTGTGAGTACTAGTTCACTAGCTGTGACGAGTGTGCCATAATAATGTGAGATGTTAGCAACAGGGGAAACTATCTTCATAACTTTTCTGTAAATCTAAAATGCTTCTAAAATTAAAAATTTATAGAAATCTCCCTTACTGCTACACCCCCCCCCCCCCCCCCGATGCCCTAGCCACAGTGGTCTCTCCTGTTTCTCTAACTCCTGCTGCTTCTCTGCTGGAGGTGATTTTGAGCCCCAGGGAACATTGGCAATATCTGGAAACTTTTTTTGGGTGGGGGGAGTGTGGAGTGAGATAGAGGAGATGCAACAGGCTTTTAGTTGGGTAGAGACCAGGATAATACTGAACATCCTAAAATGCATCCTAGGCCTTTTGAATTTAGGGTTTTCTCTTTCCCTTCAGATTCCTGACCATAGCCCCTTGCCCTTCTTTATTTTTCTCCTTCCTGCCTCATCATCAGCGTGTGATACACTCTTTCTTCGCTTCTCACCAGGAAACATGTCTTCCATGAGGATTTGTTGCTAGTTTGGCTCACTTTTGTATCTCCAGCATCTAAAACTATTCCTAGCACATAGCAGGGGTTCATTAAATACTCATTGAATGAATCCAATAATTGGGCGAGGGGAGTGAATGATTGGTACAGATACCGTGCACCTATGCTAAAAAATTCAGATAGGAAAGTGAAAATGGAGCGTGAAGATTCCCCCAGCTGCCTGTTCTCCAGAAGTTATCACTGTTGACAGTTTATTTTTTTTTATCCATCCAGAATTTTTCTGTTCATTTTTCAGCACATTCGTGTCCTGTGCACATAATTCATCTCCCGTCCCTTTTTACAAACATAAATGGGATCAGTTTCGTTTTGCCAGTTAACCTATCTGGACGATCTTCACATAGCAACATGTAGAGTGCTGTCTTATTCTTTTTAATGGCTACATAATATTTTATATGTAGAATTAAGCAAAAATAGTTTAATTGGTTGCAGTAGAATCCGGGCATAATACTTTGTTGTAAAGTAGATAGCAGTAATAAATCCTGTAAAACAATAGACCGTGCTTGTTTAACAGCTTTTTAAGTGTTTTTAAAAGTATTTTCTCTGTGTGTGTATATACACGCACACATACATATATATACACATATGTATTATTCCTAGTTTGTAAATGCCTCAGGATCAGGAAATAGTCTTTAGTTCCACGTACCTTACATGGTAGCAGATTCTCAATACCTGTAGGTTGAAGTTTTCCCTTGTTTTGATAAAATTATTGGGTCATTACATAATTAAAACTTCCCTGAATATTAGAACTGTGGACCAAATGAAGAGATTGTTTGGGGAGAAAACCATTTTCTATTTTATTTAAATGATGTTTGTTCTCCTGGAAGCCAAAAATCTGTGTAAATCTCCTGACTTTATCTGCTGAGGATATGGCATGATGGCCAAAGAACCAGGTAGGGTGCGCAGCTGCAGCGTAATTCAATGTCAGTCAGGCTTCTTATTGCTTTGCGCATAGCAGGGCTTCTCTCCTTTTTTCCCTCATAAAGTGACTACTGGGGCAGTGTTGGCAGTGACGCAGTTAGGATACTGTAAATTAATGCCGCTGTGCTAATTTCAGCTGACCTTTAAACCAGCCCTCCAGTCTCCTGCCGCTTTCACCTTTGGGTGGGACTCCCATCCCGTGAATCTTCATCTGAGTTACTTTGCCAAGGTGCGGTGCTGTCCTCTACTGAGTACTGGGATGTTTTGTGAGGCTCCGTTGACTTGCAGGGTGAATTTGTTGGCATGGAGAGGAACAGTTGGTCTGAAAGAAATTGTCCTGCTCACCTGGTAGGCCAGCCCAGTGGCCTGCCTTTCTTCCCACGTGAAAGGCAACCCTGTCTCAAATGCCCCCTTGCCTTCTCTCTCACCCTCCGACCTTCCCACAGCGCCCACTGTCTTGCTGCATTGATGGGCCCTCTCCATGTGTTTAGCTTAGATGCTTCAGCTGTGTGTGTATGTGTGTGTCTTGTATTTAGTTGTGAACACTGGTTGTTGACAGCAGTGGTGAGAAAACATTGATGTGGTTGGTGAAATCTGCTTTGCTGACTTAAGAAAAGTTCTGTTTGATATTAAGCTGCTGGTTTCCCATTGGTAAATGGACTCTTTTTTTTTTTTTTTTTTAGATTTTATTTATTTATTTGACAGACAGCGAGAGAGGGAACACAAGCAGGGGGAGTGGGAGAGGGAGAGGCAGGCTTCCCGCCGAGCAGGGAGCCCCATGCAGGGCTCGATCCCAGGACCCTGGGATCATGACCTGAGCCGAAGTCAGACGCTTAACGTACTGAGCCACCCAGGTGTCCCTAAATGGACTCTTTTTTGACTCATGTTGGTTTAGAGGTGATCTCAATATCAAAATGATCTATTTATTTTATAATTATTTTAATACTCTTAAGTAGTTATATAGTGCTAAATGAGACATTTTGTAGGGCGGGAACTTAATTACTCTTCTAAAGAAATAATTTCAGGATACATTTTGAAAGGAGATGACAGAATGTCATTATGGGAGGTCATATGAAACCACCTTTCAGAGTTTTTTTTCTAAATTAATCGGTCAAAGCTTTTGTGCTTAGGATACTGTAGTGGCATTAAATTTGTGAGCTTTGGGGCATTTAATTTATTGTATATGAGTAAACCCAAAAAATGTTTGTTGTCTCGCTTTGTTAACAATTGGTTATATTTGCTTTGAAGATATAAGTATAATACGAATACAACTTAGCTGTTACACTTGGCAGTCTTTGATCTGATGTTCCTTATAGTTCTTTCACTCGAGTCATCAAAGTATGAGAAAAAGATTTTTCCTAAACTTAGTAATTCCAAACGTGTTAGAGGTATTGATACTTGGAAAACAGGAAAAAAAAAAAAACCTAATAACTATTGCATTTATTCACATTTCATACAGATGTACAATACTTTATTAAAATGTAAGGTCCCAGACAAACTAACAGAACAAATTTACACTGTTTTGTTTGTTTTATTTCTTTGAGGTCATGATTCTTACTTCTTTGTTCTGTTTTAGGTTCCTGAGGGTTAAGCGATGGGGAGACCCCTGGTCTTGCTTCTGCTTCTGCTCCTCCTCCTACAGCATTTTGGAGATGGTGACGGAAGCCAAACACTTGCCCAGACGCCTCTCCAGTTTACACGTTTCCAGTACAACGTCACGGTGCACGAGAACTCCGCAGCGAAAACCTATGTCGGGCATCCTGTGAAGATGGGTATTTACCTTACAAATCCATTGTGGGAGTTAAGGTACAAAATTGTCTCCGGAGACAATGAAAACCTTTTCAAAGCTGAAGAGTACATTCTTGGGGACTTTTGCTTTTTAAGAATAAGGACCAAAGGAGGAAATACAGCTATTCTGAATAGAGAAGTGAAAGACCATTACACACTGATCGTCAAAGCCATTGAAAAAAATTCTAATGCCGAAGCCCGAGCAAAGGTCAGGGTGCAAGTGCTGGATACAAATGACTTGAGACCTCTCTTCTCTCCCACTTCGTACAGCGTTTCCTTACCTGAAAACACAGCCATAAGGACCAGCGTTGCAAGGGTCAGTGCCACGGATGCAGACATAGGAACCAATGGAGAGTTTTACTACAGCTTCAAAGACCGAACAGACATGTTTGCGATTCACCCAACCAGCGGTGCAGTCGTTTTAACTGGTAGACTCGATTACGCAGAGACCAAGCTCTATGAGATGGAAATTCTTGCTGTGGACCGTGGGATGAAACTGTACGGAAGCAGTGGTATTAGCAGCATGGCCAAGCTGACCGTCCACGTGGAGCAGGCCAACAGATGTGCTCCCGTAATCACGGCGGTGACGCTGTCCCCGTCAGAGCTGGACAAGGACCCAACATACGCGATCATAACCGTGGATGACTGCGATCAGGGTCCCAATGGGGAAATAGCTTCCTTAAGCATTGTGGCCGGTGACCTCCTTCAACAGTTTAGAACGGTGAGGTCCTCCCCGGGGAGCAAAGAATATAAAGTCAAAGCAGTGGGTGCCATCGACTGGGACAGTCATCCTTTTGGCTACAGCCTGACACTCCAGGCTAAAGATAAAGGGACTCCTCCCCAGTTCTCTTCTGTAAAAGTCATTCGTGTGACTTCTCCGCAGTTCAAAGCCGGCCCGGTCAAGTTTGAAAAGGATGTTTATAGAGCAGAGATCAGTGAATTTGCTCCTTCCAATACACCCGTGGTCATGGTGAAGGCCACGCCTAGTTATTCTCATTTGAGGTATGTTTTTAAAAGTACACCCGGAAAAGCTAAATTCAGTTTAAATCACAACACGGGTCTCATTTCTATTTTAGAACCAGTTAAAAGACAGCAGGCGTCCCATTTTGAACTTGAGGTAACAACAAGTGACCGAATAGCCTCCACCAGAGTCTTGGTTAAAGTTTTAAGTGCAAATAGCAATCCCCCTGAATTTACCCAGACCGCTTACAAAGCATCTTTTGATGAGAATGTGCCCATTGGGACGACGGTCATGAGTGCGACTGCCATAGACCCCGATGACGGTGAGAACGGGTATGTGACCTACAGTATTGCAAACTTAAATCACGTGCCGTTCGTCATTAACCATTTCACTGGTGCTGTGAGTACTTCAGAAGACTTGGACTATGAGCTGATGCCTCGAGTTTATACTCTGAGGATTCGAGCGTCAGACTGGGGCTTGCCCTACCGCCGGGAAGTAGAAGTCCTTGCCACGGTGACTCTCAGTAACTTGAATGACAACACACCCCTGTTTGAGAAAATCAACTGCGAGGGGACGATTCCCAGGGATCTGGGTGTGGGGGAGCAAATAACCACTGTTTCTGCCATCGATGCCGACGAACTTCAGTTGGTCCGATACCAGATCGAAGCCGGAAATGAACTAGATCTGTTTAGCTTAAACCCCAACTCTGGGGTGTTGTCCCTAAAGCAGTCGCTCATGGATGGCTTAGGGACCAGGGTGTCCTTTCACAGCCTGAGAATCACAGCTACAGATGGAGAAAATTTCGCCACACCGTTATACATCAACCTAACCGTGGCGGCCACCCGCAAGCCAGTGCACTTACAGTGTGAAGAGACTGGGGTTGCCAAAATGCTGGCGGAGAAACTCCTGCAGGCAAATAAGTTACACAGTCAGGGAGACGTCGAGGATGTTTTCTTTGATTCCCACTCTGTCAATGCGCACGCGCCTCAGTTCAGAAGTACCCTTCCAACTGGCATGGAGGTAAAGGAAAACCATCCAGTGGGGTCCAACATAATTTTCATGAATGCTACTGACCTCGACACTGGCTTCAATGGAAAACTGGTCTATGCTATTTCTGGAGGAAATGAGGATAGTTGCTTCATTATTGACATGGAAACTGGAATGCTAAAAATTTTATCGCCCCTTGACCGTGAAACAACAGACAAGTACACCCTGAACATCACAGTCTCTGACCTTGGTATACCACAGAAGGCCGCTTGGCGTCTCCTAGACATCAGAGTTCTGGATGCCAATGATAATCCTCCGGAGTTTTTACAGGAGAGCTATTTTGTTGAAGTGAGCGAAGACAAAGAGATAAATAGTGAAATCATCCAGGTTGAAGCCACAGATAAAGATTTAGGGCCAAATGGACATGTGACCTACTCTATTCTTACAGACACAGATAAATTTTCCATTGACAGCGTGACTGGAGTTGTTAAAATTGTGTACCCTTTGGATCGGGAAGTACAGCACGTGCATTACTTAAAGATTGAGGCCAGGGATCAAGCCCGAGAAGAGCCCCAGTTGCTTTCCACTGTGCTTTTGAAAGTATCATTAGAGGATGTTAATGACAACCCACCTAAATTCATCCCACCTAATTACCGTGTGAAAGTTCGAGAGGACCTTCCAGAAGGAACCATAATCATGTGGTTGGAGGCCTATGATCCTGATTTAGGTCAGTCTAGCCAAGTGAGATACAGTCTTCTGGACCACAGAGAAGGACACTTTGATGTGGATAAACTCAGCGGAGCAGTCAGAATTGTACAGCATTTGGACTTTGAGAAGAAGCAAGTGTATAATCTCACTGTGAGGGCCAAAGACAAAGGGAAGCCAGTTTCTCTGTCTTCCACTTGCTATGTTGAAGTGGAGGTCATTGATGTGAATGAGAACTTACACCCACCAGTGTTTTCCAGCTTCGTGGAAAAGGGTGTAGTGAAAGAAGATGTGCCTATTGGTTCCTCCGTAATGACAGTATCTGCTCATGATGAGGACACAGGAAGAGACGGGGAGGTCCGCTACTCCATTAGAGATGGGTCCGGTGTTGGTGTTTTCAAAATAGATGAAGAAACAGGTAAATATGTTCTTTTTAGTCCGGTTTTCCTAAAGGAAGTATCTCCCCTGTGCCACCTGCTTTACCCTTCCCTTTTGGCCTCGCAGGGCTCAACACAGAGGTGAGTGTGCATGCTTTTTGTCCTTCTGCAGGTGTCTCTGTGCATAGTAAGGAATGAGTTTGGAACCAAAGGAACCTGAATGACTTGGCATAAAATGAGTTAAAAAAACAAAACAAAACAAAAACAAGCAGGAGAAAATTGACATCATCACCACTGATACTGATCTTTTAAGTTTGTGCTCTGTATTATCAGAAGCATCATTGTGGTTTTGCTGCAACTTTGAGAAACTGTTGCAGACTGTTTGCAGACTTACAGTAGCCCCTCCCACTACCTAGCATGCCTTCCAGAGATTATCGTACCCCTGCGAAGCGATGCAGTGTACAGAGAGAATGCTCTGCTGACTTCCATGATGTGGGCTGCTTTCCTTAGGAGGTCCTTCAGGTTTTGTTGGAGAGGCAGAAGCAGGGCAGTGCCATGTTGAATTGAAGGGATGTGGCTCTTCCAGGGTGATCTTGACAAGTTAGTCATCTTACTGAAACGGACTTCATCTGTAAGATGGGGACACTCAAAATGGCTGCAAGATGAATGGGAGATAAAGTGAAATGACATGGGGAGGCTGCCCAGCATGTGTTAGTCTGTTCATGTCTTGGAAATGGTAGGAATGCTTTGTTACAATACTCTTCCACCTGGAATAAGAGCCTGAAACCAGAACATCCAAGACAGCCGATGTAGGCTAGAGTGTGTATTGTTTCGCACTTTGTGCAGATCTCGAACATAGCTGCTTTTCACGGATATTACAGTTGCATGTCCGTCTCCCTGGTGGAGTACAAGCCTTTGTATGAGTTTGCTGAGGGCTGCCATAGCAGAGTGCACAGACTGGGTGGCTTAAACCACAGACATTGATGTTTTCACAGTTCCCGAGGCTAGAAGTCGAAGTTGGAGGTGTTGGCATGGTTTTCTCTGAGTCTTTTCTCCTTGGCTTGTCTTCTCCCTGTCTTCACACCATCTTCCCTGTGTATGTCCGGGTCCTGATCTCTTATAGGGACACCAGTCCTATTGGATTAGGGACCACCCTGATGACCTCATTTTATTTATCTCTTTTAAGGCCTTATCTCCAAGTCACCTTCTGAGGTACTGGGGATTGGGACTTGAACGCATGAATTTTGGGGGACACAATTCAGCCCCAAACCACCTTCCAGGACAGGCTTTTAGCTCCTACGTTTTCTGTCTTCAGCCCTAGCAAGAAGTACCAAGCAGGTAGAAGCTGCTCATTAAATGTTAAAAGAACAAATGAGTAAATTAATGATTATTTTGGCGTTGAATGTCCTGCCCTCTGAGAATGGTAGTGGAAATAGAAGGAAACTGGGTAGTAATCACAGTGCTAGATGAGCTGCCCTACATGGAGTTCAGTTTATTAATCTCCTTGATGTTTCCTCTATGAACATACCCATTTAAAAAAGATGCTTTTCTTAATACATTGAAATTTTTAAGTTTGTATTCAGTAATACCACAAATAAATTCTTTAGTTACCACCCACTGCACCAACCATGCGTACACTAAGATGTATAAAGTACAAGAAGCGTATAATTATCCTGGAAATGAGTTATTTTAGAGGCTATAATATTGTTAATGTACTTCTGTTTATTCAAGGGATTCTTTTTCTAATGAGTTCTGTACCACTCGCATGTGTTAGATGTATCTATGGATTATATACCAGTCATCTAAAATACCAGATTCTTTTTTTCTTCCTTCCTTCCTTCCTTCCTCCCTTTCTTTTTCTTTTCTTTTCTTTCTTTCTTTCTTCTAGAGATTTTTTCTTTTTGTTTTTTGTTTTTATTTTTTAATTTGAGTGTAATGTATAAAATGCATTTTAATTTTTTTACATTATACTGCCATTTAAAATCTTTAATCAGATTTCATGAGATCGTCAGCCATATGACATGCCATGATTAGCTTTCTATAAACAGCTTTGCTTTCTGTGTAGAAATCAGTGTCAGTGGCATAAAAAAATAAAACCTTATACTAGGCAAAGAATTTTATTAACCTTGTTTCAAACTTTATTCCCAGGCTTATTCAGTTTAATTAGCTGCAAAGAATGAATTGTGTCTAAGCAAAAACTGAAAAGAGCTGCAGTGTCCAAGGGGCTTGGTCTTAAATGTATTAGAGCTCTAGATTTTATCGGACCCCTGAACGACATTTTAAAAAGGAGTGCTAATATAAAATAGCAGTTGCCAGTAACTTCTTCAGGTTCTGTCTTCTTCAGAAGTTGACTCCGTTCCCTTCGCTTTGTTCTTAATTCTGCACACGGTCTGGAACGTCCCCATCAGCCTGGTCCCAGCAGCAAGTGGTGCTTTTCCGTCCACAGGTTGTGTGGGCAGAGCGTAAGCCCGTCGTCTTGAACCGGTCAGACCGTCTGCACCCAGTTGCTTTCATTGAAGATGCTGGGTAGCGTTTCTGTCAGCGGCTCTGTGTCAGCATGGTCTGTAACGGGCATGCCTTCCCGGCAGCTTTGGGCAGCTGGAGCCCTGTTCCTCGGTTTGTGAACATAGTCACTTCTTTAATACTGGAAGTAGTGTTTCCCCCTAACTTCTTCAAGCAGAACGGACGTTTTTTATCATCTGCTGTAGCTGTTCTGTGAACCACCTTTTCTTTCCCACCAATGCGCACTGGTGCTTGCAGTTTGGCGAAATTCTCCGGGTTCTGGTTCACGATCCTTTCTTTCATCTTGTTGCAGTGGAAATGGGACTGCGGGGGGCAGGGGGATGGGACGGGGACGGGGGACCAGGGTTAGTGCTCAGGGTGGGTCTCAGGTGGCCCAACTGAGATTAGGTGCTCACCCCTGGGGAACACAGATGGCTGCTAGAGCCAGATTTTTAAATAATAATTTAACCGACTGCTATTGGTTATGCTGTTTCCTTTAGTCACTCATCTGAGGAGTAGAATATATATCTATTTTGTCATACTCTCCAATATTAATTCGAATTTTCAGGTACAGCGTCAACATGCAAGAATATCCAAAATTTAAGAACTGCAGCTGAAACAATGAATATGTTTGTGAATTTCCTAAGGACAATTATTCCTACTTTTTTCTTTTTTCCTTTTTGCTCTGGAAAGCCTAAAAAGAATTGGTACAAGTTAAAGTTGAGACAGAAAATAGAACCATATTAATGTACACATTACCTGATGACTTAAATTATGTGAGCACTGCCTCTTTTGGGTTTTTCTTTCAAGGGGAAAGAGTATTTTTATTGTTGCTTTTTATGTATGTATGATTTTTTAGAGAGAGAGAGCGAGAGCGCATGTGAGCAAGGGAAGGGGAGAGGGAGAGAGAACCTCAGGCAGGCTCCATGTTCAGCGTGGAGCCTGGTGCGGGGCTCATCTCCTGAGCCGGAGTCAGGAGTCAGCCACTTGACCGAGCCACACAGGCACCCCTTTTGTTGCTTTTTAAAGACTCATTTAGAAATGAGTATTTTTTTGCATATAAATTTAAGAGATTGGGATATTCTTACTACCAGGAAGAAAGGGGAAACAACCAAACAAGGCCGTGTTCTGAAATCTGTAGTAGTTTTCGGAGCTGCATGGCAGTGCTGGAGTTTTCTAGTGGTAACTTAGTGGGGGAGGAGGGGATGCACTGAGACTGTGCAGAAACTGTTGTGCATCTCTGGAAATACTGAGATTTGAAGGTGCAAAGTTGGAAATTTCTTGGTCACCTGTTCTGTAGTCTTTGGGGCAGAAACTGTTGTGCATCTCTGGAAATACTGAGATTTGAAGGTGCAAAGTTGGAAATTTCTCGGTCACCTGTTCTGTAGTCTTTGGCTTTACAGAAAAAAGTAATTAATATTACAGCAGATTAATGTTTGTATATTTTTTGGAATTGAATCAAAGTGATTTAATCGTACTTACACATTGGCCTGTTATACATTGTAAGATGTGTTTTTGGGGGCAATAGAATTATCAGCCCAAGTTATTTTAGAGATTCTTGGCAAGACAGTTGGCATCGTAGTATAGAATTCTTTCAGGGAAAGTCAATATGTTTTGTGCAGTAGAAATAGTAAAATTTGGTACGTTCTTTTGGGGGGTTTGTCTAACGAATTCCTAGTGCAGGTCGAAAGTATGGAGAGGTACCTGTCAGATGAAGAAAAGTAGGAGAAGTTCAGGAACAAGGTGGGGGGGTGCCCATAGGACATGACACTGAAGTCAGCATGAGTTGGAGATGGCCCAGCTCAGGTCAGCTTTAATAACACCTTTCTAGAACTTCAGATGCTCTTCATTGCCCATTTCTCTTGTGCTGTTACTTTGTCTTCTAGTGACACGTGTTATACTGGACTAATTGACAAGGTGCAGGACCAAGAACTTGCCCGCTTAACTGTTCGCTTTTTGCCTTTGACTTAACTTTAAACTATAGTGTTGGTTGAATAATATAAATAAGTTTTTTGGGTATTGTACCTATTTTAGCATTGTCAAATAGGTGTATCATTTGCATTCTTTTCATAGAACAGAGAATATAATCAGCAATCTGAATTTAGTTCTTACTATTCTTATGGTCCTGTTCTTTAAAAAAAAATCTACGTAAATTTGAAACACCCCCTGAAAAGTAGTTTTTGTGGGGTTTTTTTTTTTTTGAACTAGAAATTCTATGAACTACCTAAAATATGTAGCCAATGTGCAGTCCTGTTAGCTCTGCATTTTGTACATATTTTGCTAATTGGCTTTGCAGGGAGGTAACATAGAATAGCAGTGTGGGGGTGATAGTCATTTGACTTCTCTGATAATCTCTCGCTGTATCACATGCTTTCCTGGAGAGGCCTCTCGGTGTTGGTGAACTGTTCTGACAAATCCGTGCCCACGTGATTGCTCGTCCATTTCAGGTTTGGAGGTTCCATGAAAAACGATTTGGGAAATAGGTCTTGTTAGAGAGCCAATCTCCAGGGCTCTAATTAAAATTATCCCCCCCACCCTTTGTCTGCTGAAAAATCTACAGGGGTGGTCATAAAGCAGATTTAACCGAAATGTTAGTGGAGGATCTCTGAAGCATGTGTAATTTCACAGATTTTGGTTGCCTGACTTTATACTTCTCAGCCTTCACCCCCATTGTCACCTGAAGTATGTGCCAGTTGCTTTGTTGTCAGCTTCAGAGTTGAGCAGAATAGAATCTGGAGTATCCCTCTTGCAGATTTATGGAATAAATTCAGGTTAGTGTTCTTGGCCGATAGGTACATAGCCAAGTTAATTATTACTTGAGCATCAGTAAAAAGCAGCTTCTTGTTAGTCTTTAACCTGAGGTAATGTCTAGAAAAAATGCTTGGCCAAAAGATTTTTTTTTTTTAATTGTTGGTAGTTGGGGTCTAGTCCCCTGATGTATGTGTTGTAATGGGATGCCTGAAGTATGTTTTCCCATCGGTCTCTAGAGTACTTTGGTTCAGTTTTTGGCTGTTAGTATAATGCAGCCCAGTAAGAGTGTTTCCCCCTTCCACTTCTACTTATTTGGGGAGACCGTGTTTTTCATTAAGATAAGACCAATTTCTAAACGTACTAGTGCTGTGTTGCTCTTAGAATCCCAATTGTGGTTTCAGAATTGAAATTTACATTTCGGTGAAAAGACTTGGGAAGAATTAATATGGAAGTACAGCTGTTGCAACAAGATAAATCACCGTTCATGAAATATGGGAGGGAAAATAGGGACATTTTTCTGAAGAGAACATGGTTACATTCACATCGTGAGGGAGTGGTATTGCACGGTTCCTGGATTACCCATTTGGGGACTAGCTCCTGGCTCTTCTTTGTTAGGGGACACAGAATGAACGGATTTGTGTAGTAGGACCGGAAGGGAATGCCAATCCAGGCTAACCTTATTGTTGACCTCAGTGAGAGGGGACAGTGTTTCTGGGGCTTCTTTCTGGTCTGGCAGAAGTCTGAATATTTTAATTATTATCTTAATTACCAAGTTAAAAAAAAAAAAAACCAACAAAACTTTTCCCCCAACTTTTAAAGTAGGATATCATGCGTACAACCAGGGACCCGGGCCTGTTGTCCTGACAGGAAGTAGAATGCAAAGGATGGTATTAGTGGCCCCAAGTGTTAGGACCAAAAAGTCTGTAAGAGTGGCTAAAAGCTGGGCAGTCCTTGGAGTGTGGTCTACTGTGGAGGGACCCCTTACCTCTGCTGGAGCTGGGTCTGGAATTCCTGGCAGCAGGAGCTTGAACCAAGACTGGGGGGGGAGGCCCCGTAAGGGAGTTCCCCGATTTGTCGGTGAAGGGGCTTTGGTGTTGGCATCTCCTGTCTTATGTGGCCGCAGCTGCTGGCCTGTTCTTTTTGTTCTCGTCCTCAGAAAGTCAAACAGACAAGAAACCAATTTCTTAGCCACAGAAAGGTTGAAAATCAGGGCTTGGCAGAAATTATGTTATAATGTGCTGTTGCTGTGTTTAGGAGTAACAGTGTGTGTGCGTGCGTGTGTGTGTGTGTGTGTTTAGGAGTAACAGTGTGTGTGTGTGTGTGTGTGTAAGAGAGAGAATCGGCATCCAGGCAGGGAGGGCATGGTATTTCTACTGGGGACAGGAGCCTCCTCTAAAGCTGGAGAATGTTCAGGTGAAAATAGAATTTAATTAGGAATCCTAAGGAAGTTCATTTTGTTTTAAGAGAAAACAGGACACGCTTTTCTTTGGTTATTTGTGTGATATTTAGCAAGTTGGTGCTTTAAGTCCTGGCTGAATACTGGTTGGGGAAGAGTTGGGTTGAGATACAGGTGCGGCTGGGTCCATGTGGGGGAGCTCCGCAGTGCCTTTATATAATCCTGAAGCATGTGTAAGGGCCAGAACCTGGGCCGGATGGAGTAGAAACAGCTTAAAACATGCTCTCTTTGGCTGTGTGCTTTCAGTGGTTATGATGATAAGGTTGAAGGGCATCAGTAAAATAAGCCACAGATATTTACTGTTACCGCCAGGTGTTGTTCTAAGCACTCTGTGTGTATTCATTTATTTAATTGTCACGACTACCAGGTGGATACTGTTATCCCTGTGTTATTGATGAGGGAACATTCACAGAGAAGCTAAGTCACTTGTTTTTAAGGCCACTTGGGTACTAAGTGGCAGAACCAGCAGGCCTGGGCATGCCAACAGTACACTTTACTGCCTCTCACCCTTTATAGAGTGATCTGAAGATGCTCTAAGGGAGCCCATATGGAAACTACTAGTTGAAGATTGATGGACTAATTGAATGAATTATTTGCGAGCACAAGCAGGGTGGGAGGGGCAGAGGGAGAGGGAGAAGCAGGCTCCCCGTGTGGGGCTCCATCCCACGACCCTGGGATCATGACCTCATGACCTGAGCCGAAGGCAAACGCTTAACCAACTGAGCCACCCGGTTGCCCCTGAAAACTGCTAGTTGAGTGGGATTCTGGACTGAATTGGGTTGAACGGTGCTGGGCTGGAGACTTGAATCCTAGATTTGAGGCTTGGTCTTGAAGAAGTTACTGCATCTAATGATCTTCTTCGATCATTTCTTCTCAAGGTGGCATAGTGGTCTTTACCACATTGAAGTGAACAGGATTTAAGAAATACATAGGGTGGCATTTAAGCAATTTAAGATTATTGCAGTGAAGTGATTAGTAGTGGGGGAATCATGCTGAGTTCAGTGAGTTTCACTGTCTAGTGAGATGGACGGGTTTGCAATTGTGAAGGTCCAGTCATCTCATAAATAAAAATGCTGCTGGCGTGAACTGTACAGGATGTTAATTGGAACCTTTTCTCGTCAAGATGATGTTTAGGTGGTTGTTAGGGTCCTGGCTAACCTTTAAAACTAATTCTAACCCACTGAAGCTGACGTTACCTTACAGGCCCCCACTTCCCCACTGAATCACGTTCCTGATAGTCCTTGTTCTCTGGCATTGTCCTCCTTGAGGTCTTGGCTTCAGCATTTGTTCTCACAGGCCATCTGGTTTGTGCCAGTGAGCTTGTTTTCCTTCTCAGCCCTCTTGGCAAGGAACCATTTTTACGTTCCAAGACTCGTTGAAGACTTGAGCGCTCATAACTTGATGAGTGGCCTCTGTGTATAGACATTTAATGCTCAGTTAATATCTGGCCTGTTTGTTTTTTTCCCCCTATTGCCTGCCTTGCCCAATTATGAAAATTAAGTAGATCTTAGAACTTTAGGGGTTTGTCCCTTGTTGGATTTTGGTTTTTAACCATTGAGTCCCTGTTGTTTTGACTTTTGTGGATTATTTTAATTCATAAGGCTGGATTTGTCAAGATTTGATTACCTACTCGCTAGTATCTTATACACTGTTACTTTGCATTTACCTTTATGGCACTTACTTTTTAAAAAAAATCAAACCATCCTGGTTATAAATAGTGCATGCTGCCCAAGACATGATGCCACGAAGCACCGTCTCTCATGTCTTTGTTACTGGGAATGATTGGTCTTGGAATGCTTCCTTTGCGAGGGCACACGCCTGTACTTGCTAGTACAGTAACTGGCAGTTACCCGGTGTCACGGGAGTGATAGTAAGTCTAGGAAACGATTCACACGTGCACTTCCAGGGTCAGACTTCCCGGTGAAGTCGTCTTGCCGGTTACACGGTGACCTCCAGAATATCCGAGAATGGTGGGGAACCCGTTGCCCGGCGAGGCCTCCGCATGGCTGCCTGAGCTGACCTGGAAGAGGTTCTTCAGGATTGTAGTCTTTTTAGTTTCAGCCTAATTGATTTTTTTTTCTTTTTTTGATAAAAGTTACGCAGCAATTTCCATAGTTTCTTAAGATTTCTTTCTCGTTTGTGGTTATTTAACCATATTATCTTTTGATCACTGGTGAGCTTTTTCTTCTTTATCATCATCCGTATATAATTATAGGCCACATTAATTGAATGCTTTACTGTGAACCAGTGCTGTTTCAATCTCTTTTCCTAAGTTGTCTCCCTAGATCGTCACAGTAATTCGTGAGCAAAATTAGAGGGTAACAGGCTGTGTTCACGTAGGGCCTGTATGAAATTCTAAAGATATGACAGTGATGGGGATGATGGTACATACTGATCTTGTGCCATTGAATTTTGAAATCGTGTGTGCGTGTGCGTAAGGGGTGTAATAGAGATTGATGTGGTTTGAAGTGTGGTGCTTTGAGGGTATTGTGGTAGTATAGACATGATTTTTGAAGCAGAGGTGTTCCATCTCTCATCGGATCTTTCTTAAAACCATTTGGTGTCTCCCTTACATAAAGCCCAAGGTTTTTAGCGTAGGCTGACGAGCCTCCCTCTCCCACTTGTCTGTGCTCACTCCTGTGCTCCCGTTCATCCCTGTGCTTTAGCCAAATGGAGCCAGGCCCTCCCCACGGCTCCACCCCATTGTGTCCTACCTCCCTGCCTTTGGGTGACACATTGACCACTTGATCGGCTCTTATTAACCCTGACTCTGCATGATAAATCTCTCCTGACAAGCCTTCTTCTTCTTATGGAGCTCATTCTTCTTTTCTTGTATGTACTTTTTAAATATTACTGTATCACTCTTGTGTGAATGTTTGTCCTTTTTCCTCTAAATTGTCAGCTTCTTGTGTGGGTGGATGCTAAGTCTTTAACCACTGGACTCCTAGAAGAGGCACTCAATAAATATTGGTTAGGTCGGCCTCACAAGCCATTGTTGCCTCTCTTGAAACACGTAGTCTGCTTTGTTCCAGGAGCACTTTCCATATGTTCTTCTGTCACATGTCGGGGTGTTGTTTTTCTCTTTCTTGTCTGTCTCCCCGAACTCAAGGACAGAGTAGTCTTAACTCCTTTTCTAGCCTCTCCTAAGTGCAGTGGCTGACATGGCCGTGCTTAGCCCTTGTTTGCTCAACAAACTGATTGTCCCATGTTAATGATGGTAGACATAAGGTTGAGAGAAACCTTTCCTTTACCACCTATTTCTAGACTTCCGGGCAGTGGTTCTTAATCATTTTGATGTTACAGAAACTTTTGAAAATCTGTGGAAAGCTGTACATTCTGTCTTCAGAGACCGCGATTTGGTTGTAATAGCGGGAGGCTTGTAAAGAGCTGACCTCTGTGTCCTTGGATCCCTGGTTTTATGTCCCTCTGTTCTAGAGGTTCCAGGGCTGCCAGACCTCTTGGGTACTCCTGAAGGAGGACCAGATAGCAAGGAGAATGATGGTGGTGATGGTGGTGGTGGTGGTGGTGGTGATGGTGGTGGTGGTGGTGTGATGGTGGTGGTGATGGTGGTGGTGATGATGGTGATGGTGGTGGTGATGGTGGTGGTGTGATGGTGGTGGTGGTGTGATGGTGGTGTGATGGTGGTGGTGTGATGGTGATGGTGGTGGTGATGGTGGTGGTGTGATGGTGGTGGTGATGGTGGTGGTGATGATGGTGATGGTGGTGATGATGACGACAACAACAATGACAGTAGTAGTGACATGCATTTGAAAAAGGCTCAGCAGCCTGCACCTATTTTTATATACACTTCATGGCTCTTAGTCTAACGTGCTTATTACATGGTAGGTGTCACTGCTATTTTATAAGTGAGGTAGGTCACCCTGTACAGTAGACGAGTAGCAGCCACTCTCCTGTGTACTTACAGGTGTGATTGAAACGATTCAAGACAGTCTGTCATTCAGGACTCCTTCCAGGTGATCAGTAGCCTGTAGTTCTCTACAAACCTGTGTCATCAGCCCTGTCTCCCTGTGTAAGTGTACAAGACAATTATAATAAAATAATTGCAATTCACACAATACACAGGATACCCATTTTTAAGTTAAGCAGCCCTCCAGGCCAGGATCTGATCTGTTGTGTTGCCAGTTTACCGTGGAAACCTGCTGCTCGGCTAGTATGCCTCTATTAAGGTAAAATAATCTGTCAGCAAACTCAAACTTCTGATCATAAAGTTAACTTTCTTCACAGACTGGACTTTATTTAAATGGACTTAAAAAAAATCAGAGTATTTGGGAATTAATAAACCATTTTAGTTTTGTGTAAATAGTCCCTCATTCTGTACAAAAGAAAAAAATTGAAAAATGGTGCCTGTTCTTAATGGTTGCTCTTCTCATAATGAAAGGGTGGTTTTTCTCCTGTCGTTGTAAAAGGAGCATTAAACAACTTTATAGTGATAGATGGAATAAATGTATATGTGGCAAAATGTTCTGATCTGTGACTTCCAGGCCTTGATATTCATATCACTTGAAGTCAGTATGTTTTTTGACCCCCAAAACTCAGTATGAGTTTTTGTAAAGAGCGATTTTGGAATCTTTCAGGAAGTCATGTTTTCTTTATCATAAGTTGAAGACATTCTGTTAGTTGAAAGCAAAAACAGCTCTTTGGAAAATGACTTGTTTGTTTTTAAGTTTTTTTTTAAATTTATTTGACAGAGAAAGAGACACACAGCAGGAGAGGGAACACAAGCAGGGGGAGTGGGAGAGGGAGAAGCAGGCTTCCCGCCGAGCAGGGAGCCCAGTGTGGGGGGCTCGATCCCAGGACTTGGGATCATGACCTGAGCCAAAGGCAGATGCTTAACGACTGAGCCACCCAGATGCCCCAAAAATGACTTTAAAGTTGGGTTAACTTTATTTTTAAAGCAGTCCCACCATAAATTCTTAGTTAAAAGGTCCTTTGAAATTTATTTGCTTTGAGTTCTTAATATTTTTATTTGTGCCTTTACTCTTAAAGCTGCTTGACATCAGGCAGTTCCAGACATCTCTATCTTCTGACAGTGCTTGGCACTCATCTGATATTTAGTAAATACTTACTTGGTGATGTTCATCTTTTGATAAACCCAGTAAATGTTTGTCCCATAATGTTCTTTTGATCTCTTGCTCAGCTGAAGGTGTTCACATTTTTAATGGAAGAAAGATGAATTTGCTGTGTGGATACTGAGTTAGTTTGTTGGGTGAAGTGTCAGAATGGAACACAGTTACTTTTCAAGGGTTCATCTAAACTTTTTTTTTTTTTTTTAAGAGAAGTATTTTTTCTTAATAGTGTATGAGCCTCATGTAGAAGATGAAAGCTGATTAGGAAAGCATGAACATGAATACCCATGTTTGGCTTCAATTAGCTCGGCGCTGTTGATTTTAGAAAGAAGTCAAACTAAGGATCATCACGTCTATAGAATATAAAGTTTTATAATTTAAGGCTCATGATTTTTTACATGGTGTTTTATATATAGTATATGTCATGAGTGATTTTAGCATATTAAAAATCTGCTTTTGTCATTTTCTTCCACAGTGTGAGCCTTATGAGCACAGGTGGGGACTTTGCTTTGTTCAGCTCCGATTGCTGGTGCCTGGAACTGTCCCTGGCATGTGATAGGCCCCCAGCAAGCACTTGACAGATGAGTCCAATTTGAACGTGAGTTAGAGGATTCCAGAATATTAAAAGGAAACCCATAAGTAACTATGAGTGGGAAAGACCTTTTAAATTTGTTCTCTGTTCCCAATTAGAATTTCCTTTCTGTATCCAGTGGAAGTGTCATACATGCCGGATGTTCTTTTAGTGCAGTTAAAACTGCTCTTCCCCTTCAAATGCCCTCTTTTTCCGTACCTCTGAAATGGCTCACAACGAGAAAATTACAACATCCATAACAACACTCCGTAACAATATAGCAATGCAGTTTCCTTCTGTTTATATTTCGTTCTCTGTAGAAGCAACTTAATATATGTCAGACTGAGTACCAAAGCCTAGAATTAGACATCTTAAAATCTGTGACTTTGCAGGTGCATAATACTGGGTGAGGCGTTGCTGTTTTCTTGGGCTGTAAAGTGGCGCTATTGCTTCTAGCATCCTCTAGATTGAAAAATACTTTTTTTTTTTTAAGATCCACTTTTATTCACTTTTTTTTTTTTTTTAAGAGAGAGAGCACAAGCAGGGAGAACTGCAGGCAGAGGGAGAGGGAGAAGCAGGCTTGATCCCAGGACTCTGGGATCATGACTGGAACCGAAGGCAGATGCTTTAACTAAGCCACCCAGGCACCCCTCACTTTTTTTTTTTTTTTAAAGATTTTATTTATCCACTTATTTGAGAGAGAGCGTGAGAGTGAGCACATGCGGAGGGGAGTGGCAGAGGGAGAAGCAGACTCCCCACTGAGCAGGGACCCCGATGCAGGGCTTGATCCCGGGACCCTGGGACCATGACCAGAGCCGAAGGCAGGCGCCCAACCACCTGAACCACTCAGACGCCTCTACTTCTAAGTATAAAAGATGAATCTCCATTTACATCATGCATTATATGGCAAAATTTTGAACTTTTGAAAGACTCTCAGATTAGTAGGATCTATTTTTGTTAGTATTATTATTGATGAATTTCCTAAAGCTTCAAAGAAGTAATTACTTCTAGAGATTCACAGAGTCTTTGAAACTGTCCCCTTCCTGGATTAAATTGAGCAGTATAGATGTAACCTTGTAAAAAGCTGTTTGTGTTTATTTTAAGTCTTTGGTTGTTTCTCTTGATGGGGTGCTATTTACTGATAAGCAAACCTTTCTTTTAAAGCCTAGTTGAATTAAGGGAAATCCAATGATGAGGCTATTTGAAGGAGAATAAAGTATGCAAAAACTAAAAATATTTTTCTCACTTAAATGAATGCATCTAAATAACAGATTTTTTTAAAACTCTTGCTTGGTCTTAGTCTACCTTTGTTACCCGCGCCTCTAATTCTGTGAACCTTTCATCCATGTGAATAGACAGCAAGAGTCTGTTTGGTCAGTTGTGTTTTTCTGATTTATAAGGAACTCCTTAGGATGATCAAAGGAAGGTCTGAAAACGCTTTTGGAAGTTTTCTCTGCGTATTTGGGTAGAGGTCTGTTTTGAGGAGGCACATTTGGCACCTGAGAACAGGTGAGCGTTACAGAAACGGAGAGATGATGGCTAGGTTCTAGATTTGATGAGGGAGATTAGTGCAGGCATGTCCAAATCTCAATTGGGACTTTTATTCTATGTGGGCTGCTAATAAATATTGTGAAGGAAATTATAGAGAATTGTGTTATTTAGCCTTTTGTTGGGAAATAAACTGCCCTAAAATGTAGTGGCTTTAAACAGCCACCTTTTATTTAGGTGACAGTTCAGTTGGTTGGCAGTTTGGGCTGGACCCCCGCTGGGTGTGTCCTTTGGTAGTTTCAGCTGGATTTGCTCCTGCTGGGTCCCTTGCCAATCAGCTTGGTGGCTTGGCTTCTGGGAGTTGGCTGGATGTGGGCTGCGGGCAGGGTCTCCTAGGGCCTGTGTCTGTGTCGCTCACCTGCCTAGCCTATACGTCAGGGTTCCAAGAGCTGGAAGAGAGAAGTAGCTAGATCTCCTGGCCTAGGTTCAGAGCTCATATATACTCATTTCTCCCATCCCGTCGGCCGAGTAAGGTGATTCAGCAGGTGGGAAAATAGGCTGCTCCTCTTGATGGGAGGAGTTGCAAAGTATTGGGTTCATTTATCAATCTACCGCAGAGACACTTTATCTGATTTTTTTTTTCCCCTTTGATGAGGACATTCCTTTTGGATATTAAATATGCACAAGAATTTAAAGGCTTTTGAAAATTGTGAAAATATCTTTGGTGTCTTAAAAAATTTCTACCTTAGCTATGTATTCAGGTTTTTAATACTGTTAAAACATTTAGTGGTATTAAATACTTCTTCAAGTTATTTTTAATATGTTTCCACTTAAGCTAGAACTTTTTAAGTAAGAGTATCGGGAGTATCACATGAGGTCTAAAGATACTAAGGCAGTAGCCCTCTGTTCCTTCTCTATTTCATTTTATATCACAAAGGTTTCTTAAGTTTCTTGCCCGAGAGGATCCCAGTTTTTGAACGGCATTTTAATGCCAAAGGAAGAGATGGGTTGAGGAGTAAAAGGCAGCAGGGAGTTCTTCACAATGGCCTTTTTCTTGCAGATCCTATTTTTGCTCATTAGCACCGCCTTTCTTGCTAGTTAATTTGTCACAAATTATTTCACTCATTTATTGTTTTTTCTTAGAAAAGACGTGGGGGAGATGGAATGAGAAGTAGGTGGAAGATGTGGGGGACATGAAGATAGAAACCGGAATAGAGGGGAGAACACCAGAGTGTTGCTTTGGTGTCTTTTGGCTTTATACACATCCTGATATCTCTGCTGAGTTTCAGCTTCAGTGGCTGTATTAAAAATAAAATTGTATTTTAGTGCTGCTTACTATTGTGTTAAATTTGGCTTGTATTAGAATTGTTAGGGGACATATTTGCAACAGAATAAATAGGAAATAAGGCTCCATGATGAGTTGAAACAGAAATCACAGGATTTGAAACAGTAACTCCTAATTGTACTGACGCACTAAATGTTCTGATGTTTCTGTCTGGAAATTTTGGGAGTTAATGTCTTTGAACCCGTTGACCTATATATGGAAAAGGAAACTTGTATCTTTCACAGGGTTCTTTTAGAGAAGATATAATGAAACCCCAGTTAGTATTTTTTACCTCAAAGACATTAGAAAAACAAGCAAGTAAAAATATTGTTAGAGATGAAAAAAATAAGTGACCTCAGTAAAGTGTGTTTGCCATTGTTTACTGCCTAAGAGAGTTCAGTGATCATTATCAAAACGGTCAAGTTTCTAATAAAACTCTTTCATGGGTGGCGGGGGTGGGCAGTGCCTGGATGGCCAGTCAGTTAAGTGACTGAGTCTTGGTTTCTGCCCAGGTCATGACCTCAGGGTCCTGAGATTGAGCTCTGCCTGGGGCTTCACGCTCAGTGGGAAGTCTGCTTGAAGATTCTCTCCCTCTGCTCCTCCCTCGCCCCCTCCACCCCCGCATGGGTGTATGCACACGAGTGTGTGTGTGCGCGTGCGCGTGTGTGCAGGCTCTCTCAAATCTTGAAAAAGTAAAACACTTTCATGGGCTGAAATTGAGGTTCTATAACAGAAATGTAGGTTTCATGAGAAACCTAATCTAGAGGTGCTGACCTAAAATTTGATACTTTAATGAATACTGAATCATGAATATGGTCTACAGAAGAGCAGAGTATCTAAGAGAATGACAGTCTTAAATTCTGTTTTGGGATTAGAGATGATCCTGCATTATAGATAACCTAATCCATACAGCCTGGATTAATGACAAGAAACACAACAGAACAATTCCTGTCCCAGAATGTACGCTAAACCATTTATTGGAAGTATTCCATTGTTTAGATTCTGTTATTTAGATCCAAGTATTCATGTGAAAGAAGTGAGCGGATTTTCACAGTCTGTATTAGCACAGTTGTGTAAGTTCTGGCGGTGTTTACTTTTACTTCTTATTTTTCAAATCTCCAAAGGAGTTAGTGCTGCCAAGTTAAAGCAGCGCTGCTCGGTAAGACCGTTCCACGTATGTAATTTTAAATATTCTAGTCGCCACTCTAAAGAAGACACAGGTGAAATTAATTTTAATAATAAATTTTATTTAATCCAGCAGATCGAAGAGGGTCATTTCTGCTTGAAATCAACATAGGAGAGTATTAATGAGATCTTTTACATTTTTGAACGCGCGTGACCTCTTTAAGTCAGTGTGTGTTTTGTAGTTAGGAACACATCTCAGTTTGGCCCAGCCCCATTTCCAGTGTCCATTACCACAGCAGAGGTTTAGAGACCTGTGTAGAGTTCAGCCTCTTTTAAAGAGTTATTTGTGGATGTAAAGCCAGGCTCAGTCCCCCGGGTGAGTGGGCGGCCCCTGTGGTCCGTCCCTCCAAGACTGGCTGGCATGCCCTTGCGGGAAGGGCAGGTGGAAAGGGTTAAGTGGCTTTGCATGCTGAGTTCAGTGCCGCGTGGGAGTCAGATACCCTCTTCTAATGGTATTCACTGAGGATGTTAAAAACCCATTATGCTGGTGTTGCAGAAAATTTCTTTGTCAAAGATGCTGATGGCCTAGATCCTGGCATGGCTTTTAAAATATTACAGTAAAGCAGTTCTTGTGATGTTAAACTAGCGTCAGAGCCAGATGGAAACTCATTTTGCAATCATTTGACTCAGGCTCTCTCTTGCTTTGTGTTAATGGATGTAGGAAAAACCTAACCTAACAGTTAATTTCAAATTAGAATTTTGTTTTCAATTAAAAATTGTCCAGTGATAGCTTTTATAAAATTCTGACTGAATCAAGGGTCTTTTTTTTTTTTTTTTTTTTTTAGGATACGCATCTGTCATTTAGTTTGCCCCATTCAGATTGCTTTTTCGCAGACATATTTGGGATTGGTAGAAATTCTAATTTGATGTAAATCTTTCTCTGAAAGTATGATGTCTTAAGACAAATTTACAGTTATTTTCCAAAAGACTTGATTAGATGAGGCCTGCCATTTCCAAGTGAAAGCAACCTTTACTAATTTTAACAAACAAGTTCCTGTGGGTTTACAGAATTGTTAACCTGTGTAAGTAATTCAAAGCCCTTATTTTTTATACATCTCTTTAGAATTATGGGCAGTCATGAGAAGTCCCTCTTACATAAACTTGCTCTTTGTGTTGTTTCAATGTTCTCTTCTTTTCTGAGTTAAAGTCACATTTTTAGATTTTGGAATTTTCTGTGTAAATTTTGGGATGTGCGCACCGAGATGACTTTTTAGTCGTATTTATTCTAGTCATGACCCTTCTCATGGCATTTAAATGGCCACAGACTTAAAATCTGTCCTAGCACTGCTGCCCTTGGAGATCACAGATCTACCTGTTTCCATTTGGGCTTCCACCACAGTTCTACATCAAAAGTTGTGAATGAAGCTTAAGCAAATACGTTTATTTTGTGCTGGCTGCTGACCAGGAATCTGCTGAAACGCCTGGAGGTTTTTTTTCTTTCTTTCTTTTTTCTTCTTCTTCTTCTTTTTTTTTTTTTTCCTTAAACCCCTGTTGGGTGAACCATCACTGTGACAGGTAAATAGCATTCCTCAGTAAAGCCTGAACTCTTCCTGGCTCCCCATTCATTTCTTCAGGACTGTTGAATGTAGGGATTGTCTTCCTGGGGACCCCATTGATTAGGTCACAGCCCGGTCTGCAGAAAACAGAGATGCCCTGGGGCCGCCTCTCTGCAGGGTATTTGCTAAAGCCCATGTGAAAGGGCCACGTGGGGGTCTCAACTATTACCTTGTGAACAGGAATCCATTCAGGCAGCAGAGCACATATTAAGGACCTATTAACTTCCTCAGGCTTCTCCTGGAATTGAAAAGCACTCGGGAGCAAAGGAATAATAGAAGGAAATTGTTGCCAAAGCCACTGATGGTGCATCCTGCCCTATCTCTGTGGGTACATCCCTTCAGCAGCAGATTTATTTCCTGCTGGGGAGTCTGTTAGCTTTAGAAGTCCCCTTAAAGGTCATGGAAGGGGAGTTTGAAAATGATTATATAATGTTTTTTTTTTTTCTTTGAAGAGTTGATTCTCTGTTAGAACATTTGGGCAAAATTGGCAGAGACCTAACCCGCATTTTAAAATGAGCTTTATTTTCCAATAAAACAATATATCACCATTGTAGAAGTCTGGGAAAATGTAGACTATTATAAAGAAGGAAAAATCATCTTAAAATTCTTCTGTCCAGAGCACCATAGAAGTTTTGTTAAATTGCGTACACACACACACACACCCCCCCTACAGCTCCAGGTACTAGATTTAAAAAAAAGTAAATATATATTGCACATATATTGTTGACTTCCTTTTAACATACCCACAGCTTTTATGATTCTTAAGTATTCTTACATAATGTGATTCTGGATTATACGGAATGTCATCAGAGAGATAAACTCTCATATGTATAATAACACCCAATTTTAGAACATTTAAACTGTTTTCTTGTTGGTGTATTTCTGTTTTGCCCTCGTGTAAATTTCAGGAAGCAGAATTACTGGGTCAAAGAAAATAAAAATTTAAAAAGCTTTCTGATACAAAACAAATTGCCACATTTTCATCCAGAAAGAAAAGTCTCATTAGCAGTTTGAGAATATTAATCTCTCTGCATTCTTGCTGACACTGTTTGGATTTAAAAACAGGAACCGGAAAGGTGCCATTATTTTTGGTGAAAAAACTTCAGGGAACTATCATAATTGAAATGGGGATTGTTAGTTTTGTGTCTGGTTGTATGTTTGAAAATTCTTACTTTTTATAAACCAACTTTTTGAGACCATATTCTGATTTGCTTAGCTTTTTTTGGATTTTTGTCCCCAGTGACCTCTTAAGACTTATTTCTTTAACTTGTCTTTTTATTTTATTTTATTTTACTTTATTTTTAAGATTATTTATCTATCTGACAGAGATAGAGGGAGAGAGCACAAGTAGACAGAGCGGCAGGCAGAGGCAGAGGGAGAAGCAGGCTCTCTGCTGAGCAGGGAGCCCGACATAGGGCTTGATTCCAGGACCCTGGGATCATGACCTGAGCTGAAGGCAAACACTTAACTGACTGAGCCACCCAGGCGCCCCGAACTTGTCTTTTTTTAAAATGGGTGTCTCCTGTGTGTCAGATAAATGTCCTGTGGGGGAGACCTCTAAAAATGGAGACTTTTTATTTCCCTTGGTTAGCTACTGTTTATAAAAAGCCTCTGTTTAGTGTGAATTTCTAATTTGAGCTGCTGTGAGGGTTTCCAAATAATAAATGGGATTAAAAATGGGATTAAGAGGTATACACATCCAGTTATAAAATTAGTCACGGAGATGAAAAGCACAGCATAGGGAATATAGTCAAGTGATACTGTAATAAGTTTGGATGGTGACAGTGATTGCACTTACTGTGGTGAGTGAGCATTGTGAGTAATCTTTAGAATCGTCAAATCACTGGTGGATACCTGAAACTCAGATAGAACAAGCATGTCAACTAGGCTTCAGTAATTTCAAAAAAAAAATGATTTTACTGTTAGAACCAAGATTCTGTCTTTCTTCTCTAAGTGGTCCTTGTAAATCGATTCACTAACCCAAGTCCATAGTGATTGAATCGAGACAAATTATTTTATTCATGGGGTGATTTCAGAACAAATTATCAAAGATCTTTTATCAGGCAACAAGCAATTCTTGTCAGCTATTAACTCAAGTGAAGGACCCAGGAAAGAGTATGAAGCAGGTAAAACACACAGGTTTCTATTCAAAACATAATTGGGCAAGTAACAGTTAAAAAAAAAAAAAAAGTGATAGTTTTAGTTGATGATTTAGGCAATGGATCTAAGAGTTAAATATTAAAATTATAATATAGGCCCAGGTATTATGAGGTTAATACATTGATATAAATATACAGAGGTGATTTTATTGAGCCCTTGGAAAAAAAATACTCATTTAGAAATCCAATAATATTTTATTTTTTGTTTGCTTCATATTGCATACTTATAATCGCAGTAACTTACAAAAACTGTATTTTTAGAGTCCAATTTACTAGTAAAAGGATAAAGATGGGAGGAAGTAGGGAGGCAAAAAAAATATCTACATGGTTTCTTCAGAATTTGGGTGGAGAAGAAGATTCACAAATAATTATGGTACACAAACTTTCTGCCTTATTTGCCTTGGGGGACTCATTCTAAGGCGGCCGTACTGAATGGATGCATCTTTAATCATCTGGAAGTAAGAAATCCATTATTTTTCTAAACCAGACAGTGGTTGTCTGTTTTAATGGAACAGTTGGTTGATTACAGCTCTTCAGGGCTTTATTTTCCAATGCTTCCAGTGCTTACTTCCTGTACATATTTGAATTCAAGCTTTAGGGATTGTTAAAAGTGAGTCAGAGAGTCAAAGAATTTAGAGTAGGGATTTGATTAATACTAGGTTTTTTTGGTAACATTACAGTTAGACTGTTTAACTAAGGGAAGTAGATTTCCTTATAGCGGCAGATCCCCCCAACCTGGTTGCTTAGAAATGGACCTCTGTCTGTGAATACATACGGTGAACTTGGATGGGTTTATGGTACAGCCTCCCTACCAGATAGAACAGGGTCTGCCATTTTAGTAGCGGGCCCGTGCTTCTTACCTAAGTTGGAGGGAATCAGGTAGTTTCTTGTAGAAGTTAACAAAAAAGTCTTCCCTGTTTTTTAAAGTAACCAAATGTAGGTTGGCTTTATGGAAATCAGAAATCTGTGTAAATTACAGAATTCCATATATAGAAAGCATTATTCAGGTTGAAAATTACTGGCTAAATGCTTCAAAAAGTTAAAAGAACCTCTGGGATGTATTCAAAGGAAAAGTTAACTGAAGTTAAAAAAAAAAAAAAAATTCTTTTTTTTTTTTTTTTTAAACACATAGTCCTTACCTGAGGAGTAACTAGAAGCGGCCAAGCAACCCCCAGGCCTCTCTTCGCTGGTTGTCAATCTGTGATTTAAGAAAATCTCCATGAAGATTTTTCATTTGAAGTAAATTGTAGGCCTTCATATAATTTATGTTCTAACTGAAACTTAAGGAAGTTTGGCTTTCCTATTAATGTTCTCACCGTCATGGTCATTTAATGCTCTCTGCCATCCCACGCTCTATCAGCTATTTGAAATTTTATTTGAGGACAGACAGAAATGCTTCATTACAGCTTATTCATTCATGAAATGTAAGACTTGTTCTTGCTGTCCCTGTGAAAAGAGCTTCATGTGATTGCCTCTGCCTTTTTGGAATGCGTTGTTTCATCTAAAGGGTGATGCCCTTGGAGTGCCCTTCCAGGAATGAAAGAAAGGTGAGGTCAATCACAGGCCAGATAAGAAGGGTATGTGCTTCTTGGTTACTTCTCTGTCATTTTGGTTTTGAGACTTTGGCTGTTTACTTTATATTTTTTCCCCAAGGGATTAGGATGCTGGTTGACTTTTCTTCCTTTTAGATACAGTGTTTCATGCACAGATGAGGCTTGCTTGCTGAATTCCTGAAATTCATGACTTGATTTTTGGACATAAAAGAAGTTGCCAACAATAAGAGATTGACATTTTCAATTAGTCCAAACTGAACACAGAAGGGTAAATGAAAACCACAGCTCCAGTATCCAGAGGTTACCCTTTAAGTTTAGATTTGCTACATTTTTGTTTTGTTACCCTATTTAAATTATGTATCTGAAATGTCACCTGCTGCAATTAATACTGGTGGGGTAAAGGGACCTGTGTTGGTTTTTTTTTTTTTTTCCTCCCCTGTTAACCCCAAACTGATGATTAACGTATAGTCAATGACTTGTGAAAAGAATATTGATTGCTTTGGAAAATACATGGTAATTATTTAAAGTTTCTGAAAGAAGTTTCATAGTTATTTCATCCTGTTGGAAAGAGGCCAAATGTCAGTTCTACGTTCTGTGCATTGGAATGTTCAGGTGTGGAAGGCAGGCACATTCTTCTCAGGAGGAAGCACAGATAACAGTAGCTAGTGAGTCTTGTATGAGCGCCCACAGGAAATTTGCAGAAGCACACTCTCCTTCTCACGGCTGGGCGTGGCCTTTCTGCAGACTCATTTCAGTGTCAAGCACAAAGCACTAATATGTACTGTGTGGTGGAACCTCCCATCTGGGGTGGGTATTGTATAATTGGAGAGGGGGTTCAGTCCAGATCACAGACTTAAAAAAAAAAAAAGGTGTAATTAAAAACATCTTTTAAAAATTTGTTTTTGTTTTTTTGTTTTGTTTTGTTTTTTTTAAAGGAGATGATCTAGTTTATTATCGTCCAATACCCATGGTTCATAATGACCTAATTGGGTAGATAGGGCTCCTACGGAATGAAGAATTTCTTAAAGATTTAATACATTCTTTTTTTTTTTCTTTTAAGATTTTATTTATTTGAGAGAGAGAAAAAACATGCACAAGAGAGACCACAGGTGGGGGGTGGGGGTGGGAAGGGGCAGAGGGCTCAGCAGACTCTCTGCTGAGCAGAGAGCCCTACATGGGGCTCGATCCCGGGACCCCAGGATCATGACCTGAACCGAAGATGGACGAGTGGCCGACTGAGCCACTCAGGTGCCCCTAGATTTAATACATTCTTAAATACAAATAAACATGATTAATTTTAGCTTATTTTCTTAAGTAGGTAAGCATATATCAGTAGTTTACTAAACTATTATTTGCTTATTCAATTATTTGCTTAAGTGAATTACAGAATGCCTATGTATTAGCTCAGTGGAATTAATTAAGTAGTCCTCTTACTGTGCTATAACTCTTGAAAACAACAGGAAAATACAGTTTTTTAAAATTTGATATGCAATATTTTCTTAAAGATTTTGTTAAAATTTTTTTCAGTGAAAATTTTGGGTGTCACTGCGGGAATGTAACCATTTTCAGAGGGACTCACTGATTGTCAAAAGGATTAATAACTCTAGAGGGTGAGCAGAGAGAATGAAGAGCCAGACAACAAGCCCTCAGGATCCTTGATGGATCTGTGATCTTGTTAGGGAGAAGAACCAGTTTATTGGACCCTCATAGAAGCCTGGCAGGAGGTTGTGGGGAAATGAGAACGTGGGGACGGAAAAGGGGGTGGAAAGAAAGTCTTTGTGGCCCGGGAGTCTCTGCGTCAGCAGTCTCAAATCCTGCTTGGCTCCCCAAAGGGTGAGGACTTCGGAGAAATCACCAGTGGCCTTTGCAAGTGAAGCTTTGGGAGAATTTCATAGAAGCAAGATTACAGATGGTGGAAAAAGGCCTTGATGACGAGTTCCTTCATTCATTCACTTGCTGAAAACCATTGATTATTTATGTTTATTTTTTATTGTTCTGTCGATGACCATTTAGTGACTGTCTCCCACACGCCAGCGTGCGGGTGGTGGGGTTTCTGTACCGTACGAGGTACGCACACAATCCTGTGGACTCCGTGGAACTTTCTTTCTGGAGAGAGGAGACAGCTAATTAAACACACGCCGAAGAAGGTGCAGACACACACATTCAGCTTACAAGTGCTGTGGAGAACATTAAACAGGGCAGCATGGTGGCTTTTGTAGGCTGTTGATGAGACTTTCTTTAAAACCGAGTTGTCAGGGAAGCACTTCTAAGGAGGCAATGTGAGCTGGGACTTGAATGACAGGAGTGGAGAACCAGCCTTTTAGGGCAATTTTTGATCCTAGGGAAGAGCAGCCCCTGAAATATGAACAGGCTTGTGTGGCTAGAAGCTGAGATAGGGTAGGTGAGAAAGGCAGGAGCCAGGTCACGCGGAGGCATGTGGTCCGTGACTGAAGGTGAATGGCGGGGGTCCAGGGCGCTCAGGCCCAGGGATGGAGTAGCCCTGCCTTACAGGGGAGGGGGGACCAGCCGCTTGTCTCCCTCCAGTTTTGTGGTAGATGCTCCTCCTTTTTTTTCCTACTGCTGACGTCTTACCGTTCTGCAAGCCCTATTGCTCATTGTGTTTCCCAGTCCAGGCTTTACACTTGGCTCCTTGGGGACAGCTGTGATAGCAGGTAATCACTAGTAACAAGGAGAAAGGAAGGAAAATGCTCCTCTCTTTTTCTTTCCACTCCTGTCAATTCTGATGGTTTGCCAAACCAATTTTCCTCTTTAGTAATAGACTTTCTTTTTCTTTTGGATAAAAACCCTTGGATGAGATTGCTGTTTCTAACTACGTATAAAGGAAATCATTAAAAGCCAGTTCTTTTCTCTCAGAAGCATATTTTTTGTTTAAAAAAAAAAGTCTTTGCACGTATAGGTCATAAAACACTTTGAGTTAGAAACATTTACGATTTTTAGCAGTTCAGTAGGTAAGTTACTGATATTTTGAGAGAAATCTTAGGAGGTGTATGATTCATATTCTTTTACCTGGGTGGGGATCTTAGGTTTTTCTTCCCAGGTCTTAGTTAAGGAGGCACTCAGACGAGCCTCATCTCCATATGATGCTAATCGTTTCATAGATATGGTGACTAAGGGTTAACTGTTATGTAGATAAAAGGTTTATGCTTCAAATACATTTTTTTTTTAGCGATCATGGTGCATTCTAGCAGTGACTTCTGTTGAACTTGGTTAGTTTTAACTCATAAATCTGTAACGACTACTGGAACCTTGCTGAAATTTGATCAAAATTTGATGAAAATAAGTGGGGAAGGAGATAGTATTTGGGGCAAAGATGGACATAATGTTCTTTCTTTGCTCCAGACATTTCTAATTGGATTCTTCCTAGTTTGACTATCATGCCATATTTGAAATTGGGACTTTATAGTGTCTCGTAAAAGTCATTCTGTACTTTATTGGGGCTTGGGGGAGAGTTAATGACAGATCTCAAAGCCGCTAGAGCAGCACTGATGTGTGCTGTGCACACGTTTAACATATTTTTTATACCATCAATGGAAATTATTTATATGTCTATTGAAAATATTGCCACAGTGGTCTAACTTTCTTTGGCTCTGCAGCATTCAGTTCAGAACTAAACTTAGGAGTATTTTGGTCACCTGGTCTTTAAGTGATTCTAACAGTTTTGTTTCAAATACTACTTTATCATGATGTAGTTTCTATTAGCCAGTTTACTCCCTGGAGTACTAGTAGCGTCCTTGTAAGTACAGAGGGTTGGGAATTAAGGTGTTACACTTCTGGTAAGAGTCTTCCTCAATCTTGAATTTGCTTTAGTTTCTCAAGCATCACAATAGGTTATTAGTAGTAATTACCTTTATTATTTTATACATGAGGAAATTGAGGCATAACTTGAGTTTCTGAGTTCTTACAGGTATTGGGTTTGGCAGCAGAGTGGATATTTAAAGTAGCTGAATATTGCCTCTAAATTACACCTTTTAAATTTGTAAAATAACTTGAATTTTTAAAATTTAAAAACTGCTTTGGAGTTAAAATAGAAGTTACAGAACTTTTTTTTTTTTTTTTTTGATCAAAAGTGAGGAAAAATGTGACTTTGGAATGGATAGGAAAGAGGGGGGGGGATTGGTATTTGCTTCCACTGGTGTTCAGTTCATGTAAAACGTACCTACCTTTGGGCAGAGCTGAACCGCATGTGGGTCTTAGGTTTTATTTTAAGAAAAACAAATAGGTGCAGTTTTCTGTGTTTAGAATCTGTTTTATAGGAAGCCTAAACAAACCTTAGAAAAAGGAAAACTTGCTCTTCTACCAGCCTGGTGCATTCTAGGACTCGGGAGACAACTGTCTCTTTTGGAAAGAGCTGTGTTTATATAGTGGCCCGTGTAAATCCTCCACTGTAGCAGAGGGAGCTCATTCCTTTCCTTCTTTAGCCAGGGAGTGCTGGAAGGAGTTTGGCATGAGGCTTCGTCATTTCAACTGACATTTTAATCGCTGAATAGCGCCTTGTCTTCTTCAGGCTAAACATACTTTGCAATACAAATGTTTCGGGCAGTTGTTCTACTGCTTATGGAAACCTGTCCGTCACTCTTCACTTTGAAAGGTTGACATTGCTGACATTTCTTAAGTTCTGTTGAGGACACTTTGGATTCATCCTTCACAAATGCAGGTTTAAAAAAAAATTATGCACTGCATGTGTATTTCTTGTAGAAAAATTAAGAAAATGCTATCACAAAAAATTCATCCCTATAGCCCAGCATTTTTAGCGTGTATATACCTCTTCTCCCTGTCTTTAGATAGCTTACAAAATGGAATTGTTACAGTCTGGTTTGTTTTTTTTTAATTACTCAATTACATGTTGCATCATTAAATTCGGGCAGGGACCCCTAACCTAAGAAAAGATTTAGCTGACCTTTGTGTAAAACGTATTTATAAAATAAATAGAAATATTAAAATATACCTAGTTGTTAAATTACTTTGTTGCCCTTCTCAAATACTTGTGCTTTCTTCCCCTTTTCTCTTCACTGTTCCAGGGAATAAATTACTCTTCTATTTAACTATCTTCCCCGCAAGACCCTATTTTACTAGTCTTGGTTTCTTTAGCACCTCATACCATCCTTGGCAAATAGTAGGAACTCTGTTTGTTGAATGAATTAAAGAAAGTGTAAATCAAGAATGCCAGTTTCAAGATTAATTTCTAGGAAGATCCAGACCACTATAAGCAACATAAAATCCTTTCATGAAGGGGATATTATAGGATACAGTTTTTTAAAAAAAATCTGTTACTTAAATTTTGGGACTAGATTAAAAAGTCATTGAGATTTCTTTTCCAAAGAGGGGTATTGCTTAAAATACCAGTTTTTTATCTGATATAAAAGTTATAGCTGGCTTAACATTTAGAATTCTACTCGCTGTGTCTCTATCAAATAAATAAATAAAATCTTTAAAAAAAAAAAAAAA